>NW_020455406.1:0-174575 GCF_003342845.1 Nothoprocta perdicaria | reverse complement strand
AAAAAAGCATAGCACAAATTATGACCACATCTAGGCTGCTGTGATACAGGCATATCTTTTAATGAATCCATGTTTTCTTCTTTTCTTCATTCATTCTGTTTTCCAACAGGCTAGTGCTTCAAAAGAAAGAAAAATTCAAGAAGCTAGCCCAAAATTCAAGAAGCCAGCCACAGAATGATTAGATCTCTAGCTAAAAAATTTGCATCAGTAACGCACATTTGAACAAAAAGAAAAGAACACTCTGCAGCAAACTCTGTGACAAAGGAATTTCTCCATTCTGTGTTATTCGGGGAGAAGTGGGGTACCAGAAACGCAGTAGTCCAGACTCATCAAGAACATTCTGCCCTGAGCCAAGATCTAATATTTGCCTTCAAATTATGACCAGGATGTCATCTTGGCTGATAAAGAGAAGTAGAAAGGGCTGACTTGCAAAGAGTGCTGATGTGATATGATGTGAAACATCTGTCCCTCTTAAAAGGACAAAAAAGCCACCGCACATTTATACACTGAGGTTTGCTTGGAGACAATTGTTTCCTTTAAGGACTTTTAACTGAAGATTTTGTCTTTCTGCTGCTCCTGTGACAAAGACATAATCCACTTCCCATCTTAACACAGCAAGTTTCTCCTGAAAGGATTCGCTTAGTTAATTCTCATCCAAGTTACTGGGTTGTAACTGGATTTACTGGTTGTAACTGCACTGGGTAGACTGTCTAGCCACAGCAGCATTAGCCTCAGGCTAACATTTAATAACAACTTGTCCTTCTGTAAAAGTAACATGTATAACATGCCACCTGCACACAGTTTAGTTTGATGCAAGACCTTTTACGAACAAAATGGATGGTGAGACCAAGCACATGATGCTTGACTTCTTTTTGTAACTCCTCCTCCAGCAATAACATTTCTTGTGATCCAAAATAAAAAATTCATAACTCAGGTGGCTGCAGATCATTGAGGTGCATTACTTAATGCAATATGCATTCATGTGCAAGTATGCAATGATATGTACAGAAATTCAGACAGGTTATATTTGCAGCCTCTTGCAAGAAAACTATACAAGAATACCATGTGACAAGGGATTTACTTTTCAGACATCACAATTAAACAAAGGTTTGTGTGTGTGTGTGTGTGTATCAGTTTTACACCATTATATCAGGGAATGCCTCAAGGTTTAATATTCTCAGCAACACAAGATGTTCACTTTATTTATAGGTATGGGATTGTTTTTTTAATTCCAGATCTCATCAAACTCCCTGTAAATGAAGCATATTCCATTTCATTAAAAACTTCTGGAGAATATAATTCTGACTGTAGGTAAAGCCATAAATATTCTAGTAGTTACATATAAATAATTCTAAGTAAGTAGCAGCATGTCAGAGTTGATTAAATTCTCCACAACATAACCCAATGACACAGAAAACGTTAGATTTGTGTCCTAATATGGACATTTTCATGATTGACATTTGTGAGTCTTTTGGGATCAACGAACCTTTTGTCAAAGCTTGACACAAGGTGCATTTTTTGTTTGTTTTTCTTGTTGTTGTTTGCCTTTTTTTTTTTTTTTTTTTTTAAAGTCTGATTTGTTCTTGTTACCAGAAGACTGTTACTGAGACTGTTACTGGTAACAGTCTGAATCACTGAATCAATGAAGTTAGCACCCAGGGGCCTCAACTGGAATCCCTCCTCCCATGTTCTCTTTACATGCAGCAAGCGATGCTCAGCCCCAATAGCTCATGACCAAAATTGACATCTGGTTATCAGCTCTGCCCCCACCCTGCTCTACCCTCTGGCTGCTAAATGCAATTGAAGAAAAACAACATCACAAATAAAACGTACATGAAGAGATGCTCTTTCAGGAAAGTTTTCTAGTTTCCAGGGTGCAGAAACAAGTACACATATGAGGACATGTAGTACCCTAGCAACAGCTTGAATGATATACGATCTTCAAAGCATAAAATAGCAGAGAAACAGAAAATTCACATCAAAATATATTTAAATGCCTACACTAAACAGAGCATTACAGAATAGCTGAACGCTAAGAATATCCCTCAACTCAAATTCCCTTCCTCTCGGCTCCAGTTACTTGCTTTACAACTTACTCTTGCTTGCAGAGAGAGTAAAACCAGCCAAATTGGTGGCAGCCGTTGCAGAAGGCATCAACAGGAGTCTTCTGCAGCGATGCTCTCCCTTTACAGCATTGGCAGACCCCACGCGATGGGGCATGAAAACAGTTTTGTAGCTACAACTCTGCTACCAAAGGCTGACAAGTGGTGCAATGTGTTCGTGCTGCTGTACAGGGCTGCTATGTAATAATGAGGGAGGGAAAGCTGCATTCACTGGTACAGCAAAACAGAACCACAAATACATAGTAAATTCAACAAATTCAGCAATTTGTGGTGTAGCAGTAGGGTGGCCTTCGAAGCGAGAGAGAAACGTGTTGCTGTTTTCAACAACGAGCTTTTCATCTGTATAACTCTTGATATTTAGTAAAATCTTATGTCATAATGGAATAAATCTTCCAACAAGAAGGTATACTGCTGTGTGAGAAAAGCAAGCCAAAGGAAGTACCTCCAATTGCTCAGTCCCCCAGAAAAGTCACACTGTGTTGCGAGCTAGACTCCCATTCAAAACTTGAAATAGGAAAGATGAAGGCAGAGCTTATGGAAAAGTCCCAGCTTTAATTTTTACCTCTGAAACAACACAGGCAGCCTTAAAGGTGTGCACACCTTGAAAAAGATTGTTGGACAAAGCCTGTTTCCAGTTATATATTTCCCTTTAAAAGGACAATATAGATGGTTTCACATAACTCCCTATGGTAAAGTCATTTAACTTGAAAGAAAATAGTTAAATATTAGCATTCTAGCATTTTGCTGCAAAACTGATTACTGATTTCTTGCAAATAGCCATGCATTTATATGTAACTGTTCCTTCCTGAAACAGATCATTTTCATTTAATGGGTAGATTGCTGTTCCTTAGAAATTAATACAACAATGTCTACTTCTCTAGCAACCAAAATATTCAGAAATGCAACTGAAATGTTTGGCTCTCTTTTTTCTCTGCCCATTGTCTTCCCACTTTGGTGAGGGAAAAAAAATGAACAGGGTCTATTGCCACTTCTTCGGGAAAAGTAATTTTGAAAGTTGCCAGGCAGTTTTGCAATCCTCAAGGTTAAAATTGAGTTAAAAAAAAATGAATCAAACTTCCCAATACAATGAAATACTATATTTTCAACAAACAGTATCAAACAATCCTTCTTCTTTTGCTTGTCGTTGTTGCTGCTTTTGTCTTTGTTTGTTTGTTTGTTTGTTTTTTTGAACCTTAAAAGATTAATTTTTTCAATTTTCTTCCAAGAAGCATTGGGGCTTCAAAGAAAAAACCGACATTCTCACATAATCACAGAGCAAGACTGCACGAAAAAATAAATATCACAGGAATCCCACCAATAGGTTCAAGCAGCATCTGGAGAGCTGTATCTGAGTCAGTGGCTGGCCATTTCATCAGTCTCAGATGTTATTCACACATTATTCACCTCCTCTCACCTTTGATTCATGCTTTGGCAAACTGATTGGAAAAATGTTCCTTAAATGTTCTTTCCACCGTAGCCAACAGTACAATTTTTCTGGGATGTTACTGAGCAAGACCCAGGTCTTAAGCATTATTATTTTACAGAGTTTGCTGTTAGTAAAGATCGTCCAGTTAACGATTAAAGTCTGTTCTTCAGAAGCAATTAAAAAATAATCCCACTTTTTAATCCCTTTTCTCCTCTTTTACTTTGGTTTGCTGTGAAGTGCCATGGAAACTCACCACGCGCATGGTGTGGTATTTGTGAGCATCCACAGAATTTTGACAATTAAGGGGAACCTATGAACCTTGCTGTGTTTTTCTGATACGTGAGTTTTATTAAGTTATTATTTTTGGCTCATTAAGTAATTAATCTATTCTCCTGTGTTAAGCGAGGAAATGACTAACAATTTATCTACTTTCAGAAGCAAGAGTGGAGGCTATTTTTAATGGCCAAAGAAAACTGACAGCTGGGGATAGATAACGAAGGGACAAAAGGCTCATTGGACCCTGGTGGCTCAGCAGGCTCCTACGACAAAACACCCCATTCCTCAAGCCAATGACACCTCAAGTGGACATGCCACTGGTCAGGTGAAGAGTCATATAGTCCTAGAACTCAATGTTTACATGGGTTTAGATGGAACAGAAAATGGCACAAGTCCAAGAACATGCATCAACACCTCTGGAGTTAGGCCACCATAAAGCAGCTGGTATTTCCCACTGAAAAATAAAGCATTGCAGCTCTATGACTCTTCTACCAAACAGACACAGTTCCGCCTGGCAAAGGCAGGTGCAGTTACTTCCCTGGTGACCAGCACAACCTGAATCGTAAAGCCATTCTACAAGAGGACAGAGTCAAATATGAATTGACCAAAAATATCGAGTACAGCAGGGAAATGCAAACGCTTCTTGGCACAGTGTCAATCTGGGAGAAAAATTACATTCAAAAGGATTTGGAATATCGCCACATTCTTATCAATTCTCTCCAGGAGAATTGCAACCTCTGGTTTTAATTTTAATTGCTAGCAGTCTTCCTGCCAACTGTGTGATTTGGGAAACTGAAAATCCACTTGTGATCACAGAATGTCACATGATGACTATCTGTGAACATATAGCCTCATCATGAACAGAAAGTCACGTACAGCAAACTCCTTTCACCTGGGGAACACGACAAAACACAGTGAAGCCATTTTTACTGTGGGAGGGAGCAGCAATAACTATTATCATTAAAAAGGATAAGAAAAATCTGATACAAAGAATAAGAACTCTGATCCCTCCTTATGGACTGCATTTCTATTTTGTAATTCCAGCATCTTAGCACTTACCCAGTAAGTATGCCCATGCAGCAACATCTGCATTTAAATGATTCCGAGGCCCAGTTTCAGAATGCCCTTCACCACAAGCACTAGAAACTGTCCTCCGTGGGCAAACACAGCACCTCTATGTCCCCTACAGTACACAGAAAAAGTAAGTGCAGCCTTCAAAAAAAACTATAGGAATAAAAATATAGGTGCAAGTTTCAGGATTGGGGTTACTGAAATAGAGCTGGAATACTGGGATAGAGTAGCCCAAGGAGATTGCACACTAGCCCTTTCATTCTCAGTCTTCACTGATTTGTTCCAAGCCTAAGAGATTCAAGACAATAAAGCACTCTCAGGCCTTGGGATCTGTTTTCATAGGATAATGGAGTTTGTGTTAAACCACAACTTGAATTTGAGGTGTACCAAAATAGCTTGGGCTAATTCTTGGTGCCTTTTTGTAATTCCAGTAAAATGATCTCTCTCATCTAGTGCACTCAACAGCAGTGATTCCACAGCTACAGCCCTAGCATGAGAAAGCCACCAGGAAGAGCTACTGCACCATTATGCCCTGTGCTTGCAAGAATAGACTGGACTGACACCTCCATGTGCCATAGGAGTGACTTAGGGCACCTCAGCCTACCTCTTCCAGAGCTGGGCTTGACTAAGAAAAAAGAGCTCGAGCATGAGGCCCCAGAGCAGATCAAACACTTCAGCAGAGCTATTGCAAGATATTTCCTTGCAAAAGACATTTTCAGGCTGGCTGCCTGGTACCCCAAACTAGAATGCTCTCCATGCCTGGCAGAGTGCATGTGACTACCCAAGTTCAAGTATTTCATAAATCAAAGAAAACTAGTTCACTTAAAGTCAGGCCGGCTAGATAATGTTATAGTGCAACATAATGTTATAGGACAACTGTTTTATCTTAGTAACACAGTGTTTGTATTAGATGTGATTCTCCTTAACACAGAGATTTTTTTTAATTGCTCGGTAGAGAGATATTGTTAATAGAAATTTTACTCAAAAAGCACAAAAGACATTTCTAACAGAGCTGAACTCAGTTTCCAGATGTGATTTATCTATATAGTACAAGGACTTATTTTTACCAATCTACTTCCACCTGCATTGGGGTATTTGCAGCAAATTTACTATTTTTGTGTACGTATTTCCTACACTGCAATAGTAATGGTTTAATGTAGACAAAGATAAATGCCACCTTATACTGCTTTGATAGCAGCAATATGATCGGAGTGCAATTTGTACCATCTCCAAGGCAAAATAAGCTTGCTGTGGCATGAGAGTAAATGAGATGAGCCAACTCAGGCAAAGGGAGGAAGGAGAAAAAACAACAACAACAAAAAAAAAACAGTAATAGATAGGTCTGATAGGTCTGAAGAATTTGCACTATGCATATAAGAAGAAATCATGCCTAATGATTTTTCTTTTCCAAGCTCACATCAGTCAGAAGGACCCAAAATTTGGAAACCAGTGTTTGAAAGAAACGAATAGCAGTAGCTATTTTGGGAATTAAAAGAATCTGCAGTATATTTTGAACATTCAATTAATGCCACATTTATTAAAAAAGATAACAAATACAAATTTATTCTACCTAGCTACAAAATATACCACCCAAACCATTGCAAATAAAATGGCAATATTCATCACCTAAATGAAAAACCAATAATTCATCAGGTCTGAGTCTGAAGATGCTTTCATTGCTCTCTCCCTTACCCATTTTCTATATTATTGCACAATTGCCTTGTCATTCAGGCTTCCAATGAACATAGATACAATTTAAATCAGCAGAGCTCACAGTATTCCTACAATTGCATTTTTCATAATACTGATAAATTACAAAGTACCAAAATAAATTAAAACCTGACAGCAAAGGTGCACTACTTCACTTTTATAAAGTCTTTTAGAGTACAATATAACTAATGAGGTATTTTTCTGAAACATAATGAAGATTACCATGTAGTAGATTGATTTTACTCTCACTTCCTATTTATTGCAAAGTGGTATTTCACAGTGATAAGCAAGGTAAACGTCAGCCTGCTCCTCCTGTCGGGAGAACAGGAAAGACTCTTCCTTTCACTTAGAAAAGACTCCTTTTGGGTCAGAGGAATCCAAGTGAAGACAAAGTCTCCTCTTACTGACTTACTGTATGTGGATTTTAGGCAAAATGTGTATCCTATTCCTACGGGACAGAAAAGTGGCACTACAAACCTTTGCTTTGGTTCCTAGCTGTCTGTGAACGTCTTTCACTGACGGAACTGGCATCAGCTGCTTAGATTCCTGATTTCTTCTTGCAATTCCAAAGCTTCATTTTTAGCCAGCCTTCCTTAAAGATAAAAGTGCTACGCAGCTATGCTTCATATACCTCTGTTCATCGTCTTCCTTTTCCCACCTCCTTAACAACTTCTGAATTTGTCTATCAATTTAGATCAAGTCTGACAAGTGCAAGGGTCTCAGAAATGTGATGCTCAACTAAGATTCTCCCGCACACTCCCCCAAAAGCCCCAAAACAACTGAATACAACAAAGAGCTCCAAATAATTGCTCCCTCAAGGAAAATGGCTCAGCAATGCTGGACAGTAAAGAAACAAAACAGGGCAGATTTATTACGAACTCTTCAGGTTCAGGAAGAACTCTGATAATAAGTTGCACTCTATAAAAAAGCAGAAGAAACGAAAATTATTTTCTGTGGTTCGCAAATGAGTTGCTCTTTACAGTTTATAAATATATTTTTTATTACTAATGCATTCTTTGAATGTAAATGTAGAAATCTTAATTAATTGGTATTAACTTTATTACTGCTACACCATTTCCTTTTTTTGAGGTGTCTTCCTGTGTTTCTAATAGACTTATCAAACTGCTTTGTGATTTCAGGAGAGATAGTGTTTATAGAAGACAGATAGAAAGTCTTTGCAGCATGTTACCAACACATAATATCAAAGTGACAAGTTATTTCTCCTTTTTCATGTAGAAATCTATAAATGGAGACTTGTTTTAAGTAAAAGCTCCTGAGTATTCTCTTTAATCACTCTTTTAAAAGTACATAATGGTGTGAAAAGATGAAGAAGGAAGCACTGACTTTCATTCTTCCCCCTCCATGCACAGAACAATGTTAAAATTACACAGCCAAAGCTCTTCAAAGAGGTAGATGCTCCCTCACTAGGAACTTGTAGCACAGGAGAGCATTCCCTGTCCTCAACCAAAAACAAATCTAACCCCAGGCATCTCTTTTTAGGTCATCTAAACAGGCTCTGTGAAATCCTAGCCTGTGCAGTGAGAGATATGCTGAACCTCTGACATTTCCACAGGTATACATCAGTGCTCTAAAGATTTATGTATTTCTGTTTCTCTAGAGCAAACACCACATTCCTATTGATTTCAGCTTATCTAAATGAAGATCGAACACAGTAACTTTGTAATATCTTCATAGCTTAAAGGCTGGCTGGGTGCTCTTACAGACCTTGCTTGCAGTCCCCGCGATGAACCTAATCCTCTAAAAAGACCTGAAACTTCTCAGGACTAAATTAAAACTCAGTAATGTCACCAGCTCAAGTATCTCCCTCCCCAGGAACATTCTTGGGTGCAGATTTCTGGCACAGCCTAACACTGAAACACAGAAGATACTAACACCATACTGGATTCTTCTGCCTGTTCTCTTGAATTCTTATGTTTACTTCTGCTTGCCACGCATTTTATTAAAACATACGAATTAAAAATGACTGAAAAAAGTCTAAGCTCACAAGAGACAAAGCCAATATATTTCAAAAAGAGATACAGATGGGATAGAGATCTCATTATGCTTATAAATGGTTTTGGATTGCACTTCTGTTGTTTTTAAGAACAGCAAAGAGTGGAATAATCTGACAGAAAGATAATCACTGCTTACAGTTCCTGAGTATCTGGAAGAAACACTCCATGGAAAAAAATGTTTAATATAGCTTAAAAATTTTCTCATCTAGTTACATGTTCATCATAGAACATATGCAGAATAATAATAATAATAATAATATCAACAAACAAAATAAACAATCCTAACAAACTTGGGGTGAGAAGGTTTTTGGTTTTTTGTTTTTTGTTTTTTTTTTTTTTAGTAGCTTGGACTTCATTTGGGTTTTCAGGCAAATCTCCTACAGGATGTGTTTTGTGATGAGAACACACTGTGTGATGTTCTTGAGGCCAAAGATCATGATGAGGTGCTCCAAAGATCTACATCTACTGTGGTGTCATTTAATCTCTGGCACCTACCAGATGCCTAAAAGAGAGCAGAGTTCTTCTGGAATCCTAATTTAGGAAACAGTCATCTCTGAAAAGCAGTTCACATCATCTTGGAATTCTGGATAGTCTTTTCTGTTTGATTTTTAAAGCACAGGCCAGCACTTCTGCTTGACATTGTGAGCATTTCGCAGGAACATATCTCCAGCCTCACAGCAATGGAGAAGACTAAGCTACATCTTAGCTCATAGAGGTCAAACATTTCAAAAATTCAGAGTTACTGCAGGTAAGCAGCAGCACCTGCACTTCTTTGCGAGGAAATGCAGAGGTGCCCTTCTCTCTGCTTAAGCTCTACAGTCCCATTTCAGTGCATTACTTACTTACTTAAAGGGGCTAAGGAACAAAATGTAAATTTTGCTTTTGAAATCTTTCTCACAATGCTGAACAGAGTGATTACATAGAATACGTGTGTGATTCATGAGCTGAAGTGTCATCACACCCATAACAGGGGGTCATTTGAAAGAGAGAGTTTTAAGTAGGAGTCAGAAACTGTCAGGCCCGCAGGCTGTGATCAGCAAGGACACAATCCAGCTCTCTCAGAAGTCACTGCGAATGCTTCCATTTGCTGTAGCAAGTGTTGAACCGGAGAACACTCTCCTGGAGTAATATTAACTATAAAAATGCTCAGCTGGCAGTGACTGCTGCACTGCTGCCCAAGTGTTTTTTGATAAGGCTGGGATAATCTTGTGAAGCAACTCAAATTCCTGTGAACTAACTCCGTATCAGAGCTCAAAGGAAAACCAGAAGAAAAGATTAATACTTATCTCCAGCTCCCTAATCACCAATACTTGATATGGAAGAGGTGTCAAATGAATGTTTTCTCTATAGAGGAAATTGGGTATGGCAAGTAAAGTGGTAACAGGGTTTCCACTGGTTTTACAGCATTCCACTGACTGCGGATGAGAAAGTCAGCAGGATTCGAGGGCACTGCATCCAGCTTCCTTCCCTGTGTGCAAGCTAAGTAGCTACTGGTGTTGCAGGGAACTCAAACCAGCTACATCAACAATGGAGACACTGCCAACAATCCCATCCAGATACAGCTCCACTTACAGACTCAGATGAGATAGATGTGCCAATCTGGTAGCCTTCTGCCTGGAGGAGATCAGCTCAGGGAACTGCCAGGAGATGCTGTTCTCCTTTGCTTGCAACTTCATACATTCTGCCCTTCCATACCTCGGAAGAGAGGAAACCCCTAGATGTAGCATATGACAACACAGGAATGAAAGGACAATAACTCTCTAATTTATTGTGTGAGAGGGGAGAGAGTTTTGCTCCATTTTTGCAACTTCAGCATCTAGTCAGAAAGTTTGTTGTAACATATCAAAGTAACATCCCCTATTTATAAGAGGAAGTAGAGAATGAAGTTTTAAAACAATACTATAAGAATACTATAAAACAAAACTATAGGGAACAGGAACTGGAAAGGAAACTGCAAGCCTTAGAGAAACACAGCATCTGTGTTGTCCATATTTAGTGCAAGAAAAGTCCCCAATTAAGAAAGTAAAACCCATTAAAGCAAAATGGTGAGGCGAAGAAATATAGACATGGAAATATTCTCTCAAAAATAGTTTTTTTTTCTTTTTTTTTTTTTTCTTCTTTAACCAGACGAGTAGAAGACATCTGAAGAGAGGAGGAATTCAGAAAAATGACATTAAAATGATGAAATCACTCAATTTTTCATTTCAGGATTCATATTTCTTGGCTTTGTATATGAGATTTCTTTTGCAGGACATTAGATTTAAATGGAACTCAAAGGACATGAAATGGTATCTGGTTCATTTTACCACCAATGCTGTTGTGTTACTAATGGTGTGCTAGTAGATAAGAGAATTAAAAGAATGGAGGAAAAAAAAGGAAAAAAAAAAAAGTGTTACATACAAAAAGAAGCTGCTAATTTGGCTGTCTAATTACATGATGGTATGAGCCACATTAGGGGCAAATTCCAGAAGATGCATGTGAATATAACAGGATGCAAACATGCAAAGAGTACACCATGGTTTGGGATCCTACCTCCACCAGGAGCAAGGCCATGTTTTTCAGAAGGAATCAGAAAACTGAAAGTATTAGTATGCAAAAGAGACTTTTATATGAAAAGCTTCTTTTTAGCTTCAGAGGTTGGCTGAAGGTTTTGACTTTCTACCTCTTCTGAGATTTTTAATCCTTTCTCAAATAACTGTGACACTAGACACAGAACTAAGTAATCCAATCTGCACGTTTACTCAAAATTACTTTGATCAGAAAATCATAGAAATACAAGGCTGACAGAAGCTCCCAGAGATTATCTAAGTCTAGTCCCTTTCACTGAGGAAGACTAAATCATCCTCAGACAGCATTTGTCTAAGTTGTCTTTGAATTTTCCTAGGTCTGTTCCAATAGTTCTCCACTCTTACAGATAGGGGAAAAAAAAAAAAAAAAAAAAAAAAAAAAAAAAGCCAATATCTAAAATAACATTTGTTGCAGTTTAAGCTGGCTTCTTTTGCTATAAGCCATGTTTAGAGGAGAAACTAGAATGACATCTCAGGAACATTTGAGGATTTCAGGAACATCATCGGCAACAAACTTCTCTATCAATTCCAATGGCAGGCCACGACTTAAAAAAAACGATATATCATATCATACAGATAAAGTGAGGCACAGGTCAAATACCTGTGACTCTATGCTCATGAACTCCACACATCCTGACCTGACTGAGATGAGAGTGTAAACTGAAATTTCTGGGCAGAACTTCAAAAATTAAACCCATGTCATTATTTAAATGTTGGCAAAAACTCACTAGCATATAGCATCACGAGTCTTATTTTTTGAAGGACTCTCATAATCATATTTCAACACTGAAAAAAATCTGCTAGATGATATTTACTCAAAATGATAACCTAGAGACATTAAAAATCATTCCCCATTATTGCACAAAATAAAAGCCACACCACTTGCCAAATGCCTCTTTAAGTAGGGAAGATAAATGTTGGGAAGGAAAAAGCCCTGTAAAGGACTCTGCTCAAGGTTGCAAGGCAAACTAATGACAAAATTAAGCCACCAAAACTGTGCCACTGCTCTCTTCTTGGCATATACTGCTCATACTCACTGCAGCATAGCAATTTTCATAACACCAAATGTTATTTAAACAATATAGCTAATTATACACTATCATAGTCCAGTTTCCAGTATTAGCAAATATATCTTCATCTCCCAATGCATACTATTAAGATATAGGAATGAAGACAATTACCTTTTCCTGTGCAGATAAATAGTAAGTAGAGGTTGGAAAGAATCCTCCAAATACATAAAAGCAGGAAAGTGCTCAGTTCAATGGAAACAAAATATTTAGTCTATATAAATAAAAAAAAATCTAAGTTATATTATAAAAATAATTTCACACTAAATTTTAGATCAACCTCGTAATAGTCATAAAAATAATCAAACAGAAACAAATAAAGTTTTTAAAGGCATCTGGAACCAGTGCTTGTTCTTACAGGAAAGACAGATTTACTTCTTCGCTGCCATCATATCAACTTCTGTGCTATGAGTTCATAAGAGTAATTCTAGATAAACATTTTGAACTTTCTATTCAAAACTGAGGAATCTAAAGCACTTATTTTAAATCCCTTACTGATATCTGGCTCCCCAGGATTGAAACCATCATGCTAACTAGCTGGCAGATATCTGCATTCACTAACTTTGCACTTAATGGGAGGAGAGCAAGAGTATTTTAATTACAGAAATGCAAATAAGAAAACAATGCTCATCTTTTATCCCAGTCTTTTCAAAACAACAGATCTATCAGGTATGTATTAACACATTGAGAGGAACACCTGAAGTGTATTCCGTACAAGAATATTACTTTTCAGGACAGGTATTATACATTTCTTAATAGCATTTGTTCTTTAATATTTAACTGGAACATTTAACATTTGCTTTTTCTATGGCTAGCATCACTTTCTTTCTCAGCACATACTCACCAGGAAACTCACCTTAAAAATCTTCTCTAAACCTACAGAAGGAAAATGGTCTGGAATGGCAATAAAAATCAAAAACTCAGAATAAAAATGAAAAATAAAAATCAGAAGGGAAGGTTTATGCAGCGAAAAGTAGAGGGAGTAAAAGCATCTAGAAATATATTTGGGAGAAACCAAAAAATCAAATTAAGCCAGGATTACTTATTTATTTAATGTGTCTATATTACTTTGATCCAAATACAAGGTTTTCTTACATCTCTGGATGTTGTATAAAGCAAAAAACACAGTCAGAAATGCTTTAAAATCATGAAATGCATTTTAAAACACTGAATTTAAATAAAATGCAATGAGTAAATGTAATAGGACATGCCTGAGGAATTACTGCGATACCAATACCACACACCATCCCTACCGTGGCACCTGCGGTTGATTCTGCACCTGCCGTTACCAAGCTCCTCCCTTCCCCAGCTTACAAACACCTTCAGGTCTGAAGAACATTTTTGTTTATTGGTCCTGGTAGATAAACTTCTGCTATCCATTATTTCCCCACACAGATGATAGTGTGGAGAAATGTGTAGATATCAGTAACTATGGGAAAATTCAAGGCTGAGTGTACATCTTATGCAAAACACCCTTGGGAGATGTGTCAATTTATAACCCAGCATTCGCCAAAACTACCTGTATTGCCCGCTGTGTCTTTGCCAAGAGAGATGCCTGGCACATAAAAAGACTGCTTAATAAGCAAATTAAGGTGAAAACTATATTGAAACAGGAGCTGCTCTATTTGCTACTGATTTTGCCGGGGATGGAAATCCTTGTAACACCAGCAAAGGAAAAATGAAAATCTGATATTGCTTGCATAGTTAATATATGCAAGAGGCAGCTGAGAATGGCTTTCTTGGTAAGTGTGTCTTATCCACAGGTTCACCACTTGGGCAGAATTTATCAGGGTGCCATGCATTTCACTGTACTCAAGTCTCTCTGTAAGCATCCCTAGGTGATAAGATGCTGTGTAACATGACCTCAAACAGCCTCCAGCTTCCTGTGAAGAGGAGCTGAATCAGCTTGCCCTGTGGTTCTTCTACATGACATTTGGCAATAGGTGAAACCAGGAATAGAAGAGGAAAATACTACAACAGAATGAATCAAGTATTTAATCCCTTTCTCATCTTCTATTCTTCTATTTCCCTGTTCTCTTAATTGCTTTCCTTTGGCACCTCTAGTCCCTTTCATAGCATTTTCCTTTCACAGTCATTCTACCCTTATCCTTCACAAATGTTATCTGTTCTACAACAGCACCTAGATCTCTGCCTTTATGATACATACAGCGAGTGAGAGTCCCTGACTCAACAAGGGCACAAGAGCAGAGAAAGGTTATCGACATGACCTGCCCTAGTGATGGAGCAGGATCAGTGCTGGTCACCCGCAAGCCAACCACCCCACAGCAGCAGCACAGCTAAAAGACACATCTCCAACGCCCAGAGCTTTATACACTGGCAGTCTAATTCATGTGCAGATGATTTCAATTTTTTTTTTTTTTTAAAAAACCCTCTTAAGATTTTCCGGTTAAAGACCACAAACATTTCAGGCAATTAAATATTAATCTTACTTTTAATAACAGTTAACGGAGGCAGATGTGATATTGAAATGTAATTTTAATGTCTGGAGTACAGCAAGTTGGACTCAATCTGCCACAAGAAGTAACTTTATTGTTGCCTAAAGGCTTTTAGGATCTTAATATATGGCAGATGTTGAGGACTTCCCTTGTAATTATGGGAAGAACTAATTCTGTTTTCCCTTGCACATATGCCTTTATATGACCTGTTTTATTGCACTTGTGGTTACTTGACCTATTTATCCACACATTTCCTAAACTTGCCACATTCTGAACCTTTTAAAATAGTTGTTATACAGACAATATTTAATCCACATTTTAGCTATAATGATTATCCATGTGCCTAAAGTGAAGCATCAGAGGAAGAATTTGGTATTTATGTTCATTGCTTCTCACCAACAGATAGAACTACAGGCAGTGCCTATAGAAAGAATGTGTTTGTTCATACTGAACTTCCTGATCACAGGACAGACTCACCACCTGGAAGAAGAAAAAAAAAAAAGGAAAGAAAATGCAAAACTGAATTATCAAAAATTATCTTAAATGTATCTCAGTTGAGAATGAGGATTTACTAGGGACATGAGGCTGCCTTAGAAGGAAGCACTAAAATAACTGGAAAATGGTGAAAGCAACAGTGCAGCAAACTACAGCTGGTCAGCATCAGACAAATTAACACAGAAAATTCAAAATCTGCCCAGCAAGATGCATTAACAGGAAAAGAGGATTGCAGGGAAGATTATGATTCCATATTGGACTTGGCAATACAACGGTCCCTACTTAAGATACTTGCAAGATGGAAAGCTCTGGGATTTCCACTGAAATATTTAGGGGAAAGAAGTATCAATTAGTTTATATTTGCACAGCATATGTTAATTAGAATGAAAGCAAATCTAAAATTCTGAAGACAAGAAATTCTTAGGAAATTGATTCTGAGCTTTGTAACAGTGCTACTAATCTTATCTCACTAAAAGAAGTAATTTGCTTTACTTTAAAGTGTAGGGATATTATGTTAGTTTATAAAATCAGATGAAATGATGATATCCTTTCATAGAGGTCTTACACTTAGAAGTTATATGGTGACAGCAGGTTGAGGCACTTTCTCATTGCTTAATGGCATCAATCAGCATCCCGCCAACATTTTAACAAGACCTGACATAGAATTCTCTTTCCCCGTATCTGTAATAAATGACAAAACCAACCAAACAAACAAAAACACAAGAAGCACAGACTTGTGACAAGTAAATATGGATCAAGGAGACCATTTATTTCCATGTAAAGCATTCTCACAATCATTGATACTTATACTATTTTGGCAGCAAGATGATATCCTTGCGAAGTGCAGGTAGTCTGCAACTATTTTTAGTTAATACAGACTGAAGAGCGGGGGAAATGGATACTGTTACTTACCTGTTGTTAAATAAGCCAATGTGCCCAAACAAATGAAAGACTAATGTGTATCAAATTAAAGCTCATTTGACTTACACGCTCCATAGTTGCTCTCTCTGGTAGCAGGCAACTCAAGCCATAACAATATGAAGTGTGTTTTAATGAGGCCTTGTGGGTGAGAAGTTATTTGGCTCTCAATTCTTTCAACAGATTTTTATCTGTAGACAATAAGCAGCAAAAGATTAATAAAATACAGATCATTTGTATGTCCTGAGTGACACATTTTAAAAACAAACTGATCACTTCTATAATATTTGGAAAAATGTACATATATTGCAGAGCAAGGCAAGAAACTAGTTTTGCAATTTCCATCTCAGGATATAATAAAACTATTTTTTTTTAATTACATGTAAAGATGCATTAATCTGTGGACACCAACAATGATCACACTACACGCAAACAGGCAAAATTTTATGCCAGCTAACTAACTGCCCATCATGTGCAGCACTGTTGAACATTCGTAATGAAGCATTAAAGCCAGCTCATCTCCAGTGGATGTCAGTGGCAATGAATAGCAATGCAACCAAGCAGCAAGACCACATCCATTGCAGACTTCAAAACTGCAATCCAAAGCTCAGAAAACCCATATAAGTAAAAATGGGAGTAAAAAATATTGAAGACTTTTGACATGACTAGGGTCATGTCAAAATTTTCTCCTGGGAAATTGAGAGATGCAGCTTCTAAAGGAAGGTGAACCTAGAACACTCCCTCCTGATTTTGTTCATGCTGTGAAATTCCCCTCAGAGAAGCAAGGCTTCAAAGTTGGTGTGAAAAAAACACAGCAATGTTTCTGGGACTCCCCAAACCATGACTTGACTGCACCATTCAATGCAAGAACTTTATACGTGTACGTGCACATGGTATATATTTTATCTGTGGCTTACTTGAAATTCTGTTCCATAAAGGTTTCTCAAGTGAATAAACACAAGATCATTTCAAGTGTTTGGTCTCAGGGATGCTCTTGATTCTGAAAGCCTTGGGAGCCAAGTCCACCCATGTTGTAAATCTCTCCTTTCTGTGAACTGATCCCGACTCCTTTCTGCTCTTTTCCCCCTGTATCCATTTTTCTACAACTAAACACCACAACCCACACACTTCATCAAACTCAGCATTATTTGGTTTCAGCTTAGCATGATCATTTAACAAAGCTCTTTGCCAACATCAGGAGCTGTAACCATCAGCCTGGCAAGGCTGCAAGAGCTACCTGAAATCTGGAGGCAGCGCAGGACAGCATTTTTGGCACAAAAGTGGTGCTTTCTGGCCCATGGTGACGGAGGGCCAGATGGGGGTGATAGGCAGCTCTGCGCGCCCCAGCTCAGCACAGTTCTCAGCTCCCTTCCAGGTCCTGGCTGCCAGCCCCGAGTTTGGTGGACCCGCTCCCATCTCTGCTAACTATTTCATCTCTTGCTCACGGTGAAACACCCTCCTGGCCTCTGAAGCACAGAGATAACTGCAGCTTCCTCTGCTCTGCTTTGCTGCCTCAGCTTGCTGCGCTAGGCAGGAGCCCAGGGACCATCCCCTTCCCTGCGGAGATCCAAAACCGCATGATCGGCTACGACCAGCAGCTTTCCACACATGCTGTCTATATATTTCACATGGAAAAGGCAGTTTCTTGCCTGCATTTTAGGTAGTCACAGCACACTGAATTTGTGAAGAATGCTTTACCTTGGCAGAACATGCAGATGACAGTAATGCTATAATATTAGTTACTTGGAGATTATATCTAAGATCAAAAGCAGGCACTCTAAGGCTTCTGTATTTTCATTAAAGGGAAGGGAGTTCTTACTCTGTATGCTGCTTAAGACACGAAGCATAAAAAAAAAATCCATTTAGGCAATTTTATTACAGAATGGAAAATCCAAAATTGTAATAGAACCTTAACTCTGCTATGTCATCAAACCTTGCTAAATTCCCAAGCTATCTATAAACTGAGAGTAGGTAAGGAAGCCCATGTAAGATCAACAGCTAGGGAAAAGAATCATAAGCTTATTGATATTCATAATAGCAAACTGAAATGTATTAGAAGGTTTTTTTTAAATAATCCACTGTTATTACACAGGTACAGAATATTTTAGAGAAGAGATTATGATATGGAGTCAGTCAGTTCCCTACCTGCTGCATATGAAGTATTTGTTCAGCTAAATTAATTTGCAGATCAAAAAAGCCCAAACCCATGGGTCGGCTGTTTATCTTATGCTGTCCATCATCTTAAAACCATCATTGTTCATTGTGGGTTTTTTTTTTTTTTTTTTTTTTTTATCGATAAAGAGAACACCGAGAAATGTATTTTTGTCCTGTTGAAACTCAACCCTGTGAAAGAAGAAGCCAAGGCTCAGTTTGTTTTGTGGTGCTTTTACTTTATCGCATGGGTGGACTCGGTAAGTGAGAAGGCTGATTAAACTGAACGGCACTCATGGCACTGTCTTGCTCCAGGCTTTCAGCCAAGTCCTTCCCTCCTGTAAATATTCCCAAGCAGCTCCAGTGTCAGCACACGTGCGCATAGCTCTGACAGGGCATGGTCACGCTTCAAATGTTGCTACTCATACTTTTCCTCTCATATATATATATATATATATATATATACACACACACACACACACACATACATACATATAGTTTCACGGAGTTGGAAGGAATATCTGATAAACTCCTTTCCACTTCGTGTTTGGCTATAAAAGTTTTTTGACCTCTGTTTATTACATTCAAACCCGCCTGGATGCCACCTTGTGTCCTGTGCTCTGGGTGTCCCTGCTGGAGCAGAGGGTTGGACTAGATGATCTGCAGAGGTCCCTTCCAACCTCAACCATTCTGTGATTCTGTGACTATACAAAAAGAACTGGGCTAATTATTTCTTTACTTGACACCAGCAAATTTGCTTTTGGCTCAATTATCTGATTATTGAATTGATTTTGTAACAGAACCAGGTATTGTGTTGATTTCACCTTTGAATGATACTTTCTTTTTTTTTTCTGTTTGGTCAGTCAATCCATGTAGGAAAGTGTTCTGATGCCAACTATTAGCATTAATGGTTTCCAGTTATTAACCTCATGACTCTAATCACTTTCAGAGGGGCTGCATTGGGAAAATCTTCACTCCAAAAACCAACACAGAAACCGCTGGGAGATTCATGGCAAACACTTGCATGTTCATGGCACTGACTCTTTAGGAAGGAAATAGTAGATTTTAGAAAAAAAGGAAAGAATAAAACCCAAGGCAACAGAAACTACATCTGTTTTTAGTTAGTGACCAGCCTTTATACCATCCAGGCTCACTGTCCACATTAACAAAGTTCTTTCCAAAGATTTAAATGTGCTTTGGATCCATGTCCTAAACTGACAAATTAGACTGCTTACATAAATCAACATCTTATATACGCAGAGATCATAAAAATAAGATAGTTAAATCAAGCTACTGTTCACAGATTCTTTTACTATATTCTGTAAACTAATAGTTCAATTACATGACGGTTCAGGCACTGAAATGTTTTTTCTTTCTTTTAATTAAGCTTCAACTCTGGATTTTGTTGTATTGGAATTCCTTAAGCTTAAAAAGAATTCTTGCAGGAATTGTTAATTACTAGTTAGTACACAGTTTCAGTGGCCACAAGTTGGCCTCTATGGTTGTTAATATAAATACTTCAGTGTAAAAAAATAACATTGATTTTTAAATGGTTTTCAATTCTTTTAACATTATTAGCACAGCACAATTTCAGTTCATGTTTTCCTTTTAGAGAACTGTTCCTACAAGCACTCTTATACTGCTTTAAATGTCATTTCCATTACAATAATTTTCACTTGATTTCAACTTCCATATGCATAAATTCATTGCAGGAATAAAAGCTGGCTGTCAGCACTTCCACATTTTCATTTCAACTTTTTAATGAATAGCTCAATAAATATGTAGATGCCTGGCATATTATTTACACTTAGAGCAAACAAACCAATCCTACTTGAACTCCAGTCTTATATTTAAAACTTATTCAGTTGTATAGGAAAACTCCTCATATAGAGTGATGACAATTACGGCTGCTTAACCAATGTACTGAAGAAAATTGTTCCCTTTGGCATTTGGGTGCAAAACCACTTGTATCAGATTACTAAAATAGTTCATGGTATGTTGCATTTCATATCAATAATTATAGGTAAGCTCCAAGTCTGGAGACAAATAAATTATCTTGATGTTGCTGAAAAATATGACATCAAGCTGGTCATGAGTCAGGAAAATTTATGAGGATTCCAGTTATTAAACAGCACTGTAGAAAATACAGCTAAGTAGAACATACGACTGCCATTCTCTAATTGTCTGACCTGTTATATACCTAGGATGTCTATATATGTTAGTGAAAATAGACTGAAATTTTCATCTGCTCTGAAAAAGAAAATGCCATGAAAGGCAAAATCTCTCACCTCGTGCTTAACTAAAGCCTAGATAGGTGAATTTTACATCTAAGGATATTCACATCCCATTCATTCGATCAGAGCTTGTTGTCCAGATAACATGACATTCAAAACTGAACATACACAGCTCTCTGACAACACAATGCTTTATTCTGAACCACATAAAAGTATGTTTATCCTTTCTTAGTTGCACATGCAATTAAAATAGTATTTTCAAAAAAATAAAAAATTACATACTGCCTGATACTTTGAAGGGCAACTAAAATCTATAATGTCATCTGAAAAGCCTAGAAATTGTTAAGCCATTTACCTCACTCACGAAAATCATCACATTTGTGCAACAAGTGTATTACATAAGATGTATTAGCATCGTTGTCAAATTAGCCCTAAGCTGTTAAGGGCCTCTATTTGTATTTATTAACAGTAACACCCTTTTCACCATAAGTCACATTACCTTGTATTAGGAGTTTCTGCACAAACACAGGTCATACACTTTGCTACGTTAACATTTGTTGCCAGTTTTATTGGTAGTTTTATGGGCACTGTTTCAATAGCTGGGTACACTTCCGTTTTTTCAAGGGATCATGTTTTTACATGGTAGTGCACTTGCTGGAACAACTTGTATTCTAAAAATGGGAATTTATTCAATGTGATTTATGCCAGTCTGATGTGACTGATGGAGGCTCTAACGACAAGTAATATTTCATATGATGCAGTGTATTCCTTATAAACACAGTGCACGTTGCCTACACATTCTGTACTGTCAAAAGTGCAAAATAAAATTTGCTAGACTTGTCAGTGAAGAATGAAATAAAAATCCTCAGTGATGGCAGCTCAAACATTCTATTCAGTAAGTAAGGATTACTTATTTGGGAGCTATTTAGCAACACTCGTGCACAGTATCAACAGGAATCACACTTCAAAGTTACTCGTTAGCTGCACAGCAGCTAACAGCAGGGAATGCCTTATCAGCAAAGCCTAACGGGGATGTAAATAGCTAAATATCCTTAAGCATTCAGGCTGCAGTGCTCCCCTTCTTTACTGATCAATAACTACTCTCCATATGCAGCAGTAGTTAAGAATTGGCAAGAACAACACCTTCATTTATAAATGTTTCACTCTTCTTCATTATGCAGCTAAGGAACTCAGTAAGAGCTGGGAACTTTGAGACCATGAGCCCAAACACTTGCTATAACCCTCAGAGAAGGTTATTCAATGTTATATGATCTTTCAAGACTTGAATGAGATGGGTTTTTTCCCTCCCTTTAATGGGCAATTGTCCTGACTATGGTTTTGCTTGAGGAATCCTATCAGTACATATATAATAGACACCACGAGTAATATAATGTGAGTAGGGAATTTTAAATGACATGCTCAGATAGCAGATACAAAATAAACAAATGGAACTTAATCTCACCCATGGTAGATAAATATTGGAATTAATTGCCTCAACAAGTGGTGAAGATATTAACAGTTTACCCAGGTTCAAAGAGTGATTAGACAAATCAAAGGAAGAAAAATTCCACAAGAATCTATTAAACCCCAAGATAACACATATGGATTAGAAAGTTTCTATCAGGCTCTCATTTAGCCTGAGGAAGATGGATAAAATGATATATGAGACCTTGCAGGGCTGGGAAAAAATGGTAGGGGTAAAATCTATGCAAAATATTTTTTAAAAAATCTCAATGTCAAAAGAAATTAAAGAAAAAAAACATTAGGGGCATCATAATAACAGAAAGCATCTTTGGAGAAACCCATGTCTATGAAACACAGGAAAACATACTGAATGTATTTTAACAGAGAGACATATTAAGGCTTAGTTTGTGTCCATTTTCAAGATGATCAGCTATGTGGGAAAAGGTTTCTTCTTTCCTGAAGAAAGTTCTGAACATTATTCTAAGAGATTCAATCCCTAGGTAATGACACAAGATAATCACTACCTTAATTTGCTGTGCTTTGAATTGTGAATGCAGCAACACTATAATGAAGTATAGATTACTTAATTTAATTTTATGAGTAGTTATAGTTGAAAACCACCAAAATTTAAGAGAAAGCTGTCTAAGGAATAAATCATTTTATCAATCCCAACCCATTTGAACTAAACCACTGGGTTTTCTAGGAAATGCTACAATCTGTGTTTATCCGTCCATGAAGGTTATCTGAACGCTCTCTCAGATGAATAAGCTACAGTAGTCAGTGAAAACAAAATATCACCTCCTTAAAGCCTTAAGCTATTAAAGGCAATGGACTCTTCCCACTGGAATTCAGTGCATTAAGAGCTGACACCTAAATGACCTTTCGTTGGTATTTGCTCTTTTTTTAAGCACATCACCCTTATACTGTACAACAGATAGTACAGCACAAGTGTTTTGACACATCTAAATGATAAACTACCATCTGGATGCCAGAATCCCCCTCCTCTTTTAAATATAAATGAAATAACCCCTTTCTCCTTTGTGCTTATAAAAGCAATGACAACCAATGTGCATGAGGGTAAACACCACTGTCCCCTCAGTATTTACCAGTAGTGTTATGCTCTTCTAGAGCCAGGTACTAGAATATTACGATAGATTATGAACATACATTAATTTGAATATATGATGTTCTCCCCCATCTCACAAGCAGAACACATTGTCAGTGACACACCTTCACTGGCTATCAATTATATATATATATATATATATATACACACACACATATATATATATTTTGTTCCCCACAATGATTTGTATGGGGTGGGTGCAACTGTGTGTTTTGGGGACTGCCAGAAGGGAAGATGGGCAGTGGGACATCTACTGTGTCACTGTAGTAGTAGACACAGTAGTCACTGTGTAACTATAACAAGGAGGACAGATCTCAAAGAGGAATGTAATGAAAACCAAAGGACAGAGATGTCCAGCCATCTTGATCTTTGATTTACTTCATGACTCCATCAGTAAAAGCCATTCTGTGTCAGAAAGGAAACATCATCTTTTCACTGCAGGTTAAAGAACAAGGCAGACTAGACATTTCCGATGACAACTATGCCTTACCTCTGTTTTAGCATTATTTAGTATGTTTTACCTGTGGTTTGCTTCCCCCCATCAAAGACAGCTCCTACTTTTGCCCCTCTTGACCTATCAGCTATGCTTTTCTCTCTGCAACTAGCAAGTCAATCTTGTAATCCAGTAGTTACAATTATGGGATCAGAGAATCACACAACCCAACATGGTTAAGGTTGGAAGGGGCCTCTAGAGCCAGTAGTTACAATTATGGGATCAGAGAATCAGAGAACCCAGCATGGTTAAGGTTGGAAGGGACCTCTAGAGATCATCTAGTCCAACCTTCCTGCTCCAGCAGGGATACCTAGAGCATGTGGCACAGGGTGGCATCCAGGCAGGTTTTGAAGACCTCCAGAGAAGGCGACTCCACAACCTCTTATACTGGGGAGCCCAGAACTGCACACAATATTCCAGGTGAGGCCTCACCAGAGCTGAGTAGAGGGGCAGAATCCCCTCCGTTGACCTGCTGGCAACCTGCAGGCCAGGATCCCATTGGCCTTCTTGGCCACGAGGGCACTGCTGACTTATGGTCAACATGGTGTCAACCAGGGCTCCCAGGTCCCGTGGAGCTGCTTTCCAGCAGGTCGACCCCTAATCTGTATTGATGCCTGGAATTATTCCTCCCCAGGTGCAGGACCCTGCACTTGTCCTTATTGAACCTCATGAGGTTCCTCTCTGCCCAACTCTCCAGCCTGTCCAGGTCCCTCTGGATGGCAGCACAGCCCTCTGGAGTGTCAGCCACTCCACCCAGCTTGGGATCGTCCGCAAACCTGCTCAGGGTGTACTCCGTGCCATCATGCAGGTCATTGATGAACATGTTGAACAGCACTGACCCCTGGGGGACACCACTGGCCACAGGCCTCCAACTGGACTCGGCCCCATTTATTACCACCCTCTGAGCTCTGCCATCCAGACCGTTCTCGATCCACCTCAGCATGCTCTTGTCCAGATCACAGTGCTGGAGCTTTCCTATGAGAATATTATGGGAGATGGTGTCGAAAGCCTTGCTGAAGTCAAGGTAGACAACATCCACGGCTCTCCCCTCGTCCAGCCGGCCAGTCATCCCATCATAGAAGGCTATAAGGTTCGTCAGACATGACTTCCCCTTGGTGAAGGATCCATCCTTCCATTCCCCTTGGTGAAGGATCCATCCTTCCATTGGATTCAACCATGTAGTCCCATCCTTCAGGTCTCAATGTAAGTCCCGTCACATCACAGATGCACTCAAGATCTTCTATTGACTCCTTTTTGGTCAGAAGTCACTAAGGTTACAAAAATCTTTGTTACTTCTGACTTGTTCCTTAGCTTTAAGAAGTGCCTTACAAAAGTGCCTTAATTATTCACTTGGAATAGCGTATCTAGGCAAGTTAATAATTTCTCCTCTCCTCTGCTACGGACCTGCTGTTTGTAGGTACTCATTAGCAGATTTCACAGAACAATTTACAGCTCCTGAATTGTCCAGGAAATGGTTGACATTATTAATCACTCGCATTTGAGAGGAATGATTTAGGACCAAAAATAGTATGGTACGTTTCCTGTTCACAGATTATTTGACAGGAGCACTATAAAAAGAGGGCAATCCAAATTAGCTTCTTTTTTTTTTTTTTTTTTTTTTCCTAAAAATGGACAAAACTGTTCAAGTAAATGCATTTTTGTTGCAGGAACTCTTTTTTGTTTTCACTTAATATTTAAGATATTGATTGAAAAATAACAGTATTAATTCCTCCTAGGTTGCAAAATCCAAGTTATTTTCTAAGGAAAAAGTAGCCTCAAGTTGATAGCCTTCTGTCAACAGAAGACAAGTTACCTACTGATAATCAAATTACTATGCTATTAAAGAAATAGTCGAGAAGGGATTTGGGCAAATTATTGCACGTGCATTCCCCTATATTATACATCTTTTCAGGCACCTATTTCCGATTGCTCTCAAAAAACAGGACCCAACTAGGCCAATGTTTGTGATGATTCAGCACACACAACACCATCCTGATGGCCAGTTTCCCATCTTATATAACCTTCCTCCACAGTATCCATGCTGATAATTTTCAGTCCTTACATTAACCAAAAAAAAAAAAAAAAAAAGCCTCCACACAATTAATAATCAATAAAATAGTAAAACCCTCTTTTCATCTCCCAGTGCTCTATGAAACCAAATGAAGAGTATGATGTGGGGATACAAAGAACTGGGATTCTGTATATGCTATACATTAGTGAAACTATGTCATATAACCCACATCTGAAGGGATGGTCATGCCCTTAAAGTGAGGGTGATGCCCATATGAAATACCAAAATGGAGAAAGATTCATCAGTGGCATGATATGAATGCAGATGAATGTTAATTAGTAACATTGATAAACACTTTAGAAATCTTCTAAAAGTCTAAAGGGAGCAGGGCAATCTATCCAACTGACCCTCAGTAAACCTGCATGCTGGGTGGGTATCATACTCGTGAGTTAGAGACGACGCTCAAGATCACTACAATGTCTAGGTGAGTCACCTTTGCTTTGTAGTGGTTCCTGCAGGTACCCTTACCATGTAACAAGAGGCAAAGAGAGTGAAAAAAGGAAGCTGAATTCTTCTACTATTCTTCTGCTTTACATATATATATATACGTGTGTGTGTCTGTGTGTTACAGATGGATAATCAAGCAGTTGCCTCACATGGGTCTCCTGAAAGGTAGGGTATAATGGTAGAGATGATCCATGCAAAGATAATACAGTTACATATTCTAGTGGCCTGTGTCAGGTCCAGACACATACACTCATTGAAATTAAAGTCATTCATCACATCGATATAGCTCTGTCACTTAGATCAGAGAAAAAAATCTTTATATCTTCCTGGAAAAGGCAACAAGGCAAAACAGATAAAGCATTATGCAGAGAAATCTGTAGGAGGCTAATATATCTTACCTTTCCAGTCCAGGTTTCCATATGTATTGAAAAGGCAATTTTTGTGGCTGTGAGTATGCATGTAATTACCAGCAAGAGGCTGCCATCATACTTCTTAGGCAAAGACTGTTAATATTCCTGTAGTTTTTAAAGTGGAAAGATTGTTTATATTTTACTGCATTTCCAATGATCTGCATATATTACAGTCAGCACCGTAGCCAAGGAAAGCTCAATTTGAAATACACTACCCCGTGGCGAATGACTGCTTGTTAAAAGCAGAAAAGTTACCACCCCGCCTGAGTGACATGATAATCCATATCCTTAATTGTTTCACTCCACGTATTAAACACATGGTGACAAGTGCTTTAAGAACAGCTTTGGGGTTATTCCCTAGGGTGCTAATCTCCTCTTTACAAAGATCAGAGAGGCCACAGGCTGCTCTATCCATCACCTAACAGCCAATAAGTCTTGTTCATCCTTCATATTCAGATGATATTCTAGACATTTCAACACCCTGCCTGTGAGCAAGCTGCTCACCCTCCTCCTCACTCAGCAGCAGCAGAGAGCAATATGCAAAATTTTCATAGGAGACATCCTATCATCCTAAGTTCCATCAATGCATGATGCACTTTTCAACAGATTTTATTCCTCTTAAAAATCTCCATTTCTGTTCACATGTGCATGCGAGATATGCCAGCTTAGATGCCTCTGCACCATCAGAACTGCAAAACAGATTACGTTAGTTGATCACTATTGTAGGAATGATGTATGTGCTGCACGGCTATGCTCACATTACAGATAGAAACCACAGTCCCTAGCTGACCATATATTTTGATCACATTCTATGGTGTAAACAGCATTCACTGAAAGTCCCACTTTTTTAGTTAAAAAAGACAGTATATATTTTGGGGAAGATAATTTTGTATGTAGCTGGTATATCTAAGGAAATACTCATGTCTTCTGCCCAACCCAAACAATGCAGTCAGCTCAGAAGAAACTTGGTCTAACTAAATCCTATGGAAAAATCATTGCATTTGAAGAGGAAAGAAAATAACGTCTTCTGTATTATGAATGAAATCTCATTAAGATTTATTCAAAGTGTTTATATTCAGGAACTACATAAGTAACTGATTCATATTCACAGAGCTCAGGATGCAGATGCATCCCTGTACCAGGATGATGGTAACGTAAATGGCACAAAGGTTTAAAGAACCTTATTCAAATGCAAGTTACACACTTTGGCATTTTAAGCAGTTCACAGATGCACTACTGGGAGCTCTCTAATTGACACAAATAGAAAGCAGACACCCAAGAAACATCTGTGCTTATGAAAATCTCCTCTTCTCTGCGAGTCCTCCATAAAACATCTTTCAGGACATGTTTACAGTGCAAGACACACAAGGAAGCTTTGATTTTTAAGGTCTTGACATTCATATGTTAGAGATGTATTCACATTCCTAATCTGATTTCAGGCATAGGGTAACATTGTGAGTATTCAGTAACTAAACAGGAATCTCCAGCCTTTCTGCCATGTACAGTCTTAGGAATAAGTAGGTCCAGTCATACCTATTTCTCATCTAAAGCACATTTAGTATTTTTAAACCTTCTTCTGTTAGAATTTTGATATAGATTTACCTAGGAATTCAAAGGTTTTAAAGAGTCTTTTTATCAGTTTCTATCAGTCTCTTTTCCTTATGGAAAATGTAGTCTAGTCGAATATTTTTCAACAAGAAACAATTTCCTTTTTGATTTGACAAGAAAAATGTAAGTCAATCTCAAAATACCACAATTTTTATCATTGCAAATAGCTTAATAGCCAGAAGGAAAAAAAATGTATGGGTGACATCTATGAAAATGATGCTGAATATTAAAGGTCCCTGCTTCTCACCTTAGGTATAATGTATTGGTTTCAGATGAGCCTATAACTCTAGGCATATTGCTACCATCCTTTGTCCCTGAAAGTTAACTTGTCTGTATTGTTATCTTTGAAAGCAAGATTTAAATCAAGCAGTTAAACAAGATATCTTTTATTTCTTAGATCAGGAACATCTAAATTGCTTGTTTAGTAGGTCAAAGAGTCATCTCACAATAATAAAGGAAAGGAAAATCAGGCTTCTGTTAGAACTTGGTAGTTTTGGTGAGATGTGAGGCTTCCTGCGATCTCTTTGGGATCTGTATCTCGGCTGCTAAGCAGCTGATTCTTTATTCACTGTGTCATCTGAAGCATTCCTGTGTGTGTTTTCCCCCTTTTCAATATTTATGCATATATTTCTTCTTTAAAACTTGGAATATTTCTGCCAATGACAGTAGTGGGACTGCAGACATATGGTTAGAGAATTGATGTCTCTTTTCATAACTCAGGGAATTAGCCAGTCAACAGGCACTAGTTAGTAGGGCAGTAGTGCACTCGCATCCTCCTGGGAAGATCCTGAATGCTCCGAGGGGATCTGGAAGCCTCATGCTGTCAACAGTACCAAGAACCGATTGTTTTCCTGTGAATTCCCAGAAATGCAATAATGGAGCAGGCCAAAGGCAAGTAGAGAGATCACCATTCAGCAAAGAGACTGTCAAGAAGGAAACTCCTCTTGTGCAAAGCTTGAAGGAGACACTGTGAACATGCTGAAGATGTCCAGTTTTCACCAACTTGCCAGATCATTAGGAAGACTCAACTGTCACAGTCCTCCTTCAGGCTGAGGTTGTTTGACATGTGCTCCTCAAAGCCATTAATGAGGAAAAGGGCTTACCCACCTTCGTACTGTGACACACGAGATAATCAGATACTCCTTAGTATTGTCCTTTACCAGACAGCAATTAACAGCGATGTGTCACAGTCCAAATTTCAAAAACACCCTGCCAAAGCAAACATTCAAGCATGACCTTCATTTCTCCTTATAGCACTAGCAAGGACCTTTGCAGAAATACATACCCAAAGGTGTTCATTTTGTATCAGTCCTTTCTCATTCCAGTTTTTGAGCACGTCTGAAGGGGACCATAAACAGATTTTTTGGACCTACCTTTCTGACAGCTCGTGAGACGGTGCCGGAGAACTCACAAGCTGTTCCAAGCAGGCCAGGAGACTCGTTAGCAGAACGCGGTGGCTCTAATTAAAATGTAAAGGAATTCTAAGCATATAGCCTTTGGTAAAGCAAATGCAACAAATGACCAAACATTGTTTCACTCGTAGTAATAGTTTACCAAAGGGGAACATTACGTTTGCACTTAATGAACAAGAGGAACAATTTTATATCACAAAGTTTCCAGCAGCCCAATTTTTGAAAGGCATCATAAGCAAGTGACAGCATATGAAAAAGACTCCTTGTTGTGATGAAGAGATTACTAAGATACACTTTTAATGCCAAGTGCCATGATCTCTGTCGCATGGAAAAATGGAATTTCTAAGGAGGTGCACATTACCCCCTTCCGAGGGCATTACTGCCATTAACTGCATTTCAATAAAACCTCACAGAATAGTAATAATTACATTGCTTCACTGGGAAGTGATTTCCAAATCTGGATACTCAAATTGAGGTCAAAGGCCCACAACATTCCCATTAATATCAGAAACTCCTCTCGATATGATTTTCATGTTGCTTATGGCTGTGCACTTCCTGTCCAACAGAAGCAGGGAGTATAATTTTAATAGACATTAACTTTGGTGGAATAGCTGTTCTGCACATGCTTGTTGCACCTATGAGGCTGAAGAAAGCAGCGAGAACACCAATACAGAGGAAAGGGTTATAAAGTGTGGAATAGTGAATTGCTGTAAGTTTTTGAAGCAATAGCAGCCTGGCACACTGTGAACAGTGGATACTTGCAGTCCCCAGATCACATGCTGTTAGACTAGATCAGCAGTAGTGCGGGACAGTGAAGAGAGCTATACAGATGTTTTTCTATGATAAAAGTCCCACAAAACCTTGCCCCAAAGGATTAACCAACATAAAACACACACACCCACAAAGAGGTATGAAACTATGGTTTTATAGTATAAAGAAATGGCTAACACAAATAGTGGAATCTCTTTAAAGCTGCCATGCAAAGGCACAGCAGCCAATCTACCTCTCTTGCAAGCACACAGTCAAAACTGCACAGATCTGAACTTGTCTCATACCCTGAGCTAGTCCCTATGGCAGCAGATGCACAACATTTATTCATTCTTGGAAAGTGCTAGCTATATGCAATCTCTCACTTCTACTAGATAGGGTGCAAAATACAGCACGTATTTCAGAACACTCCAAAGTTTGTTTCCAGCATAAGGATATCTATAGTTTATGGTCTTCCTTCAGTGCCTGTTTTTACCTGCTCTGACAGCAGAGTACTTGATTGGTGATGTCAAGCAAGCAAGCAGCAGAATTTACTTGTTTTCTGCACCGGTGGCTCCCTCTCTCTCGAGGGCTGGATGAATGAGGGCTCCATCAATGTGCAAATATGAAGACATAGAGGATGACCAATAATGCAGCACCTAAGAGCCAGGAGCAACATTTATTAGCAGTTGACGTGGAGAAGAGTTTTGGCTTATCACAGCAGAAATAAAGTCTACAGGATTAGACCTCTGCAAGGCTCCTGTGCCAAGGCTCCAGAGTCAAAGTTCTCTCATACATATGTGTCAATGAACACAATGTAAAGCATATTTTTCCCTCCCAAAGCCTGAGATACAGCAGCCTGCGGATAGGGAGCTCCTCATGTACCGCTAATGCATGGCAAAAATGCCAGCTGCTCGACAGTGCTCGCTTGAAACAGCCAGTGTCCTTAGACCTACACCCGGCAAACAGGCTGACAAAGAAATTAAGGCTGATCCAAGGCCCTCACTCTCTCTGAATTGATGGCTTGAAACACATCAATCCTAGGACTTGTTAACACATGCTTAACTTTCCATGTGGCACTAAAATCCATCACCTTCAAAGGGACATGAGTGAGAGCGCAGCCATGAAGTCTGCCCTGATGCTGGATGTCTCTGTTTAGAGGGTATCAGTCTCGGAAGCAATCAGTGCAGCAGCTTTCACCTGCAAGAAAACTTCACAGAAAGTTTATTCATAACCACTCTCTGGCTACTAACTTCCTCTCTAACTGGATTGTAAAAAGATGAAGGAGAAGTGTCTGTTCATAACACATAAATTCTGGATGGAGAAAAACAGGATCGGCAAGAGTTCAGAAAGCAAATGTCATTCTTTGCTATGGAAAGCAATGAGAAGCTTCAAATGAAATTCATGCTTCGCTGAAGCAGCAGTCATCCTCCAGCTGCTCCTAGCACAGCCAGGGGATTTCATGCTCGATGTTACAAGGAAGCTTCCAGCGTGAGGAACATTGACAGGACATTTCCACCAGGCCACAAAGAGCAGGCAAAGCTGCTGTTCTGATGACACGGCCTCAGGAAGAAGCATAGAAATGCACAGGAATTCTCTTTCCAGTGACCAGAGAATAAAGGCTCAAGATGAACATGGAGAGAAATTCATAGGCTTCAAGGCCTAAGAGACGACTTCCTGCATCCAGAATCAACAGATTTTTTTTCCCCTCCCTCTTGTATCTTTTATCACTTGGTCTGGTCCCTTCTTATTAAACCACAAACCTCTGTTGCAGCTCCAGCACTGACCCCAACCAGGCACTCCCTGCATTGGGACTTCTGTTTTTACACCATTACCACCTCTCTGTCTCTAAAGAGGTGAATGATGGCCAGTCCCAGCCCTCGCCACCATTAGCAGCCCTGACAGACAGACACTACTTAATGCTTTGTGTCACATTCAAAATATTAATTCCTTTTATTAAAAAAAAAAAAAAAAACACAACTAAAAGATTCCTTAAGTTTTCCCAGTGTTTTAAAGGTCTCCCATAAAAATATCAGTCCTACACACTCAGGCACCATTCAAGGTGAATTTAGATAACACAGCATCTTTCATCACCTACTGATGATTTTCATAGCTTTTTTACTGCAAGGAATTTCTTTGGCCTTCCCTAGGAGGTCTCCAACAACACTGCTTTTCCTCTGCTGCCAAATACGCTTTATCAAAACCCATGCACAACTGTGTATTTGAAACACTCTGCTGGATGTGTTACTCCACGGGTATACATTACTGCTCTCTTCTGCTCCAAAAAGGCTTTATTTGCACCTCACATGTGTAGAAAGTGGAAAACAGAATTTCAGCGCGTGCCCCTGAGTATTCGGCTGTAGAAGAAGCTGTAAAAGCTCTCTAGGCACCAAAGGCAGAGGTCAATTTGAGGGAAAGATTGAATAATACAAGAAAGGAGGGACTAGATATAGATGTCTCTTTAGATCCTTGTTGCTCTGCCTTCATCACTCAAAACAGAAGAGAGAAAATGCCCAGAACATGCCCAAAATTCAACACTTGCCTGCCAGTACCGAGCATTGGCACCGAGCTCTAGTGCTTAGAGTAGAGCCCAGACTTAGGTGTAGGGTGAGAACTGGGCAGGGAATCCAGCAAACCAAACGGGGCAGAGGGCCTGACCCTTACAGCTGCAGATGCTCTCATTGCTTTCCCTTCCTCCTTTTATTTTCAAAAAGTTCACAAGAACATTTACTCCTGCCTCTGAACATAATCACCGACTTTCATAAAGAACAAGATTCCCACAAGGCCTCATAAAAGTTATTTTCAGTGTTACAGCTCTACTTCAAAGGGCAAAAAAAAGCCATTTCGCAATAACCTTACTGCCACGGAGTGCTTACAGCTAGGGGCATTCATTGGGAATAATCCATAACAGAAAAGGTCCTTTTGGGATTATCTGTCCAATTGCCATGGATAAAACAAAGCAGAAAATAAAGTCCTGGATGCTGATCTGTACATTAAGCTACCTACATCCACAGCATCAAAAGCCAAGGAAGAAAGCACAGGGAATAAAAAGGATGGGCTAATTAGATAGCAATATCTAAGTTTTTATTCATTAGTTAGTATTTTTTTTTTCCTTTTTAGCTCAAGGTAGCATTACCCTATGTATTTCACATGTGTGTGCTGTGGATAGAGATCCTTTGAACTCCCTGTTAATATGGCATGTGCAAATGCATCGTTTTTAAAAACACCAGAGCGACGCGGCCCATGCTAAATCCGATAGTTCTAACAGTCTCAAACAAATGGGCTTGTCTCTTCCCTAAAGAGAAAGATTGTGACATTTTACATACATCTGATGCATTTTTAAAGCAGGTAGGTATCTAAAGACCTACACGGCTAAACCACGCATCTCCAAAAGCTACAGGCAGTACAAAATGAAAAGCCATTAAAGCAACATTACATTTCTTCCTGTCAGCTGGCAATTTATTCTTAAATCTACTTCATCCTGGCATCATACAGTCCTCTTAAAAGCAGATTCTTTGGTGATTTACGTAACGGGAAGCCGCCCTCCTGCTGGCCGCTGCCTCCAGCCAGGGCAACCTGCACGGCCTGACGTCTCGCACCTCCGTGAGGACTTGTGCAGCAAAAGCTCCTCTGGTACCAGGCCAAGCCGCGCTCTGTCCATCAACACCTCCATGCTTTTCTTCCACTGTCAGGTGCCTTTTGGGTGCACAGACAGACGGCTCCGAGCTCCAGGAACTTGGCAGCCAGCAGGATCCACAGAGGATGCACCTAATGTCAGTAGAAACAACTTGAGAACCACCTTCACTCCCATCTTCACATAGCCTGGATATTACGTATTGTGACTATTTTAGGAGACGTTTATTCTTTAAAAGAAGATATTTGTACCTATATACTACCTATCTATACAATACCTAGATAGGATAGGAAGAAATAGGAACACAAATGGAATATATGGAAAGATGTGAAATGCACATTTTTCCGAACATGGAAATATTTATATTTCATATATTAGAGATCTATTTCATTGCTTCCTTGTAAAAAGGCAGTTTCAGAGAGACACCTTGCACAGTTCATTGCTTAAATGAAAGAGGATTGTTTTCCATTTTTGAAGACTTGCATTAGGACTATAAAATACTATGCTTCTAATTTAGACTCCTAATTTTAGTCAGTTTATGTGCATTTTCTAAGCGGTTTCAGTTAAGAAGATTTCTTGCTCCTGTCTTATTCTTACTTTTTCTTAAAATTAAGAACCTAGATTGGAAGTATTTATCCCTTAGCACCTTACATCTAAGAGCATTCAGCTCTTCTTATAAAGGAAGAAAATTTATATAAGAAGCTAACATGTCACAGAAAAAGAACTTTTGATCAAAGTCATACACCACAGACGAGTTTCTCAAGTATTCTTGACCAAAAAACAAATCTCCTACTTCAAGAATTCCTGTTCTAGCCTCTTTTATCTGCACTCTTTCATCATATCTTTCTTTCCTTTTAGGTAGAGGTTCCTTAAGAGTACAAAAATCCTTACCACTTTATTAAATATGTAACTTTTAAGGATTAGTACAATGCCCTTAGCACTTTTTTTCTTTTCCCTCCTTCTCCTACACTGAAAGTAGGATGCTTTCTACTTTTTTCTTTTTTACTGGCAATAAAAGTTTTCAAAGTGAAACCATAGATTCTGAAATTTTGCTCCAACTTCAATATGAGCTTCCTTACATAATCCAGAAAGAAAGAGAGGAAAATACAACCAGAATGAAAAAAAAATACAGTCTGTGCTGAGGAATTTTCTTCTTCATGTCTTACTGATGTGAGGGATGGGGAATAAACAACCTCCCTTGATCTCACAGAAGAATCAATGCACTGCAGCAGATGCCACAGCCTAGGTCATTCCTAAGCAAAATCTATAGGTTCTGTTTCAGTCATGGACACGGGTGGTAAAGTTGAGAATGAGGTGAATGGGAATTGTCTCTTTTCTCAACCCAGGAAATGAGACTGTTACTTCCAGAACAACTCTAGTGAGACCCACTAAAGTGCTTTTAGTCAAGTGCTCATTTATTCCCTTCCACATTCATAGTTCTAAAGAAAAGATCATCTGTCCCAAATAAGAAGCCAGACTACACATAAAAAATATTTTATCAACAATAACAAAAACCAACCAATAATAAAGCTCACAATGTTCTATCTTATGACAAATGTCAGGAGAAAAATAAGATTTAAAGTACTGGATGAAAACTAAAACACAAAGTCCTTACAAACTTGAATATGAAGGGAAAAGTAAAATCCAAACTTATGGCTCAAAAAGGAACCTAAACTCCTAACATTCAACACTAAATCCCCAGCCAAACACGTATTTCTATAATTTAACATTTCTCCTTACTGTTATGGTGATGCTATCGGAACAGTTGCCTGCTACAGTCGCACAGTTTTATTTCTGTGTGACTACAGATAAAACTTTGGGTCCTTGATAATTGATACAGCTGAAATCTTTGAGATTATCATGAGATTTGTGATGAGAAGTGAGTTACCTAATTTAGCAGGGCCAGTCCTATGCAAACGGAGCAAATAAAGAGCCAAGATCTCCATGCTATAAACTGCATCTCGGTAACTGCCGTCAAGTCATCCCACAGCTCCAGCACAGGCAGCTCCCACAGAGATTCCAAATCCCAGGAACAATTACTTATGACAAGATTTTAAGCAATATTAATTTTTTTTAGCTGTCAGAAAATAATACATCATGAGTTTGTAGTTTAGAATCTGTATGAAGTAAACCATGGCAAAGGCATTCTTAAAACAGCAGTTGACTGACAAATGAAGCTTGCAAATTCATCAGAGCCTCAGGATTGTATTAAGGTATATAAGATGCATTATAATTAACTTAATCCATAGTATGTTTATTTCTGTATGAGGTGATTATTACAAAAATACAAAAGGATTACAGGTGCTCAAAGACTCCTAGATCTTCTCTTGGCATATAAAGTGCAAGTATGATTTGGCCAGGATTATTCCGTAGAATCAAATTCCTCAAGACAAAAATATACCAATATACATAGCATGACTGTATCCTTCTTTTCTCATTATTAGTGATTTCCCATTTCATTTTAAATAATTTTTCTTTCTGACTTGCTTATATGTGTGTAGTGAACTTAGTTGACCAAAAGACAGATTGATTATTTAAAAGTTGCTGAGTTTTGCTTAAGGCAAAAATCATTTTAAAAGGTCTAATGGATAAATTGTAGGTTTTGGTAGGTTATATAATATATAACCTACCTATACTATATACTTACCTATAATATATATAATACCTACTTGGTAGGTTATATAATATATAATCATATAACTTGGTAGGTTATATAATAAATGGTAGGTTTTGGTTATATGCAATCTGTAACAACAGTTTCCACTTTTTCTTGGTTAAAAGGGAAAAAAAAAGTGACATTTTCAATCATTTTTAGTGCTCATCATGTAATGACATGTTTTCAAGATTCAACCCATGCCATTTTCCTGTGGGAAAGAAGGCAGCACTTGTTAAGTATCCAGCAATTTCTTTCTGGGACATTTTAAAATAGAAGTTTTCTTAAAACTTTGACTGCATCCCATTAGGATGAACCACAAACACTGACTATTATTTCCTTTCCAGCAAAGAGAGAGCACCACAAGACAAGCCCCAGGGCTTAAGCGTATCATGTGCAGAACAAAGCAGTATGAAGCTAGACGAGTTGCTCTGCTATCCCTGGAGATGCCAGATCACACATAACACACAGCATTTTTCATCAGACTTCAAAGCATTTTAAGTGTCAGTGACATTTTAGGTGAATGTAAACTGAGGCACAGCAAAGCAGAAAGGACTCGCACAAGGTCATCGAGCAGGACAGTGACAAACCTGGGAGAAGGGTTCAAGCTTCTCAAACTTCATTTCTTCTCCTAACACCCAGGCACACTTCTACTTTCCTTCTCTCTCTCTCTCTCTCTTTTTTTTTTTTTTTTTTTTTTTTTTTTTTTTTTTTTTTTTTTTTTTTTTTTTTTTTTTTTTTTTTTTTTTTTTTTNTTTTTTTTTTTTTGGAGTGTCTGGAATGCCCTCTTCTCCTCTCCAGCCCTTTGGGGAGAAAACAAGTAACCGGAATATTCCTCCTATCTTCTACTTGCCACGTATGGTTCTGGCACAAAGTAGTTTCAAAAGCTGGAGCAAGAATAATTAGTGGCACCAAAAAACATGTTAGAAGTGTAATCAGTGAGTCTTTTTCCAATCACCAGTGGCCTTGGTGAGCTACTCTGAATGCTTCCTAGGTATTTAAGCACCTGCAGTAGAGCTTCGTGTGAATTATCACAACAGCTGGGGAAAGCGAAAGGCAGGAGGACCAATTACACAGAAAATAGGCATGTGAATAAGGGCAGCCTCTGACAGAGCCTAAGGTTTGCTAAGAGCAATTAATTCCATTTTCCTAAAGCGGCTCCCAGACTGCAAAATTTTAGGAAACACAGTTTGGTGTTAATGGTGCTAATAATGATTTCTGCACTCAAAACTATTCTTTTGCACTTAGTGGGTGCATCTAGGACCAGAAATATCAAAATGCTTTCAGATAATCTACAACAGAGAATACACAGAAGTTATTCCAGAGTTTGAATGAAGATGTAATAATTCTAACAGAACTATTAGCACAACTTTGCTTTTGGCATCATTCTTAATCATGTTAGCTATGAATTGTTGTTTTACAATTCATGGCGCTTAAGAGGTGATTAGAGCTTAATAACTGCAAGGCTTTTATTCAATCGGCTAAACATTTTCAACACACTTTAGCTTAATGCTTGGATTAAAAAGAATGAAGAAAGATGGTATTATATGTACTTAAGAATTTTGGGTAATGTAACTATCATTGCTGCCTTAAGAAACCACAGAACTGTGGTACAGAATAGAAAAGAATGGGATTTACTTAAAAAAAAAATCACTATCTAGCTTAACCTTTCTGAACACATGAATAAACAACATCTAAAAGACTATATGTAATGATCTGTTGAGGCCTATTATAGAAGTATTTTTCTAGTGGTCAATAAATGATGACTGCCAAAAAACAGTTAATTTTACAGTCTGCCTGACTACAACATTCAAAATAAGAAAATAAGTTAGAGAAGCCTTCAAAACTCAGCTGAGCTGACCAACTTAAGTCAACTATTCCAAATTATCATCAGCAGAGCCTTGTTGCCCCTGAGACTGTCACCAGTCTAAGGTCTTTCCAAAAGTTTTGGCTCTTATGTGCTATTTAGAGGGGGGAATGAAAAAAAAAACATAGCCTGAAAACAATATTTCAAGGGTACATCTAGCAGGCTACAGAAATACAAGAAATGAATTTTTTTTTTTTTTTTTTTTTTTTGAAATAAGCTCAATTACATCTTTACTGGTGTAATTTGGGAATTATAACTGCTTGCCTTCTCCCCTAAAGAAATGAGGAGCCTTCATTAGTTATGTGCAGCCAAGAGGCTGTTGCTTATTATTTCTCATTGGTTAATGTCAGAAAAAATCTCTAAGAACATGGTAAAAAACTCAAGGAGCTCTAGAAGCTGCAAACGACCGCAGTCTGCTAAAAATATTCTCCTAATGGAAGCGAGCATTTCTGTCAGGACCTGATCCAATTCTCCATGAAGTAATTCCCATGGGCATTAAATCAAGCTATCTATGAGCATTTTGAACAAAGGTGAAAAAGGAGAATTTCAATCAAGAGAGCAAGACTACGGTGTTGTTGGGTGTATACCGTATTTATACATTTATCTTAGGACTGTTTGAAGAGGATTTTTGTTCTCTTGAAGACTTCAGGGAGGAAAAAAAAATCATAAGCACACTAAAAATAAAATATCAATCACTATATGCTATCCGGAAGGACATTATCACAACCCCAAATAATAAATGACTTCCCCTGAAACCCCTTCCCACAGAGTTACAAGTGAGCAACTTACTTGCTGTAATACTGCATTTAGAAACTTCAAGATAGCATAGGCTTTAAATACAAAATATTTACCATTGGTCTATAACAGTGTGCCTTGTATTTTAAATGTGAGAAGGGGATGCCAAATAGGACACAGAGGATCTTCTCAAGCCATTGATGACCAAATAACTCTGTCCTTCTTGGTCTGCTCCTTCGGGATTTAAGCACCAAGACTAGCATATTGTCTTAAAATTTCAGGCCACTTTTCCACTTGGAAGATAGAATCCTGCCCCGTGTTGTTTTTGATAGCATGTCATCTTGCCTTTCTCCTTCATTGGGGGTTAAAAGTGTTCAGTAACATCTCAGGCTGCCTGTAACATCTCTTTTTAATTTAATTACAAAACCAAATTATTGCAGCTCTCAGAAGACACCAGACACTGATATAAAAATAACCCTGTTTCAAAAGAGAAAAATTTGAGAGGCCAACAATGTTCTAAAAGAGTGTTTGCAGTAGCATTACTGTTTGTGAATCTGCATGGGGACTGAGCTGCTGAGTAACAGCGGTAATGTTAAAATTTGGGAATTTGCAAAGTGAAACGGAAAATTCAAAGAAAAATGACAGGATCACGATTGTGAGTCAAGCCAAAATCATTTGTCTGGTGTGTATCTAAATCCTACTTGGTGTCCAGGCAGATCCCTCTGTGTGCGGAGCTCAGGCTGCTTCTGCACTCAGGGGTAGGACCTGTAGGACAAGGCACCATCTCCAAGCTCCAGGGCATCTGGGTTTGCAACCCTCTTTCTCCAACTCAGAACTGGAATTGAATCTTACAAAAAGGAAGCATTAAAAATGCAATATTAAATGAAACTGAAATTAAATAAAACTGTCTATCAAAGGAAGCTGTGTTGTATTGGTGGTGAGGACAAACTCCAAGTCCAAACCAATACAATGTTTTGTAAAACACCAGAATTTCAGCAAATTAACAAAGATCAGAAGAATGCTGCACACAGGGAAGGAAGATTCTGCATCTGCCCTAGGACAATCTCAAACGCACACTTAATAAGTGCTCTTAACAAGTACAATATATGTCATTCCAAGCCTCCTGTAGGACTTTTCATGTTTACGACTTTCACTGCTATTCCTTACAGTGTTGAGATGTCACTAAGCAGAAAAACTAGGAACCAAATATGTTTTGAAGGTTATTTTCAAAGTAGTGTTTAATCAAAAAAAAGTCTGAAATGGCAGAAGAGAAAACAATGGCAAATTCTCTAAAAGCCATCAAGCATCTTTCTTTTTGCACCACAAAATTTTTCTTCTTTTTTTTTTTTTTGGCAATATTTCTTTCATGTTAGGTTAAGAGAATTTAAGTAGAAGATATCTATATGGAGGATATGTAAAAGTATAATTAATGTAACTAGGCTTATGATAATGTTCCATGTCTCAAACTATGATACATCGAATAAATGCTTGTTATTCCAGCCTCATTTGTTATTCTGCGGAAAGTTGTGGCTTCATTAATCATGCTCAAGTGCAGCAATTATTTTTCAAATGTTTCCTGTGCAATAAAATTGTTTTTACAGTTTATGATATTTCCTTCTTACATTCAATCTGTTTTTTTTAATCACCACAGCCACGGCCTTTGCTCACAATTGCAAACAGTCTAATAATTTCTCAGTCACAACTTCAGCACCAAGTCATCACTTGTGTCATAGCGTAATGAACTTATTTTCAAATAATTGCATCATACTGAGCCTCCCATTACAGTGTACCCATGGTCTCATCTGAATTGCCTATACTTGAGATATTCTTGATAACTTTCTAGTTTTTGCAACATTCTGCAACTATTCAAGGCAACATCAAGGCTTCTGTCTCACCTGCATGTAGAGTCTTTGCTCCTCATTTCATAAATATATGAAAGAAAATTGTGTTCACTCAATCCACATGCAGAGCTGGCACGATGACATGCTGGAGATACCAGTAACAGTATTTTACTTTGCTGGGAAATGACAGATATCAGGTGATCCTCAAGACACGGCTTGCACTTCAACACAAGGAGACCTGCCTCCCAGGCTACTCCCCTGGCTTTTGCTCTTATTTGTTCATATTCATGCAATAAAATGGTAAGAGGTGACATTCAGAACTACTGCAAAACTTGGGCCACGTTGCCCAATAAGCCCAGAAACAAAAGAAATGGGCTAAATTCACCTAGGTTCACCTACGGGTCTATGACATTTCATGATAAAAATGGATCCCCCAGCAAATAAACTCGTATTTTGAAGTCTGGTAATTCCTAAGGAAGCTTCACTAGGTTCTTTGATCACTACAGCCATTCCACCACCAGCCTGGCTAAACCCATTTGGTTAAAACAAACATACCACAGGTATCGCAGGCAGAGACCAGCACATGGCAACAGCCATGTAAAAATGCATGTACTTGGTGTTAAATGCACCCGAAGAAACAAGATTTAACGATGAACCAACCACCAAAAGGTCTGACATGACTTAAAAACATTAAACAGACCCAAAGGAAAGTATGTTGAAGACCAAATGAATGCTACTTACGTTTTAAATCACAACTCCCTCCTTCTCTGTTCCAATAGCTCTGCTGTATGTCTTTTTTTTCACTGTAGAAGTACACATTGCCAAAGAAATCAGAATTCACAATTGCAGCTTGACTTACGAAGTTACAGCATTGTATTTGTGACGTTATTCCCAAGGCCATTGACCCAGCAGCCTCTGCTGCCATTTTTTTTTGTGCTTATCTACTTTACAGAGTGCAGATTAAGCCAAGTTCTTCATCTTCTGTGACCAAAGTGCAATAAAAAGCAACAACTGAATTTAAAATATTTATTAGAAGCACAGAAAATGAGAAGAGAAAAGCAACCAAGGGAAAAGGAGCAGCAAGAGAGCATCGGACAAGGTTATTTCAACTGCCAATTAATGTTCAAAAATAACCTCAGCAACAGGCGCAAACATGACAGTCGTGAAAAAGAAAGAGGCTGCAGCATTAATAAATGCTGGGTATGACCTCCTGCATCTAGAAAGGAAATTTTTCCCCTGCATTCCCTATATCGAACGATATATTTATCTCACTTCCCCCCAACGGACCCTAAACATCCAAGGTAAAGGTGCAAAGCTCGAAGGACCCAGCGACGGCCGGGCCGGCATGAGTCCTGTGAGGGCTGCTCACTTGCCCACTCTTGGGCTACCAAAAGGTACCTGGTGCTACAAGTGCTTCAAAAATGACAGACACCTCCGCTGCCCTGCATGGCTGGATCTCTGCTGAAACGAGCGACGCGCCCTGGCATCTCCGCAGGCCAAACTGCTGCAGAAACAGAGCAGGAGGAACCCGGTGTCCCCACCGCCAAACCCTCACGTGTTTTTCTTCAAATTTCAGTTTCTTTTAATTAAATCTGCTTTCCCCTATATAACCTGATTAATTATACGCTTTTCTCCATCCTCCCCCTATAAGTGTCATGTGTTTGAATGCTGGGTTTAATCAGAGCTTTATCTAATGAGCCATAAACACTGTCTTTTATAATATATCAGTTTCTGCCTTTGGGCTTCTCTTACCCAACACAGACTTGTCCCATTGATCTCCCCCTTCACAGTTTACAGCTTTCTTGCAACATTTCAGTAATGCTTCCCTATTTTCAACAGCTAACAGTCATATTTATAATTAAACTTATCATTTAAAACATGCTTCAAGTTCCACTTTGTTAAAATCTATTTTTTCTAATACATTTAAAGCATAAAATTTCTTAAGTAAGTAGTAGATACTTGTGCTGAACTTGAAAACAAGAAATAAACTTGGAATATGAAAAAAAAATCCCAGTACTTCAGAAAAGCATCAGGCAATTCTGAAGCTGTATATTATTTTTTGTGTTAATAAATGTTTCACGAGTACTTTTTCCACCTAAAGATACAGCAGAATTTTCAACCTGCCGCCACAAACACATGTCTCCTTGGAGCTGGTATCTGAATCTTGCCCGAGGGCTCTGATTCACTCTTTATAGTATGACAGTATTGAAGAGAATATCAATAGCTTATTAGAGAGCTTTAAGTTGCACAGTGTGTATGTAAGATGCAATTAAAGACAAAGAGGTTAATGACATTTAATCTGTGTTTATGAGGTTGTTGTTTGGCAGACAAGATTTCTTGCCTAAGGAGCTTGCTCAGAACAAGTGTGTGAGCAGATGGAGGCGATGGAAGCAATAACGAAGAATGTGCTCTGTCTGAAACTATTCCAGGCATCCAAAATGCCCCCCTTTACTCAGAAATATGCTGTTGAATCACCTTTGATTACGTTTGTACTTCTATCATGTAACTTGGGCAATTACCCTTCTTCCTTGCTCTGCATGTACTGAAGGCTCCCAAGAAACTCATGTTTTCCACTGTGGATTTCCAGAGCTGGAAGAAGATTTCAGATTTCCAGGAAAGAATTGGACTAGTTTTCCAGGGCCATGTGCCCTTGAAGCTTTGTTTTGTGGTGAAGCTTTCACCTCTTATTCCTTACTGTAATTTCCAGTATACTGCACACATTAAATAGCATATTTAATAAAATATAAACACTAAAGCATTAAGTACTGAATGAACACAAGAGATTTCTATTTATAAAAGGTATTGTAAAGTCACAGTATCTCAACTTGGAATTATTTTGGGTATAATGTCTAATTTATCATACAAGTTTTACTCCCATTAACCCTTACAAAAAGGCACAGCAGCCCTGTCTCCTGACATCTCATCCTACAGTTCTCTACATAATCAGTGTGACAGAATGAGTCCAAAGCTGAGCAGTCACTCACGTTACATATCCCAGGATGAACTCCTAATGAGCCGAGAATGATGAGCTTCCCTTCGCCTCGCCACAAAGGGAGCTTTTCACTAATTTTGAGTTTTGCTCTTCTCTTGGATGGAGAGACAGGGAGAAAAAATAAAAAAAGAAAACAAACAAACAAACAAAAAGAGATCCTCTCTTTCAGCAAAGTAATTGAGCGTTTAATTTAATACTGGAGACAGTTTTACAACACCTAATAACAAACTAAGCTAATTGAGAGTCAAACTATCTGGTAAAGGTGCAAGGGTAAATGAAAATAAGCATCCGTACTCCATTTCTTTTCAGCTGTAGCTGAAAAGGCAGCAGAAGGAAACGTGGTGGAGGGTAAAGACAGTGGCAAAAAGAAGGCAAAGAAATAACAGTGTTTAGTCTAATACCACAAAGACTCATACTGCAACAAAGGCTGGTATCCAGTTTTCGAGAGGAAATATAAAAGCAGTATTTGGGTAAGGGTCAGTCTTCATGGCTGGATTTACCAGAGCTGTTCTGTTTTCTCCCATGTTCACAGCAACCACCCACTACGCTCATGGAGAAAAGCTCTTCGAAATACAACGGGCAGCTTTGGTGCATGTGCGAGCACTGGGACACGCTCCTGGGCTCCCTCTCAGCTCCATCAGCTTCCAGGCGCTGAAAGCGGAATGGGCACCGAGTCCGTGCCCGGCAGCTCTGCAGAGCGCGCAGTGCGGGACAAAACAACACACACTGCACAGCCCTGGCAAGGCTCTCCGCGAAAGAGGGAAAAAGGAGAACAGAGCAAAAATGTATGTTTTAGTTAACTCTCTTGCCTCTTCACTCCTAGAGCCACATACTTCACTGATGACCAAAATCACCTTGAGTTTTCTGCATCCTGAAGACTTGTCTTAAAACTCCATTTTCCTGATATTCATTACCCCTGATTGATTCCAATGAATTTGATATACAATTTATATTTTGCACATAGGAGACCAGGTAAGCCTGTAATTTTGGTTACTAGTACAATTGGAAATGAAAATATGACAGCAGTCAGGAAAATTGAATTCTCTAATGGTCCACATAGGGATAACTGGTTATTCAAACACAGCTTTGCCATTTCTTTGAGAGCAAAGGGGGGATTTGTGAGAATGCACTAAACAGGTTGCTGCTGTTTGTAGTAAGCAATGTGGTACTTGAGAGCTAAGAGTACAAATTTCTGAAGCAAATAGGACCAGAAACTTATACTCCTGCATATCACTTCGCATATATTCTGAATTAGATTTCATAGATACAATAGAAACAATGGACCTTCTACTCTCAGACCTTTTTTTTTGCTGAGTTTCAAGAATTCATACATGTAATCCTGTACTAGCCATGTTGCCTTGCTAGGCAGTAAGGACCCAGGGCACATATATATATATATATATATATAAATATATAAATATATATATATTCCATGCTGACCGTAATCCAGCACGGTGATGCTTTTAAGTAGATGTACAGTAAGATAAAGGGCCTACTAAATTCAGAGTTACTGCACTGTCGTTTGGACCTGTGCTACCACTGTAAAGAACACAGGGAACTGAAAGGATCTCTCTCTCTTCTCTTTCTCTCCCTCTCTTTTTTTTTCGGTTGAGAAAATTGCTTACCTTTTAAAGGTGAAATCACTATTTTAAAATAACGGTATTTAAGGAAAAGTTTAGTCTATAATACCAAAACTTCAACAGCAATTCAAATATCCTTACTCTTGCTCTTTGCACAAGCATCCCTAAACATTTGCGATTCTCACTATTTCAGAGGTCCCTAACTCACAGCTTGGGCTTATAAAACTGTCTGCAAGACCTTTCAGGAAAAATTTAAGGTGGAGGCTAACGAAGCTGGCAGTATCTCAGCAGCTGCTCAGCACCTCTCAGGCAGGACCTGATGACAAAGAAAGAGAAATTCCTGACAAAACTACTGCTGCCGCAGTGAAATTCCACTGCGCCTAAAACATTTCTATTTCAACAGCACCTATGGATTGCTGGGCTCAAAAGGAAGAAAGCTGCTGTAAAAGATAAAATAAGGCCTGGGCTGGGTGGAAGCCAGCTTCAAGTTCTTTATTTGGAAAGATTTAGACGATACAGATGAAAAGTTCTGCTCTACCGCAGCCCCAGCATCCTCTTCCAAGTCAATGCTTAAATCCGCATCTCTCCTAACCACAGGCAGTTTTTCCAGCCACAGCTTTCCTCAGCTAACCACCATTTTCACAGCAAAGCATTTAAAAAAAAAAAATCAGTTCTGTGTGAACAAAAACAGGACTTTAAACCTGCAGCAAGCACTGAAAAGCTGCAGAACAAATTCCCTTCTCGGGCGAGCCGCATCCCGATATGCCAGCCTGCCAAGGAAAATGGGAAGAGCCACCCCATATCCAGGGCTCTGCTTCACACCTAGCGGGGGACAGGTGAGCAAGGAGCCCATGCTCTACCCGATTGCAGCACATCCAGGATGTGACATTCCCAGCCAAAGGTGAAGAGTTCCAGAAAAAGGGTACAATGGGCACTGCAGTTCGCTAACCATGATGGTCCACATGGTTATTTGGATCCTTGGGACCTGTGGATAAGGGGCAATGGGCGTAAGCTGAAACACAGAAAGTTCCATCTGCACGTGGGCAAGATCTTCACTGTGAGGGTGACAGAGCCCTGGCCCAGGCTGCCCAGGGAGGTTGCGGAGTCTCCTTCTCTGGAGATCTTCCAAACCCACCTGGATGAGACCAGTTGCCCCATGCTCTGGGTGTCCCTACTGAAGCAGGGGGTTGGACTACACGATCTCTAGACGTCCCTGTCAGCCTCGACGATTCTGTGATTCTGTGATCCAAACAGCTGCAAGCCCCCAAGAAGGCCTTCTAAAGTATTTCCTCTAAACACAGTAATGTTATTGTTAATCTGCCCACAACTTAGGCAACATCTCGCTGTTGGGGTTTCTCTTAAATCATAGGCAAAACATATGGACATAAGAGGCAGAGGTATTGATTCCCATCCTCACAGGTCCCTCTGGGCACCAATAAACCCTTCCATTTTACAAATAACTACTCTGTTCAGAGCAAGAACCGTCCTCTCCGATGCATATAGGCCATACTTGTAAATTAGTCCCTAAAGTAATGGAGGACCTAAATGCATATATTCATTCCTAATCCCAGACCACATAAGTGTTTTGAAATCTTCCGATAATACCATAAAGATGCATTCCCAAATTACGTTGCCTTTGCAAGCAAGAATGTGCTCAAAATAGACAATGATTACATATAGTTTTAAAGATGCCTTGCACTCTGCTGAGTCAGTGTTGGCTGCAAACAAACTGTCCTTGAGGATTTTGATTGTTCCATAAACTATCGCTATGACTTACAGTAACACTGCGCACTTTCCCTGCCATTAAGTGAAATGATACATTGCATACTGCATGAAAAATGATGAAAAATTGGCTTGGGTTGGAGGAAGATGCTGGTACAAGTCTGGAAAATTGAGCAATCTTGAAAATCCATAGTAACAAATGGATTGTCTAAATTGAGCAACAGAGAATGCATCTGAGCTAAAGATCCACACTGAGATAAAAGTCCCTTCTTCATATAGGAAACAAAACACCCCAAATCACACGTTACCAAGAACTTCCAGCTATTTACTCTTCCAAAGTAAAAACTGGATCAACATTTAAAAATGCTTTGATTAAAAAAGTCGAAGTTCGAGTCCAAATGACGAACCATTTATGAATATTCAAGGAATGCATTTTTGTGGGAAGACAAAAATTCAGACATAAAAAAAGCTAATGTTTTGGAAAGTCTAAAATGTTCACAACCGCATTTACTTCTCAGCTGTTCACAGAACAGTGAATCTTGCCCTCCCACTTCCCTTTAAAATACATCCTTAGTTACTATTTGGTCAAAGAAGAATTTCAGCAACTGGTGTTTCCACAACAAAGCGGTATCTTTGTTCCTGAGGGTAAATAGAGAATTTGGAAACCACTTACGTCCTTTGTAAGGCTCACCTTGAGAGCTTAAATGACTTGTACGTTAATGCCTGCATAAAATGGGATGTACATGCATGTAAATGGGATGTACATGCATGCATGTAAACCTCTGAAGGAGTAAATGAATCATTTAAATAGTTGTGCATTACAGAACAGATTTTTTAGACCATAAGGTTACAAGATAGGAGAGGAAGAAAAAAAGATATGAATTATCTGGTGAAATATATATATATTTGGATAAATTAGACACATCCAAGTTGACAGGAGCTGAGCAATTCACTCTCCATGGTACAAAGGGAAGTAGCCAATGCAATCTCTTGCATTAATGATTATTTTACAGAATTTTTTGAGGAGGTAAAGAGAAGCTGTAAAAAACTGGCAAAGGACAAGCTTTGTAAGTAATTCCAAGAAGGAAAAGGCCTCGGAAATTATAGATCAGTCAGGTCTACCTTCAATGTTCAGAAAGATACTAGAACAAAGCACTTAGGAGTCTATTTGAAAGTGCCTACAGGATAATAAAGGTGATAAAAAGCAGTCAACATGGATCCTTCAAGAACAAATCACACCAAAATGATACAATTTCCTTTCATGATAAGATAATGGGCCTAGCAGATAAGGGGAAGGCATTAGACACGATCTGTCTCCACTTCAGTAAAGCACTTGATGCTGTCCCTTGGGACATTCACAAGAGTAAACTAGGAAATTTAGTTAAGATTAAGACAAAAGAAGATGGGTACAAAACTTCACATAAGTGTAGTAATCAACAGTTACTGCTGGCTGGAAAAGCATTTTAAGCAGAGTTTAAAGACTTTCAGAGGAGTCGATCCTGGATCCAGTCCTACACATATTTTCAATTATGACTTGAGTGATAGGCTAAAGAAAACACTTGAAGTGCTCACTGACACAAACTGAGAGGAATTGCAACCGAGTAACAAATTAGAATCCCAAACAGTCAAAATAATCAGTTATAGTAATTTTACAATCCAAAAAGATTGATTTTCACTGGGAGGATGCCCAAAACAATATTTCGCAACATTATTTTTCATCATAACATTTGAAAATGCAAGGCTGGCCTGACTATAAGGACTGGTAAGAGTATACATGAAACCTTCCACTTTTTCCTTAAATGTTCCCTTAGCATATAGCATATTTTGTTCCAGTTTTTATTACATCTTTCCACTGTCTTGAGGATTCAAGATAGAAACACCTTTCACCTTTGTCACTCATTTTAGTAAAATCATAGACTGAAATATATTTTTTTTTCTGAAGTTCTGTATGTACTGTAAGGAGTTGCTTGAGCTGTCCTTCTATTCAAAGGACAGAAGCAATTCATCCTCATTTACTTCCCTGCAATGAATAATTAGTTGATCTCTGTGAAATGCTTTCAAAGCTGCATAAAAGTGCTAAATATTATTATTAGCATAACTCATGCTGGTTAAGACATAGAGGAGGTACTGTTGAACATATCTTATCAAGCCAAACTGTTATGCCTTGCAGTAAAAAACCTGGCAGGCTTAAAGGGAGCTGCAATAGAGGAAAGGAGCAGCTGAACAAGTGCTAAAAATGGAAACCTTTAGGAAGTGAAGAGAGACATCAACACAGAACTGACAGCTTGTCAGGACAGGAGGAGAAAAATAGGCATGACCCAGTCAGCAAGACAACCACACCTCCAAGCCAAAGACAGCTCAGCTGGAAACAGATCAAAACCTTTAACAAATGCTCCGAGTAATCTCAGTCATTCAAGCTGGGATTCCCTTAACCCACAATCTTTAGCTATTTGTAGCAGGTAAGTCTCAGTAAAAGCTTGGAATTTGCAGAATTGCAGAGATTCCTATAGAATTGGGAGGGGTGGGGGAATGCCTAAGGGATTAAACCTAAATAAATAAATAAATAAATCCAGCTCCACAATGTAAGCGTAAAAAATAACAATATTTCTGCTGTTACTACCGTGTTTTATAATGTCTGACAGATTAGCTACTTTGGCCATTCTTTACTTTTCACAGCCTAAGATGAGGGGAGGGAGGGAGGGAGGGTAAAAAATAACAATATTTCTGCTGTTACTACCGTGTTTTATAATGTCTGACAGATTAGCTACTTTGGCCATTCTTTACTTTTCACAGCCTAAGATGAGGGGAGGGGGAGAGAGAGAGAGAGAGAGAGAGAGAGAGAGAGAGAGAGAGAGAGAGAGAGAGAGAGAGAGAGAGAGAGAGAGAGAGAGAGAGAGAGAGAGAGAGAGAGAGGACAAATTAAATAGCAAATATATTGGAAAATCAAAAATTCTCTAGTTGGATACAACATTAAAATCTCAGCTGATTAAAGAACACTATGCCATGAAGCTGCTCCTGGAGCAGGCTAGTGGGCAGATAGTGACGTCTCCGTTTACATGACACGTGCAGTCATGCACCCAGGTGTCTTCTGCAAGGCCATTGCAAGTCCGGGCCCTTTGTATTCAGCAAGATGTGTAGCAGACTTTATTGATTCACAAAGGCAGAGTGTTCTGCTACAAAGCCACATTGCCCCAGGTAGGGCAGCAAAACATCTCCCTGACCGAGTTAACCACATCAGGAATTGTCCAGCCAGCCATGGGAAGAGGGATGGTCAATCACTGGAGGAATATAGGGATCTGGAGATTACATTGCATTACACTAAATTGCTTTTTTAAGCACTAGTGACAACTTGCTTTTTAGCATAGCCAAAGGTGATTTTTCTATTTTACAGCAATCAATAAAACGCTAATGCTCATTGTCTTTTGCACCACCCTAGAGGAAGCTTAATTTCAGGTAGGTGCTAATAACTACAGCTAAAAATTCCACAGAGATTCTGTGTTTATTTTCACTGCTGGAGTTATCAACTTGGCAAGTTGTACAAGGAGCATCAGTATTGGTCAGGCTGAAATAGTCTTGTTCCCCAAGGGCAAGCACGAGGGAGAGCAGCAGAGATTTCAGGGGCTAAAGAAAAAACGTCAATGAAAAAGGGCCTGTGGGTGACCCAAGAATAGACCAACTATCAGTTAACTTATTCAGATATGTACATGCCGTAGGTACACCCCAGGCTAGGTCACCAATAGACTTTGGTAGGCAGAGATAACAAGCATTTAAACACAGATTTGAGTTTTGAATGTCTATGAAGAGTCTCTTTGGACTTGTGTCTCGGGACTTTGCTTTGCCCTCCTCTGGTGATGAGCTTGGTCCTTTCCACCCGTTCATCCAGGAGATGCTGAGCAGAGCTACAGTCTGAGGGAGTCCTAAGCTGGGCAAGCCTGTGAAAGGGAAAACCTGCTGCTTCTCACCTGTTCCTCTTTAGGCAAAGCACTGCTGCCTCTAGAGATGAGATCATAGAATTACAGAAAGACTAAGGTTGGAAGGAACCTCTAGAGATCATCTAGCCCAATCCCCCTGCTCCAGCAGGGACACCTAGAGCATCTGGCATAGGGTGGCATCCAGGTGGGTTTTGAAGACCTGCAGAGAAGGAGACTCCACAGCCTCGCTGGGCAGCCTGTGCCAGCTCTGTCACCCTCACAGGGAAGTTCTTCCTCATATGGAGATGGAACTGCCTGTGCTGCAACTTGCATCCACTGCCCCTTATCCTGTCACTGGCCACCACTGAGAAGAGCTTGGCCCCTTCCTCCCTACATTCTGCACAAGAAATCAGCCTCACACACTCTGTAGGTAAAAAATATCTCCCACCAGTCCCTAAAGTCTAAACTACATAGCTTAAATACCAACCTCTTCTACAGCATCATACAACACTAGCAAAAATGTTCTCCTTGCTACCTGATTAATGACTCAAAATTCTCTGCAATTTTCACCAAGCCTTATTGTCTTATTTCAGTCATGGTCACTGTGGCTCGCACACGCCCCTTCTACAGATCCTTCTTCAAAATTCAGAGCCTTTCACGTCCTTTTAACACTAGCGTATGAGTTAAACCCCCAAACACATTTCAGAAGGTAAGGCCTTCATGACAAAACTGTACTCTTTTGCTAGACAAAAAGTGAAATAATAATAAAAAAAAAAGTATAAAGGTATATTTTATTTCCTTGGCCCCTGGCCTGTTTGGGAGGGGAATCCAGTGGTCATCTCAAGAACGTGCCCATGATCATGGGCTGAGACATCCCACAAGACAAGAATCACAGACCCGTAACAGGGCTGCTCAGCTGCATTCAGGACACAGAATGGAAGCTGGTGACTTCCTCTCGCCATACATTGCCATCAATTTTCGTCACTTCCTTCAATTTAAAAATCACAAGATAAAAAGAAATACTTTTTCTTTTTTAAAAAGAACTGAGTCATGGCTTTCATCTTCATAGAGATGCTAAATTCCAGAATTCCAGTGCGTTATGTACGTAAAGAGAACAGACCTCTGTACACAGCCCTGAAGGGAAGATGATGCAGCTGAGTCCATGCCATAGCAAAAGCATGAAAGATCTTACCTGGGACAGCTAAAAATTCACTGCTAAGCCAACTTGCAACAGGCTCAACAAACTAAAGAACAGAAGGACTGTGCGGTAGAAAGGTTAAGCCCAAACTTATTTACCTTACTGAGATAACATCAGAAGCAAACTACTCATTTCCAGTACACAATTTTTTCTTAAATATTTAATATTTAAAATTGATATTTATATAGATAGATATTTAAATATTTAATATTGATATTTATAAATATCAAAAGCAAACCTATTTCAAAAGGAGGCTGCTGATTTTCAATTCGTAACACTTAGTCTTGCATTCTAGATATGTATTCTCAAAGAGAAGCTTTTCTTCACAGAAATAAATCCAGAAATGAATTCAGACACTTAAATATTTAGATTCTAAGCAGAAACTAAGCTACACTAAGCTAGCACCAGCAGCACAGCATTTTGTGCCACCAAGTGTTTTTAAAACACTGGTCCTGGTATTGAGTGCACTGTGGCAAGACAGACAACAAGACACAGCAATTCTTGTTTTCCATTTCCTAGTGTGCAATGAAGTAATCTTTCTGAGGTAGGTAAGCCTTTAATACTGTTTAGGGTCTTATATGTGCTAGACAGATGGTCTTTAGAAAAAGACTTCAGACACTTTGCAATAAGAATAGACTTACTGCCATGTAGCATTTTATTTTTTTACTCTAAAAGAGGAATTAGGAGAAATGTGGTCTGACTGGGAGAGTCATATAAAACATCTGAGCTTGTTCTTTATGTCAGAGTAGCTTCTCTGTCCAGTTATCACTGCTCAAGCACTAATGACCCTATCAACAGCTTCTACTCCACAGTACCTGCACCGCTATCTGTGTTTTAGCCAGACTGCACAACCTTTTTGGCAGATGATCCAATCCTTGTAAATGAGTTATTTCACAACCAGATCTCCGGCCTTGCAGCAGATTCCAGGAAAACAGTGAGTTTTCCTTCTAAAGTTCCCGATAACTTTGATAAGATAAATGCTTGTTTCCCACGAAAGTGGGTAAGGAAGAGGCACTTGAGACTGCTAAAAGCCTATGTGCTACTTGCTCCAAGACTCCTCTGACCTGTCCGCACCTTAGCCACTGCCTGGCATGAACTTGTCTCTATGGAATTAGCAGCCATTAAGGAATTCCAGGCCAAACATCTTTGCACCCTCTTCCTCGGCCCATTAAGATTTTTTTTTTTCCTATTCTAGTCATATTTATTTTTTCTAGTAATATTTTTGTCTGGTTTTGAGCTGTTTCCTGCTAGCCTCACTTAGTAAAAGCAGAGTAACAAATCTGTTAAGCCTAATTGGAAACAAACACAACCGAAAAAGTGAAGAATTTTGATAGCAGGCATTGCAGAAAAATAGATACATGCTTGGCAACTTTATTTAGGAGCAATTGCCATTGGAGGCTATTTCATCACTGCAAAAAGGCAGAGAAAAGCTAGCAATATCAGGTGTATTATGTCTCTAGTTAGGCACATCTGCTGGATAGCATGTTCTTTCAGTGCGGTATAAAGCTATAATGCAAGCAGAAAGGATAAAGCTATTTTAGAGTTTGAAAATAGAAGCTTTATCTCAGCAGATAACAGCTTCTCTACTTACACCAACAATCTATTAGGTTCCAATTATCCTAGTGCTTGTTTTTCAGGGAAATTATACCTTTTTAAAAAAAAAAAATTACATGAAATATTGAAAGGTTACTTAAATACAGAGAAGAGTAATTAACAGTTAGGCTTGGGTTTTTGTAAAAAACACACTGATAGGATAACATACAGGTCCATCTACAAAGAAATATCCTTCTTAATAATGAAGCAGTACAATACCATTCTCCATAAAGTCAAAGGTTGAATGACACATATCATTAAATGCAACAGTAAACCATTTAGCCCAGTTTTACAGGAACAGCAGGTAAGTACAACATGACTAGAACAGTCCAAGAGAGACTGATTTAAAGTCAGGGAAAACAGAATGGACAAACACCCCAACATGGAATAAAAAGTAACATGGTTCATGTTTTTGACTGTGTAAAATTAGTTATATTTTGTAGACACGTAAATTAAACAAACCTTACACAAAGCTGCCTGCTGATGGTTTTAACATTCACGTCTTTTACATCAGAATCTGAATTTAGATTATATTTGCTTTCAAACTATGTCTGGAAGCCAGCATAATCATAACAGGAAGAAATCCATTTATTTATTTTCCAAAAACACTGAAAATATTTTAAAGAAAATACATGAAATTACTGTCCTCTCATTCACCCACTCCGAAAAAAGATGCAGTGGTAAGACATGTTTACAGACCCATTTTAAAGTGATGTCACATAGCTTCCTCAAAAGAAAAAACAGACTAAATATTTATCAAAACATAGACACATATTCAAAAATCTTCTATATCACCTTGCCTACACAATTATCTCATGCATCTTTACCTCAAACATCCTTTTGTTCTCTTCTGTGTAGGTCAGTATTTGGCATTTCCTTCTTTTCTAGTCTATACCCATAACTATTTTATTTATCTTTGCTCTTCTAGTGTGATATTTTGAGTTTTCAGTTTGCTCTCCTTTACCTGAAGTAAAAAAACAAATTTAAATTACACAGTTACTGAGAAAGAAAGCACCAACTTACACAAACATATTAGAGGACTGGGCATAAAAACACATTTCCTTCTTAGGCCGAATTCAGAATTTTATTTTCTGATATTGTGAATTTAGAAGTCTGTATTAATCTCTCCACAGTAACCCTTAAATGTAGTGAAGAGAAATGCCCCTGAGGAAAGCGACATTCATTCTGGCAACATCCCATACTTCCTTCTCTCCCTCTTTTCCAGTAGCACTGCAGCAATGCAGCAAAGGATCAGCTCCTCTTTCTGATCCACTGGCAATCCACTGGCCCTCTATTTCTCCCAGGAACTGGGTAGAATCAAGAGGCAACAGTGAGGAGAGCAAAGACAAATCCCTCCCCAGGGTCCCTGCGCACAGCTATCGCATCCCCCATCCACGGGAGATCCGTGTCCTCACCAATCAAAGCTTTTATCTCCTCACACATCAGCGCCAAAATTCCTCTCCAAACAAAAATGGGAGAAAATAACCAAGCTGCAGAAGGTATTCTCCAAGGAATAATGCTTTTTGCTGTTCATATCCAATAAAAGAAGGGAACTACGCTAGTCATAATTATTTTAATTAATATTTTACGGATTGCAAATGAAAGGGTTTTTTTCAGCTTCACTGCTTTTGTGTAATTGAGTTTCAGCATTAGCTGATTAATCTCTACTTTTCCCTTTCAGATTATTATACTTGTTCAAAATCAAGAGTTTAGCTCAAAATGGCACATAAGAAAAACCTAAGGAAAAGTGAATCCTCACAGATAATTAGCTTGCACTTATTGCTAAAGGGAAAATGAAGCAAATGAAAAAAACCTTTTTCCCCTTTCTCTCCAGTAATGCATTTCTAAGAAATACTGCAGCAATTCAAAGAGCTACCTGATTACTCAATTATTTATTGAATCACAAGCTCTCTCTTGTCAAATTGAGACTTACTTCATTGCATGTCCTTAGCACTCACAATGTCCAAATTTCTGAATTTTAGGAACCTGCATGTAAGTTTATTGGTGGCTACTTTACCCTCAAAGTTTAATCTCCTTGTCTTTTCATAAACATATATATATTTTACATACACAGATGCACTGTAATCATCATTCTTCCCCTTTCCCTTTAACTAAATCCAAACCAAAGCAAGGTGAGCAAGGAAAAGGAAAGAAAAAGAAAGGGCACCCAGAATTTGCTCTACTGCTACTCTCTCCTCTCAGCTCAAGGTCCAGGCGCTGTGTGATCTGCCCCCCTTCAGCTACAAAGTGCCCTATGGAAGGCAAGGTGTTTGCTCCAGAAAGAGCGATAAAAAACGTGCCATCAGGCTGGAGGGAGGAACAACTGGGATTTCAGAGCAGAAAGAAGGGCACAGACATGGTTCTTATTCCTTCTGCCTGTCCCTTGGGAAGCTTTGTATGACACAGAGTAGAGGGTCTCATGGACACGAGTTCTTGCTCTTGCTTGGCTGCAGTTAAACCAAACACACCGGCAAAATGAGGCACTCCGCAAAAACCCACAGGAAGGAGCTTCCAGGACAGCATGGGCCAGTATATAACAAGTAAAACAGGTTTTTCCTCCATTTGCTAGACATACATAGAGGGGGGGAAAAAAAAAAAAAGAGAGAAGAAGGTTCAATTCTGTCAGATCAGAAGAAAACCAGGTGCAAAGAATAGCAAAAAAAAGGCTCATTTGAAGTTCTCAGATCTCCTATAGCTAAGTTTTAACAACTGAGAGGAAATCTCTCCCCATTCTCCTCCCTCCTTTCTAGTTTAAAACTAAGGTCCTTGGAGCAAGACGGAAAATAGAACCTAAAACACAGAAGGGCAACAAATCAATAGAATAGCTGGGGTCAAGGTGGAGGCATGAAGGGGATCAAAGGATAAAGGAAGAACCACATCAAGTACCAGGGGAAAAATGAAAAGCCAAGAAGATCAAACAGAATGAAAAAAAAAAGTTAAAATGGGACCTTTGATATCTATTTCTAGAATTGCCACTGCTTAAATATTTAGGAATGTATTTAGTCTTGATTCCAGTATCATTAATATTTCTTGTAGTCACTACAGTCATTTTCAGTTGGCTTTAACATGCATGACAGACACTTCACCTCTATTGCCCAGTGCAAAAAAAAAAAAAAAACCCAAATTAAAAAAAGAAAAAAACAAATGCAGACTCCTTAATAGAGAATGGGGATTCATTTTAAGCAATCAGCAGCAATCAGAAAGAAAATAACCATAAACACTGAAGCTCTGCCAGCTCATCTGAGCAATTTCAAGGCTGAAACAAGATCCCTGTTGCACGTTCTTCTCACTGACAGCAGCACATAGTGCAGTGCTTCTTCTCTGTAATGCAATATATTAAGCTTATACATAACCTCTAAGAATAGGAAGGAAAACTCCTTTTTGAGCTCACCAAGGGATCTGTTGGCAGTTCAGTCAAATTACCAGCTGTTAGATACCTAACACTTGGGATCTTGTGCCAGGAAAATAAGTTAATTTCTCATGTATATGGTGTATGTCCACAGTAAACAGAAACATGGGAAAAAAAGAACATTTTAGAAAATGCATTAATTTTCTATTACCTGTATGAATAGCCTTTCAGGAAACTTTCCTAATGACATTTCAACTTCAAATTCAATTACTCCTTAGCTAATTCGACCACAGGAAATTAACACCTTTAACTCAAGCCATTGGCTCTTCAGGAACACACATGCATGTTTTCTTTTCTGCTTATAAAACAGCATCACCAAGTCTTGTAACTACATTTCACGTAGTTAGATTATACATGCTAATGAGGGACACAGAATTTCAGTAACTGATAAGATAAATTTGAAGTATTGGCAAAACAAACATCATACATCTTGGAGGTAAAATATACAGTTTAAGTCTATTTCTTTAAAATCCTGAGAAATAAAATGCCTTCAAAAATAATCATAAAAAGAATACCAGATGTTAGATAAGGTCTTCTCCATTTTTTTTTCCTTTAATTCGGATTGACAAACATTGAGACCTTTTGGTCTCTTTTTCTCAGAGAGCTTTCATAGGAAGTTACTTGAGTTCTATCCCAGGTGCACGTTAAGAACGAAATCTGAATGAACCCTGAAATCTGAATGGACCAAGGAATCCCTCCATGGGTATTCAGTTGTCCAGCTTTGTTCCACTCCTTCAGCAATACGCAGTACTGGAGAGCCCGTATTCTCACATACTTGTTACATACTAATTGTGGGTATGCAGGGACTGCTGTTAACCTTCCCAAACAGTTATTTAATATGAAGAAGCCTATAATGAGACATCGCTCTAGGTGAAAACACAAAGGCAGAGTCTTCGGTTTATGCACAGATTGGTATTGGCAGTGCCATTTTTATTCTCGAGGCTTTCCTCAAGATTCAGCTAAGGTTCAGGCTTATCTGTCACCCCTGTAAATGTAGAGGAAAGAACAAAACTCATACCAATGCCAACCACACCAATTCAATCAAAAAGCTACTTGAAAAGCTGTCAAGCTCTTCAGATGCATCAAATTAAGCCAGAAATTCTGGCTGTCTTACATGGATATATTTTTTGCCCTGAATGCATTCTTGTAGAGGAAGTATGGGCATAAAGGAGAAAGTCATTTCCTCCTTTTAGGATACCACTGAAATAAGCATATTAAATACATATTTTTTTAAAAAAAGTGCTACACTTCATAAATCTCTGAAGCTGAACTGTAAAACAGTAAGACTATTGTTTCATTTAATAAGCTCCATTCAAATGGAAGATCACGTGAAACAAGAAAAGTCATTTCTCTTTAATAGCCACTGAATCTCATGCAGTAAAATTTTTATACTATACATATGACAATATATTGTCACCTATAAGATAGGCTAATACATTTATTTTTGCAGGCCTAAGCACAGCCTCCAAAAATAAAAAACTACTGTCATTTGCTTTTAGAGCATTTCCTCATGATTTGTTACAGTGTTAGAATGGTGGTATGCGAAGATAGCGATGTAATTTCCATGTAAATTAAAGAACATTTCACCATTTTAGTGCAACTGCTGCACAAATAATTGCAAAATGCTAATTAGATAATCACTAATGGTAGAAGATAACTCCACTTACTGCAAACAGAGGAGATACGTCTGCAGTATTACATGGCACATATTTGCAATCTACAGTAGGGAATGCTGTAGATTTTTCAGTAGTTAGACTCAGTTTTGCACTCAAGAAGTTTCATCTTTTGAGCTAGTTACACTAGCACTGCATGCTACACCTGGGGGACTTAGTTCGCTCTGAAGCTTCCAATTACCCTGAAAACTTGCTTTGGACTTATTCCCGCACGATATTTTCTTCCCTGTTGGCTTCCATCCACGCCAAGTACAGTATGCATTAAAAAAAAATCATCTACAGCATTAAAGCCTGGCGATGACTCATCAAAAGAACAGCCATCCTTCTCATGACTTCTCCTCTAAGCATCTTTGTTGTTCGTCTTTTATGTTTTTGCTCTGCCTAAGGGTTTTCTGCTGTTTAGTCATTCTGAGTGGGTTCGGCTTGGAATCGCTGAGCTTCCCATTCCACTAGGCGTCATCCATCTTCCCTTGCAGTCGGATTTGCCTGGATGGGCAATCGCTCGCTGCGCACTCATGCTGCTAGCTGAGATGTTAGGTCCCAGTTTCATTTCTGCAGACCACGTTGGAAGCGGGGGACAGGAAGCGGTGATGACAGGAAGGCGACGCCCAGCTCTGCTATTGCAGTAACGATGCCTGAAGCTCCTCAGCTGTGTCACTTTCCAGTCCTTCCCAGTAGGGCTTTCCACGCATTTCTTCTTACGTTTCCATATGAAATTAGCTCTAGTGCTCATTTCCGAGCAGAAATCAATCTCAGGGTATTACAGCAAAGGAAACAGCACACTGTGGGGGCTGTGTGCAAGATTACCTCCACTGCCTGTAACAGATTTGATTCTGGTCAATGCTTGGGGGGGGGGGGGGGGAAGTGTGTAGAGAGTATTTTAGTAAAACCTTGCTAGAGAAAAAAATAATGGCTTGGTCCAACTTCTAAACCATATATGGTACATTTTGTGACAAGAACAAAGTTGTTACACCTTAAAGAACTGAAAACGCTGCCCATACAAGGAAGCCTGAAGAATGCTCCAGAACAAGGGATACAGAATCTGTGCATCATTCAGCTAGTGCCCAGGGACAAGCTATCTTATAATCATTTACTTTAATAGATTAAACTTTCTACCGACAGTTAAATTACTGCAAGCACACAGAGCAAAAGAGGATTTTGCGTAGCTTATAATGGTCAATTCCATAAAGAAAAAGACTTGCTTCATCACTTTTGGGAAAGTTCATAGCAACTCCATGCTTGGTTCATCTCTCCAGCACTACAGAACCGAACATATTGCGGGGCTCCCCACAAGTTTTCAAGTTCACACAGCTTTGCTCTTTCAAAACCAACTGTTTCAAACATGGCAATGCACGGAGTTTTCGTAATTAAGTCTCACGCTGAGCCTGATGCTTTACAAGAGAGGATTTCAGATTCATGTAAGCACTAAAAAAGTGCCCAAATCTTCTAAATAGAGGAAAATGCACTTCCCCCCAACGTTCTTATGCTGTAAATCACAGACATCACTTAAAGATTTTTCTGGAATTTTCTAAAGCAAACTTGTGTTTGGGCCACACAACTGAAAATTCAGTGCATCAGTAGTCAGTAACAATAGAGGGTAAAGGGCTTTGGCAACTTAGCATTTATATTGCTAAGCAAGCACTCCTGGATGTTCTAATTCCATACTGAATTAAGGCTCTGAATGCATAAAGCTGGATTTACTACACAAACATAGAACTGAAAATGTTGTTTTTCCGACAATATCAGAGTCTATCAGGAAGAACATTCAGGGTATCAAAGAGGACTATTCCAAAAAGACAGAGTCTTCAGAGACAAAGGATGCCTGTCCATGGAAATTCTGTGAGCTTTGCATTCATGAATTACCCACTAAAAGATAAAGGAGCAAGAAAGCTCCAGATACACCCAGGCTTCAAATTGCTTTGGCACCTTAAGTTACATGCCAAGCACTATGAGCACAATTTAGAAGACCAAAGCCTTAACTGCTTTTGATTTTTAATTTCAGAGAGTTCTCACTATTGAATATTGTACTTGCTCTTATTAAAACCTACCTTAAAAAAGGGTTAAGTTTTGTACCCCAGAAAGAAAATACTTTACTTTGGGCTGAGGAGCAGCAGCAAAACACCAACTTGAAGTAAATGGAGACCAATTTTGTCATTTTCCACTTAAAGTAATGATTTATATCTCAGGAGAAATTTGGGATGTAGCCCTGCTTAGAAGTTTCGTAGTAGCTGAAGTTCATATAATGTAAAAAATATATATAAAATAACAGCATATTTAGCCAGTTATGATTATTCGTGCCTCTGCATTACCTTACTGTCATGAAGATGTGATTCAAATACTTAAGGCAATAAATATGTACCGATCACCTTGAAATCCTTTCCATCTCTAAAGGAAACCAGGCCGTTTCCAGGAGTTAGATTTCTAAGCGGTTTTGTTGGATTTCAGACAGCCATCAGTTAAAAGCCGACTCTCACACACTGGGATCACAAATGAAATTATTGCAGGTAGAACAAATGCTATTAAACTGCTGTGCAAGAGAGGTCTTAGCTCATGGCAGGTCCACAGAGCTCTGTCGGTCGACCTTCTCCCAAACACCTGGTTAGTGATGCCCAAGAATTATTTTGCCTCCTCCTCAGTCAAAACAGTGTTGGGGTTGCCCTTTTACCAGCCAGCTGTGCACTCTAAAATAACTGGAAAGGAAAGCTAGTTAGTGGTAAATTCAGAGGAATCAGAATGACTCTTCACTAGTACGTGTGATACAACCTAGGTAAGCGGCATGAGTCATCCCACGTGTACCTGTGCTCAGCTAGTTAACGTGATAATTGTTGTTCCTCTGCGATGAACTCCTCATGACTGAAACACTGTGCTTGTACTGCAAATCTTGAGTGCAAAACTGAAAATAATATAATAAAATTACCCATAATAGGGGCCCCTGAATCACGCACACTTTTCCATCAGTCAAACACGAAGCTGGGATGAATGATGAGCCCATGGCATCACTGACATACAACTGTAGCACCATGGAGTGCCTGAAGCCATTCTCAGGATCCCTCTGCTAATTAACACATGCAGCTAATTGCTTTGGAAAGACAGGATGTAGCAACATGCTATAAAACCCTAAAAACATGACCTTCTGATTTTATGCAAAGCATGCGTTGTGTATGTGTCTCCCACTGCCATTTCCAACCTGTGCTTCCACTTCCTAAGCACCAGAAAACATATAGAGTAGCCGTAAGTCAGACTCTGGTGGAATCCTGCCTTAGGAATCCTACCCACTTTAGGTAAAATAGATAATGCAGTTGCTTTAGCACTGCTTAGCAGCAATTTGGTCATAGGAAAAACAACAGGAAAGTAGAAACATTCAGAAGATACCCCAGGATAAGCTCTATTCCCTTTCCTCCAAGTCAGCCAAGGCTAAGACAGCACTGTAGTTGGGCTTAGTACAGTCCTTTTTAAATTCCTATTATAATAGCAAAAAAAAAAAAAAACCCACAATGTGAAGAAATCTCATAGTAAAGATCTGCCAGAAGTTCTGGTAGGGTAGCTATGTGCTGCACCTTCCTTGTCACTTACCTGGGAGCAATTCTGCAAATTCACAGATTTCACAGAAAAAATCTACATCCTGGCAAAGTAAGAAGACGAAAACAAACAACACACACAAAAAGCAGTTTTTCAGAGAATAAAAGCCTGAACTGGATGTATGTCAACTATCCAAACTGAGGCTCTTCCCACAAAATCTCATAGATTAGGGCATGCTTCTAACTTCATATAAACAAGCCTTATACATAAGAAACCTCTCAGCTTTTCTTCTCTAAGGAAAACCATGAGCTCCAAACCTACAAACATTTGTCTTTCCTAGCACTGGTCATTCTCCTACTTGGCTGAGACTACTGCAAGAAATGATGGAAGAGCAGCATCTTCTTAATGGACTTGGCAGTGCAAAAGCTGGGACTGCTCTGCCATCTAAATCATGCTCTTTAGGCAAAATCTCTGTTGCTGCTTTGAAACATCTGGCCCAATTAAAGCAGGACTGTGTGTTAACTCAGCTGAATGGCAGCGGAAGGTTAATGCTATATACCCCAAAGGCAAAAATCTGTTACAGGCAGTACCCAGGATGTCCTCACCTATTAGAGATTTTGGCTGGCTGAAGAAAGTTTGTCAAACGGGGCAGGAAAATTAAGGGAAGGAGGAAAGGAAAGAGGTTTCCAGTTTAGCACAAAAATGTGTATATTGGTACAGTTTAGCACAAAAATATGTACATTCTGTCTGGGTCCAGTTTAACAGTGCAATAAATTGACCAGATCTAAAATGGCAAGAACAGGACCCTTCACAAATTCCTTTCCCTCACTTTCTTGACAGATTTTTCGCAAGCCCCAATGTAATACTGTACATCCCGAAGCAGGCCACATGCTGGAAAAACAGAAAAACATTCCTCTTCCAAAGCAATAAAATACTAACAAATCCATCAGCCCCTCAACTGCCCCTTCCTCCCTGCCAAGCAGGGTAAATTAATTCCTGTTGGTAAATCACAAAGAACTTCTCTGAGGAGGAGAGAAAAGCTGTCATTGGGTAAATCAGAACCAATTCACTAAATGCTTCATAGGCAAATGCCGCATTTTTCTGCATTTTGCAGCATCAGAAGAGAGAGAGAAGAGATGGAAAAGATACAATCCTCAGTCGTACAGTGTTATTTTTCTTGTCTTCCGCACACGGAATCTCAAGGGACTCAGGAGGAACAACCACCACCTTGTTAACCACTTGGTTTCAGTTTAAGCTCATCCTTCATTCGCTCTGCAATCTGCAATACCCACACGCCGTCCTGGCTACTCACCACATTATGGTTGCATCCTGTACAACAAGAGTTATGGTGAGAATTGTTGCTAACTTTGTTCAGAACAGACCGGTTCTTATTTCTGCTCAGAAAGGCAGAGACCCACAGCTGCAACTAGCTGTAATTATTCAGTATTTACTCTTGTCCAAAGTGGACTAAATAAAGTGGACTCTATTTATTTATTTCCAGTACTCATCATCGATGGCCATTACTCCTTGGCTATTCTCTTCTGAACAACTAACCAGAACTATAACTTCTTTAATAAATGTGTTTGCTTATAACACATGTTGTAATCTCACTCAGGAAGAGGTGCACACTAATAAATTCTTCATGAAAAAATGCAACTGCTGTGGGAATCTCTTTCATTATCCACCATTTCCGTGGTCTGTTTCTGATAGAAATGAAAGAAGACAGAGTATATGGAACATAATGAACTGTGGGACTAATAAGCAAAGTCCGTGGAAAACTGATCCCTGTTGAGACATATGCTACATCTTCCGGATTATTTCACCTCGCCAACAAATGAGTTTAACTGTTAGTCGTGTTAGTAGCCGTGCCCTAGAAACCCACCCTGTGGGGGCCAATATAAACCAGCCAAAAGCACCAGGCCGGTTCCAGATTCCTATCTCAGTCCTATGCTGAATTCTGCTTCTCTTGGAGTTCATGTGATACAGATCAGCATCTGTGTTGCAGCAACTACGCAGGCCTCCTGCTCCGCAATTTCAGTTAAAACAAATAGTGAAATAAGCAGGAAGAAAAAGCCCTCTTCCTGGAGGGACTGCGGCCATCTGGCTGTGCCACAAGGCCCCAGGCAGGAACCGCCCTCGACCCAGCTCAGCAGAGCCGAGGAGATCCCAAACACGGAGCCTCTGAAGGAGCGTGTGCATTTTCGTGCTATGCCAGAGGGTGCAGGTCGATTCCCTTCCCTCAGGGCCAGGCAGGCACAAGGCGGAGCCGGCAGCAACCACCTCCCAGCGGCACCCAGAGCCGAGGGGCTCCAGGAAGCGCCTTCAGCTCAGCTCAGCTTGGCTCGGCTGTTCAGCCTTTCTGCCAGCACACCTTGGGGCAAACTCAAAGGCGCAGCGGAAAATGGGACAAACGGATTCAGAAAGCACACGCCCTGGAGGCGACCTCTGGGATTAGGCGGCGAAGTGACTTCAACTGCTGATTAATTGTAATAAGCTTTAATATCACCACTACCTCAGATGAAAAAGAATTATATCCTGTGGCAGAAGACTTCAAGGCAGCTTTCTGAAGGGATCTGGAAATATATCGTGACCTGATTCCACAGGCTGTAAGATCCTAAAAGACAACTGTATCTTTGGCTTGGTTCAGTTCTAGTTAGGTTTCTGTGTAATTCCAAGCAAGCCTTTGTAATCTTAACCTCATCTATAAAATGTAGAAGTTTTCTTTTCCCTCTATCCTTTGGTCTGCCTTTTCTGCTTAATTTGTAATCCTCTTACATGGCCATTTCTTTTTATACTCCGTGTGACACAGCACAGCTCAGAACTTGCCTGGGCAGCACAGATCGCCACCACCACAAAATAATAGACTAAGATACCAAATTTAATGTAGAATCATTATCTGTGGAGTAAAGACCTGTGTTCAAAGTACTTTCCATATTGATTTCACAGCCTACCTGTTGTTACAGATTTTCTTCTGACCTCATGCAGATAACAGAGCAGCTTGTCTTTACTTTTAACAAAATCTAAGTCATGCAGAATCTTCAGAGTTCACATAGGTCAGGTAAAATCCCTTCCCTCCCTCTTTCTTGCCAAAAGGCACACGTACTTTGTGTTTTCTCCGTTAATATTTTATAATATTTAAATATGTAAATTCCTGTAAAGCCACTCCATTCTCTCCCATGAAACAGCTGTGCTTGACATCATCCTCTACCAAAGGCGTTAGTGCTTTACCAGTAAGGACAGATATGTCATTAGGATCATACTACTCAAAAGTATATTCCTCTATCCTCTCTTTGCCCCCACCAATACCTAAAAGAGTTGAACTGTCTTAAGATCATATATCAAAAGAGAAGAAAAACCAACAACAGAACTCTGATTTCTCGGTCTCCATGTGTATTCACTGGGCATGAGAATATGCTCAGCTCAGATATGCAGAGATCTGTGCTGTAGGCATCTTTCCATGGATAAGGTTGGAGTCAAGTGCTAGAAGAGAGAAAACTACAATAGTTATAACAGATGATCAGAAAGGTGCTGTGGCTGCAATTAAGTCTGTCTTTCCAGCTCTCAAAGCAACAGCTGTGCTGAACCTTACATGGATGATAGTGAGCAGTTCTCCTGCAGGAAAAGGAGAGGGTTTAGCGAGCAACAGGAAAATGTGTTCTCAAGATGACAAGCACTGCAGGCCAAGCCAGCACTTATCCATATGTTTACCATTAAGCAGACTAATACATTGCTATTGACTTCAATAGCCTTCAGTAGTTTCAACCTCATCACTCTGTGGGCAGGTACTTAATTTTTTGGATTTGTGCCAAGCTATACTGCACAATGTGCCTAAAATTAAGTCCACATCTGAGTGCTTTGCTGGAGAAGCTCCAGTGCCCTCTATACTTTCCAGAGCTGAGCACTTAATACCAAACACTGCAGTTGGCATGCAAGGGCTTTTAAGGATGTTTCCGAGCATTACACATGTTCTGCCATCATCCTATAAGGAGAAATCCCACTGTAGACAACAGGAGCTCTGTGTTAAAAGTAACGGATGGCAGGCATATTGAGCCAAAGCCTACAACAGACCAAGACATCCTATTGCTTGCGAGATAAGCACAGTATGTGCTAAACTGCGTGACTGTGAGTGGCTGTTTCATCTGGTGCAGATTTTATTAAGTTCTTCCAGAGAGAAAACCATTAGGCAAAAGCTGTATTCAATCTGCAGGAGCAGTGAGTGCAGATGGCCAATGTATTACTCTCAAACAGCAAAGCTAAGCGCCCTTCTGGTTTCATGTGAGGCTCCGGAATGAGAATATACAAACACGATGATTTGGACCAGTTAGCTCTGGCCACAGAACCAACTGCCAGCAGTGACCAAGTTTTCAGGGCAGTTGCATCCCAAAGCAGAACCCTGCACAGCTTTCACCACTCATTTTTATACGTGGAATAGTTGGGTATCAGAGCATCCTCTGTGCTACCCCATTTATTTAAAGGTGATTTTATTTCCCCCCAACTGAATCCTGAGCGAGTCATCAATCACTGATCTGTTGCAGGCTGTTCTTTCTCCTAATGCAAGCAACATGAACTTTGTCTAACCACTTATGACAATATTTCTCCAACCCCTCTGGCCTCATCCATCTTCCTGCCACCTTCCTTCCCTCCCACCCTCCTCCTCCCCTGATCCTCTCCTCCACAGGAGGACAAATACAGCCCTATCATCATGCAGGAAGTAGTAGAGAAGCACAAGATTCTCTTGCCTCTGAAAGACAGTCCTTGACTCGGTGTCACTTAAATCTTAATGGCCATTAAGAGGTGACCAGCGTGGAATGCCCTTCAACAACATTATACTCTACAATGAGCCTGAGAGATGTTGGGCAGTGAGCCATCTAATCCAGCTTTTCTCATGGTGTACCTGCTACCTACAATGAACTAAAAAGGAACTAAGCTCAATGATATATACTGGAAGTCAATTACTTTGATTCTAGGAATACATTTAGAAAATGAGCATGGAACAATTAGCAAGAAAGGAACGAGTACTAATTAGTCACTGAATCAATCTGTAGCATATAGACCCTTCTCCAATCAGACATAGTCAATCTGCACTCAGGAAACAGCGTATTTAATGGACAAGGGTGAACTGCTTGGCCTGAGGTCCTATCTGCTTGATAATCTTGCCTCAGAAATAAAACAATTATAGAAAATAAAAATTCTTTTTATTTGTACCTGCCGATTATCCTGACATCAGCTATAGCCTTGATCAGACTTAACACATTTTTAAGGTCACCTTACAGCACTTCCTTGGAACCCCGCAGCCATTACACATCGCCTCTGAAGTGGGTCTCCATAGCCAATTGAGCTCCAAGAAACTTAAAAAATTGTTCATTCACATCTCCCATTTTGCCAAAAATAAAATGAAATAAATGTAAAAAGCCTCAACATGAGTGAAATAGGTATTTTCTTCCGTAGCTTGCCAATTCATATATCCATGCTCTAACATCCATCTGCCTGACAGTATTTTCCAGAAGACAGGACACTGTTGGTCTAATCCACTGGCATAAACTACTCATGCAAACACTCCCCAATTCACCTAATTCAGTTAAGTAAGGAATAAACTAAATAAGAGCAGCAGTTTCAATTGTTTAAACCAACTCATTTAAAGGGAATTTGTAAGGCCACATCTGCAGTCCTGTGTCCAGTTCTGGGCTCCCCAGTACAAGAGGGATGTGGAGCTGCTGGAGAGAGTCCAGCACAGGGCAACGAGGATGATGAGGGGCCTGGAACATCTGCCCTATGAGCAAAGGCTGAGAGAGCTGGGCCTGTTCAGCCTGGAGAAGAGAAGGCTGAGGGGGGATCTGATCAGTGTCTATAAATACGTCAAGGGAGGGAGAGAGGAGGATGGAGCGGCCTCTTTTCAGTGGTGGCAACTGATAGAACTAGAAGAAATGGCCACAAACCGAAGCACCAAAAGTTCCACAGGAACTTAAGAAAAAAATCTTAACAGTGAGGATGACAGAACACTGGACAGAGCACTGGTTTTACTCTTCAAAAGAGGTTTACTAGAAACATCAAAATTTAAGAAGAGTTACAGATAACAAAGTGTTTTTTACTCTCCTTTTACTCTTCCTTAAAAAAATAGCGGTAAGTGAGGGAAAGACAGCACGGATCTTCAGAGGAAGTTAACTTGCACGCCAATATAAGAGTAAATTCTTTGAAGTTTGTGAAATCACCCCTGATGCGAAGGGTTGGAGGCAACTGCTACAACCCCAGAGCAACAGGGCTACCGAGGAAAGTCTCCAGGCAAGTTCCAGCTCCTGCAGCCACAGAGGTGGGACCTCCCTATCACCCACATCACCCACAAGGACAAAATCTTTTGAGCAAAACACCCACATGATCTTTGGAACCTGACTGAACATATATATTCTTATAAAGGAACGCAAACCAAGAGGCAACAAGTCATTACAAACCTGAACTAGGAAGAAATTTCTTCCACACATCTCATCTGGCAACGGATTTACTTCTGTACAGATAACTTTTATCCAGAAATCCTATTTCTCTTACAACTGCTTGCATGGATTCTCAAAGTCGCTCTCCAAAAAGCTTCATGCAGATGCTCTTCCCTTCCCAGCGAGACTTTGTTGGGTCAAAGTTGCAGGCAAGCTCACAGTAAAATAAATAAGAACAGCATTTTCAGACAGACGATCCTAATAAGTCATTATATGCCTCTTTAATATGTGCAAGGCAAGCATTTCTTTTCTCCTTCACTTCCCCCATAAAACAATTGCAGTTAAACATATGCTTCCATTAATCTCATTTTAATATCTCCGCTTTCTCTGGTCCTATTTCCTACACCCTTGTGAGACTACACCTCATCACACACATCTCATTCATCATCGGAGCTGGAATCATTCATCTTTGCCTTTCCTTCAAAAGAGAATCCATGTTCAAAGGCTGTATTATATTATGTAACGCACACCAGCAAGCTGAAGGACTATTTTGAAAACTTTGGGAGGGCAGCATAGCTGCAACTGCACATCCAACTATAATTTTTAAGATGCGCAAGTTCTCTTGCTACCAACGAGGACTAGGGATACCTTACAAACAAACTCTGCTCAAGTCTTGGTAGAGATAAGAAGAGGTCAGTTCCTCACATCCCTCTCCCCCAGTCAAATAAATACAGTTGCTTTATACAAAAAAGAGGCAGTTTTAAAAAGACATTGGCCGTGATAAATATTTACTAACCCCAAAGTTTCATCCATGGGAAGGCAGCACACTCACAGAAGATCAAATTTTGAAGTGAATAAATGAACCCAATGCCACACTCCGAGACCCAACGTTACATTCGATAAGCAGTGCGTCTTCAGTGCGTCCCCAGCTGCACGTCACTGCTCATTTGCCTCATTAGTGACAACCTAAACAGTACCAAGTGAGCATCACACACTAGGGCATGGCAACCCAAACCACTTCATTTTCATCAATTAGCATTAGCACATTTAATAGCCTTATCTTTTAAAACAGCGCTTAAAGCTTTGCAGAGCTTTTCTTATGGATTCCTCAGACAACATGAGGTCTTTCTCACTTGAAGTTCCAGCTGACCAGTGCATCCAAATGCTACTGTTTTCTACTGTGCCACCAGCCAGGCTGCAGATTCCTGCAAAGAGGACTAAAGGACCTGAACAGTTAAGGAATGAGTTAAGTAGGCAACTCACCCTGACCTGAGGGGGAAATGTCTCTTTTTCTGTTTGAAAAGAGCTCAGCAAGCTTGGAAAGAGGCCCTACATAATGAACAATAATTCCGTATTTCACTGGAAAAAGAGGCTAAAATTAGACTCTTCCACTGAAGTAACCCTCCTACAAACTCCATGGGACAACAAAGCAATGTGACAGTTCACAGAGACGCCTCATCATGACTACAGCCTCAAAGGGCAATACTCCAAACCAAGCCTCATTTCTAACAGAAATGGCCTATAATTAAGAGACTATTGGTACTGGCTAGCTTAGTTTTTTGGGGGGAACCCTAAGAGACCTCAAAGAAGAAAAACTCTGAGAAAGTATTAAATGAACTTTCTATATGAAAAGTATATACATATAACACAAACCATCACAAAAATCACAAATCAAAGCCAAGAAACACAGCCCTCCAAAATTTAGTGGGACTTCAGAAAATTTAAGCAAGGGATCCAGTTCAGGAGGACCTAAGACTACGTTAAATAATGATGGGTTTTAAGCCACATGGCCGCTTCCCTTATTCTAAGTTAAAGTTAAGTGAGATTATTTCCCAGCTTTTTTAATAAACATATTTCAACCCCTAGTTGTATCTAAGGGCTCAAAAACTAGAAGAGGCAATAAACATTTATTGTTTTATTTAAAATCTCATTATGTTTTAAGACAAATTTAGAAGGCAAGGATCTAAATGAGAACAGGCAAATAGGCAGATTAACCTGCCTGAGGTTAAAGGGAAAAACAAGAAACAAGACAAATGCACAAATAGGACTCTACAGTCTTTTGCTACAGATGTGAAATTTAAGAGCCACATTTATCATTTGTCCCTCTAAACACGTCAAAGCCCTTGTCTCGCATTTACATTCATGAAATGTTGTAGCACCCCTTCTTTATGGTTTCCTTTTTGTATATTCTTCTACCTGGATTTGGTATAATTGCCTCTCTCGAACATTCTTGTCTAAAAGGAAGTCTAGCACAATCTCAAACAGAAAAGTGCTGTTAACCATGAACAGCAATACTAGAGCTCTATTTTAAAATAACACATAACATCAATAACACAACCAAGGCTATAAGAATTACATAAACACCACCTGACTCCCTGGTTTCATACGGGGATTTATAGACTGGTTTTGACTTCTCAGGACTGTATGCATAGGCCCCTCTACGTACAATTTTGCATCTCCCTCTCTGCTGCCTCCCATTTACCTTCTCCTTTCCATCCAAGACCATTCTCATCACCTTATCTCAAAAATAAGACACTCAAAACCATTTCCCTAGCAACATTTGCAAGACTTAATGTGAAGAAATCTATCCTTTGGAAGATGTGCTGTCTCAGACACCTCTGCACCCTTCCATGACCATACCTGGTTGAAATTCCTCTCTGCTGAAGTCTCCCACAGGAATGGCCCATTACTTTGGAAAGTCCATTTTCTTTTAGTAAAGGAAGACACAGCTTCTTTAAGGCCCTCTGAGTCAGGACCTACTTCTTGATTAAGTCTGAGCAGCTATGACCGCCCTCAGCTCACATTCCACAACAGCTGCATGAGCATAAATATCTAAAACATATCTAAACATACCTAAACAAAATCTTAGATGCCTTCAGAAAGTGGGTTTATTTTTTGGTCTTTTTTCTGTCTTTTTTCCTCCCTTAAAGAAAGGGCATTCTGAGCACGGCTAAAGGACCAACCAGTTGCTGGGGGCCCTCACATCCACCCTGCCAACAACGCACTCTGGATGCACCATGGGGTGCAACTTGACTCTTGATCTCAACGCCAGTTCTTGTGTGTGCGTTGCCATTAGGCTTTATGCTACATACCTCATACAACACCCAGCTCTTCCAAGAATGTGTTTGGAAACTATTTAGTTCAAAGCAATCCGGGAAGTTTTAGCTTCGGTGCGATGAAAGGCAACCATTTAAAGGATTAGACGAGACGAAGGATTAGATCCACGACACAAGAAGACAGATGATAATGTATCTCCTCATTGAGACTTGGCATGCGAGTGCTGCGTGTGTCCTACTGATGTTTAGTACAACAAGCAGAATTTAGGCCAGGATACTGAAGAACTTGAGGATTTAAAGGATTCACACTATAAAACCATCAAAATTCCATTAAACTTATTTGTACTAGTAAAATCCATGGATTATAATGAAATAATTCAGGCATGATCCTGAGCAAGGCATCCTTAACAAGCTAAAGGGGAGAACAGATACTGGGGCCAGAATTACTGCATTTAAGGATTCTTATGCCAAAGGTTTTGGTGTTAGCAGCAAGTATTACCAAAGCACTTATCCAATTCTTACAGCTTCTTAGGGAAGAATAAATCTCATATTCATTGATGAATCATAAGGGAAAAGAGTTCAGACAGGGAGGGAAAATGGAAAGGGAGACGTATTGGTAGTCAGAGGCAGGTTAGCCACTTCCCAAGATAGAAACAGATGATGGAGTTTGTAAGAGAACTTATTTCCTCAAAAATAACTTACCACAAGTGATTATTAAAGTGCATTTAACCATGAGAAATATTATTCTCCTCTACACTCTTTCCAGTAGATTACATTGCATTTATAAAAAGCTGTCCAGTATCCAGGGGGGCCAAAGGGAGGAAGGAGGAGTGAGGACTGATTTTAATCAAGTATCTCTAGTGCTGCTACAAATTTGACTTCCTTTAAAGTTACACTGTGTAACTCTCCAGCTCTCATCCACAAGGATCAACTTTGAGAGGACATCTCAAGCTATTCCGATGCTTCAGGTTGTGTGTTTATCTTGCAATAACTAGTTGGCGATCATAAAGTTGGGAAGAAGTGATTAGCCCATGTGGATTTACTAAAAGCTCATATAAAGCACAATGAATTGCAAAAGGAAACCCCAACACAACAGGAGGTTCCATTTACATCCATTCCATTACAGACTGGACAGCTGGGCAGTGGGAAACCTCATGAAGTTCAACAAGGGCAAGTGCAGGGTCCTGCACTTGGGGAGGAATAACCGCAGACACCAGTACAGACTGGGGACTGACCTTCTGGAGAGCAGCTCTGCACAGAGGGAAGGCTTTCTCCAAGGATAATGATCAAAAAGACACTTATTGAAAATAAATCCCCAAAATCTTCTGCAATCTAACTACAGAAAACAAAGTGTGAAGAGATGTGATATAGAGCCATGAGAAACCTTTACCCTTAATCAACTGTGTATTTTCCTCCTAATTGCTGACAAGCAAGCACCTACCCAAGCGCTCCTGACCAGGCTCCCAAAGCTGATGATTTTAGTAAACATCTGACTAAGAGCTTGAAAATAAGTTTCTGAAATAGGTTCAGGTCCTCCGTTTATGAAACATCACTGAGAAACATAACACCCACACGACAGACGGTGTGTCTTGTTTCTGCAGGGGTTTTTGGTTTTTTTTTTTAAACAATTTTAGTCAATGCACCAGAGTTGACTTTTGACTATACCAATGGGTAGGTCCTAAAAGCAAAAGGCCATCTTACTTTAATATCTGCAGCATACAGAGACCATCCACATTTTGGATGCTATATTCTTTCCACTTCTCTTCCCTAAGTTCATTAAGGTACCTGTATATCTCTTATATGTAGATATAGATGTAGATACTTAAATGTATATAAATCTAGAAATTTATATGGAGATATATAAATCTAGAAATTTAAATAGAGATATATAAATCTAGAAATTTATTCTTTTATGCAGGAATAGCTGAGAGCTGTCTCAAAGCACATGATGTGTTAACTCACATGTAGTATTAACTACCCAGAGGTCACACACAAATAAAAGAAGACACAGTTCAGCTCATCTTTAAGAAAATTTTCAAAATATATCAGTGCACTCTGTTTCTTAAATGTAGCTTTCATTGACACTGTCAGTTGAACCATTTCCCAAGTTGCTGGGAAAACATGCCCATTTATAACAGCAGACATAGCAAGAGAGATGTGCCCACCCTGCTAAATTCATGGCCACTCTTTCCAGAGCAATACAGTATATACAATATATAGAAATACATACAGGAAACTGTCACTTTCCCTATGTCTGGTATTTGCATAGCTGTTAACATTTTTTCTTCTGTTTATTGAAACAAAAATTCTTCTCTTCACCTTATTACTTTACATGCAATATTATACTCACAAATAGAAAAATCATTTAAAATTCAGGTGCCATTTGACTTGAATATTTATCTGGAATTTACATTCCTGATTAAGATTTTCACACTGCCTTCTGTGTACATTTAAATATATGCTTTTTGTACTCTGCATGAAATATAAACAAATGCTTCAGAATAAATACTGTCACTTGGTGCTAAGTTCTCCCCTAAAGACACAGGGGAGACAGAGCTCACTTTCCTCTCAAAAATGCAGACATCTGGCTAGAGGCAAAAACATAAGTAAATTTGAAAATATGACATAGGCCAAATTTCTGAAAATCCTTCCCCCAGATGGCTCCAGGTAAAGCTTTGCTACCTGTGCTGCTAGCAACAAGGAGAAAAAAAAAATCTTGCTTATGAAATTTAACCGGCTGCCTATTAGGGGAGCTAATAAACTAATAAAAACAGTGCAGCCCCTAGCTAAGCAATGTGCAGAGTTACCGGCTGCTGCTCCAAACTCTTCCCTGATCTTAAGTTTTTGATGCTCAAAGTCCCTTTCAACAGGGCCAATTGCACCTATCGAGAATGCTGCATTTCTTGCTGGGGAGGAGGGAAGCAGGCCCAAAATTATTATTCCAAAACATATTTGAACTGTGTAATCCTCACTGTGACTTGGCTTTGGGCCTCACAAAGACATGCCAAGCCTTTGCAATACAGTTTTTATGAAGAAGAGGCCTCCAATTTCTAGTTTCCATCATTGCTCCTTGGTGGAGTCCCCCAGACCGTTCTGCATCGAAGCAAGAGCAGGCTGAGACTCACTCTGTCTGCCCAGCTCTTGCCAGTACTTGGGGGCTGCTTTAGCCTTGTCCTGCCATCTCTTTGGTGCTGAATCATTTGCAGGGTGCTTCAGTGAGCTGCAGCTAATTGCCTGAACAGTCAGTGCCAGTCGCCTTTTACAATGCAAGATTTCAGTTTCCTAATCACAGCACTCAGATGAGTGACCATTTATCTTTCAGAAATGGAAAAAGTAACGTTCCAAGACAGCTTCCATCATTAGAAGAGAACAACAAGGAAAGACTGGGCTCCAAGTAGAGCTTTATGGGACTGGGCAATCTCTTTCCACTATTTTTTACACGACTCACACTGCTTTACGCACGCCCCTGGGGATTCACAGCCACCAGGAATCCTCCTCCCTAACTCCCCTTCCTCCTGACCAGCTGTAGAAGGAGCATTGCTCCATGATGTGAGCTCCTAAATCTACTAGCATTACCCAGTTTATATTACACACCATTATGCAAGCACAGTTACTCACCTCCACGCCAGGACAGAAGGTATCCTCTCATTTCCTGTGATCAGCTTTCAAGTTTGAGTTACTTTCCTACTTGTAACATCTCTGCTATTTATTGAAGTGATCGATTATAACACCTCCTGTAAGATATAGAGCGGACTGTAGCAAGCTGATGAGTGCTACTCTTGAGTTCTACCCATTATAAACTCTAGAAAATGTACCCAACTCTAGTTATTTATCACTAAAGGCATCATCTTAAGCAATACCTTATCTTCCCATCACAGAGCTGCCGCATAAAGGCAAGCTATAAATGCAGCAAAACTCTGTAGTGGCTTCTCTGATACCCGCAGTGGCTCCTGATTAGGGTGCACATCTACATTATGCTCCAAAGCAAACGAAGCCCAACAGTTAGGCTTTAGAATCCTAGAATCCTTAGGGTTGGAAGGGACCTCTACAGGTCATCTAGTCCAACCCACCTGCACACCCAGGGTCACCTAGAGCATGTAGCACAGGGCTGCATCCAAGTGGATTTTGAAGATCTCCAGAGAAGGAAATTCCACAACCTCTCTGGGTAGCCTGTTCCAGTGCTCTGTTGCCCTCGCTGCAAGGAATGGACACCAAAGCTAAAGTTATGATAACTAGAACCAACTGCCAAGCCACCCTTGCATCCCTTTAGTTATGGATTTAATGGCCAAACAACTACAGGATTCATTCCCTAGCACCTCTCCTAGCAGAGCTGCGAATATGGAGCAAGCCCTGTACTTCACACCTCCCAGGCCTACCCCAGCGTGCTCCCAATTAACTATATTAGAGTGTCACTCCAATGAGAGGATGTCAACAGGAATAGAGGGATGAGTACATCAGGCTTGCCAAGACACGAAAAGAAGTCCTTTCCGAAAAGAAGTGCAGAATATCTGCATCCAACCTTAGAATCCAGACCGCACAGTCAACTCAAGCAGGCACCACCACTGCTGGAGTCAGCCGGCCTTTCTAAATGCCCACTTTCAAATAAGGCTGCTTGCATGAGAAAAACACTGATAAATAGACAATAAATGGAGCTCTGACAGAGACCTTAGAGGCACAAATTACCACTTTAGACAACTGAATTTAGGTGAAATTAGTCCCACCAGAGTGGCCTTGCATTTGTTTTGACAAAGAACATCCATAGCTCTACAAAAGACTATTTCAACTAATAAAAACTGACTTGACAAATTAATTTCAAAAATTGTTTTGGATTCCTTTATTTAAGAAGAGATCCCCTTAGGAATTTGTGAATATGGACCCAGCCACGCTCACTGTTGCTGCAGTGCCACTAAGCAGGAGCTTCTAAAATGTAAAGGCTGATCACAAAGTAGATATGAGTCATGCTTTTACAAAGCTGCTATGTTTGGATCTGCATGTAAGTGGTAAGTGCAGGGAATATATTAAAGTTGAGATGAGCACAAAAAAGCTTTGTGAATTTGTGCGAACAAAGTACCAGAAAACACAGAGAAGTCTGTGTACAATAAGGAGCCTTCCAAACCCAGATATAGCTAAGAGCTGCTTAGAGGGAATAAAAGTGCACTCCTAACAATTTTTCTTTATACTAGCCCACTTAGTGACACCTGGCTTTCCAAATACCAACATCTGCTTATCCCTCTTTCCCATCCTCCTGGCTAATGAATTGTGCCAAATTAATAGAAAGCAACTCACTTAGTCTGAAGCCTTTACCTTCCTTTTAGCTTCTCGAAGCCAACTGTCATTCCTCCATCTAGTCAGAAGGCTGATATAAAGAAAGATGAATAAAAACATGCACAGTAAGGGGTAGACTTACAGCAAAGTCACTTAAGTGTTCCCAGGGTCTCATCAATAAGTAACCCATGGACAACTTGTGATTTAGAAGGAAACTGTTGGAATGCTACTCCACACTCCTCTACATTTTAATGAAACAGGAGCGATCACAGTGGTCTTTAAAATGGACTACATATACACCTATATTCATATATATACACACACACAAAAGCTTTCATATACACTTAAAGGGCTCCCAATTCTCCTCTTTCCAGATACAGGTATTGATATTCCCCTGTCTCTCTTCAGTGCAATACAGGCTAATACACTCTTAGTAAATACACACTTTGTTCTGTTGTGCCTGTTGGTGACAAGAAATCTACCTGAACACATGAGTAAGTAGTGAAACACCTCACCCTTTCCTGCTTATTTTGGAGGGCTTTGCATCAGGTTCTAAAGCCTCCTTTTGATTCTCAGCACGCACCAGCAAGGATCAGGCTGGACTTCTCCTGAATCATTGCATCTGCCAGAACCCAACCACCAAATCAGACTGCAAGCACCTCAACTTTCTTAAAAGTTCCATGGAATGTGCAAACCGTTGGGCAAGAGCAGTTAGCTGCAAAAACTCTTATCAGTTGAGCTACACACATGGCTTCTATTTTAAAATAATGAAGTGGCAAGCTTAACCATAGCAACAATCTTCGTACTACCAGCCACCTGATGAACTGTAACAAAAGAACGATGAATAAGGTATTTGGCAATCTATAAAATAATTGTACTGGCTTCCTACTTTACACTGCTGTGCAGTTACAATTGGACTAGCGAGCCTTATTCTTTCTCCAAAAAGCATATATGTTTCAAATCTTATTTTTCTAGTTGACTTTTTCAGACTCCACAACACTTTTTTTTTTTTTTTTGAAAAACATCAAGAGCTAGAATTGGATGCTTCAAAAGACTTCATCTGTCTTTTCTGCTTGCTTTTGTACAGCAGTCCTACAAAGGCAAAACGGGTGCTATACGTGAGCTTGCCCGTGTAGCCTCCTGCATACTGCTGTGGTTCTCAAAACGTGCAGTGATCTGCAACTGCACACGGTTATTGCAAGCATCTGGAGGCAGCGGTTGCACTAGCCATTGCTTCTATTAGAATACTTGACTTGCATGTCCCCCAAAATAACATATGTAGAATCACTTGAGGAACGATTAGCAGTTTCCTCCTCCTTTCCTGCTTCAGTCACACTATTCCCTAACTGAACAAGTCCTGTTCTTTTCTAACTCCCCTAGCTTTTCCCTTTTTATCCACTTGCAATTAAAAAAATAAAGTGCTTCCTTCTCACAAGGTGTCTGTCCTTTGTGTTGCAAACCTTGAGCTGTGCACGTAGAGACTTCCAGCCTTTACCTGCACTCCAAAAGCACTTCTGATCCTTTTAAACTATGACTCTTAGCAAAATATTCCTGTCTAGTAATTCTGATAAGCAATGCCTTCATTTCCAAGTACTTCCCAAATCAAAGAGCCTCCCAAAATTTCAGTAGTAACTTTTTGTTTGTTTGTTTTTTGCTTCCATCTGTACCCTGTAAGTCTTCTGGGCTCTCCCAGTATATATTGATTTACTCATTATGCTTAAACTTAACAAACAAAAGTAGACACATTTACCACAAGCTCCTCTTCTCTTAATTTGCTGGTCCCATTTGCTGTGTTGGTTGACTTTTAAATTTTCTGTAAATCACTCTCTCCTATACAAATCTGCACAACTAGCTTCCTTCAGGTAGGACCTAAAACAAGAACCTCCCTGGCACACACATTTTCTTGCCTGTACAGTGCCATTTTTATCCATCCCATGCAAAAATACAGTCAGAAACCAAGCCAGACACCCTATAAAATGCAATGAAAACCAAAGCACCAGGAATGGCTAAGAAAAAATAATCTTGTGCGTAGCTGTCAAACTAACTGTCAAACTAATTCAACTATCATCTCTGATAACTATTAACTTACTCCACATGCAATGCTAATGGTATTAAGACAGAAAGACATTCAAACATATTTTAATCAATATTTCCTGAGACATTAACTTTTTTAAAAATCTGCAAATAATTTTTATAGCAAAGTTGTCACTCAGAAAAAAAAAAGAGTTCTGAAAGAATTTCCATTCTCAGCATCATTCAGGCAGCCCTAGTTACTTGTTCGGGGTTTTGTTCTTGGAAAGACACATGCAGTTTTGTCACATTCTGAATACATACGTTAAGTATGTATGAAGCTGAAGTGCCATAAGACAAGTTTCATATTCAGACTTCATCATTATATGAACTGCTCTTTATAAACAAAAATACATGCTCAGCGGGCTCAGAGCTGTCATTAACCTTCCCACCTCAAAAGATTTCTTTCTTTTTAACTTACCCTTTGGATTTTGCCTCAGCCCCCTCAATTTGGGGGCTATCTGCAGGGAAGGTCTTTGATAATTTTCTTTTTTTTTTTTTTTTTGGTGCTAATTAAAAGATAGACAGCCTGCCCCAGAATAACTACCCTCTGATAAAGACAAATTGGTCCATCAAAAGAGATTTCTGTCTGGTAGCACCATTTCACCGACAGATTTCTTGGATATGAGGGCTAAAAACACGACTCTACTGCCATCACATAATTGTTACAGTGCAGGAGAGAGGAAAAAAATTTATTTTGTGACTCTGTAGGTAGGGAAAGCAGACACTAGGAGAAAGACCATAAAAGAGGTTGCACCATCTTGGGATTTCTTTGGAGCAAAATCCAGTATGTCCCAGCACGAGGGACGAACGGACACACGATGCGAGACCTGAGCAGGCTGCTGTTCTGTGTGCTGTAGCTCTTCACCGGACTGAGCACACAGTCTGCTGGAGATCTGACCAAAGCAAGTTAGGTCTTGTGGATGGAGCTACCTGCTCTTCAGCTACCAAGGAATGGCATGAATTAAGTTTAAGAATTAGTAGACTATTAAAGCAAAAGGTAGGAATGTCTCATGGCACTATCACCTGCAAGATATCTTACAAATACATACTATGCTAGGAAGCTGTCAAGAAAACAAGAGGTAGATAGTGAAAAAGGTGAGCAATGAGCTAAGGGGATGAAAACTGATTAATGATTAATCATCTCATTAATGATTAATGTACACTGTAAAAATATTTCCTGTGTATATCCTAAACCGCATGGCTCACAAAGGACCCATAGCAGATGTGCCAAGGCAAGGCATGACAAACCACATGGTTTTGTACTGAGCAAAACCAGGAAGAGGGTTTTGAGTTATCATCTCCCTAAGAGTGACAATGATTCCACCACGGCTACTTGGAAAAATGGAGATTTGAGAACAGACTTCTTACCACAGAACCAAGCCTCCTACAAAAAGGCCCATGCAGAGGCTCGGCACAGCTAGCACTCCCTGATCCCTCAGGCAGGGTCCCCCTTGCCTTCCCTGGGCCACCAGCAGTCTTTCCACTTGACCACCAGCTGCAGCTCTTCCTCCCAGCTCCCTGCTGAAGCCCTGGCAAACACGGCAGCAGCAGTAGGAAGCGGCAGCTCTGGGAGCTCCTCCGATCCCCAGGGAGGGCAAAATGCCCCCTCCACATCGCACTGCTCTGGCTGGCGCATGGACAGGCAGGAAGGAGCAGCACTCCTGGAAGGACCTCAAGGACACTTGGCTTCCAGCCAGGCAGGAGGACATGGGCAGCACAGGCTCAAGTTCAGTTTTTCAAAAACCAGAAAGGTTCCCTCTGCTTTGCCTGAAGCCCTGGAAAGCTTCATAGCTGCAGTTTTGCACCACCCTGGTAAGCAGGAAAATTCATCTTTGAGGCTCAGACTGACGTGTTTGAGAGCTATCAGGGGAGAATGCAGTTTCGCCCTTGCTGCATCCTGAAAAGCTCCATCTCCAAACCGCCTCAGCAAGGACTGGCCTCCAGTTTGCCTTGTGTAACATCACTGCAGCATTCACGTTTCTCCTCTGACAGCAAAACTGGAGCACACCAGCTTTCGTATCCCCACACTGTCGTTTCATTATTACAAATTAAGTAGCTGCATTTCCGGTCATGTAACTGTTTCTGTCACAAAAGTTGCAGCACTTGACAGTTAGGCTAAAAATATGGCATATGAAACACCCATTAACAGTCACTATAGAAGCTCTTGCTTTGCCAGAGAAGATGCATCATGCTGAACAACACCATACATCAAATGTTGCTAACATAAAAAACAAAAACAGCTACAAAAATAGGAATTTGTTGTTGAGAAACATAGACCTAGAACCATGAATCTTACCATACAAAGGTCAATACTAACTTAATAATCCAAGGTCAATAGTAATTTATTCCTACAACTTACTTGAAGCAAAATGTTTTGAATTCTCAATTAAAAAGAAAAAAAGAACGAGAATTCCTTGAGCATATCTTAAATATTTTAAACAAAACATTCAAGGGTATTCCGGGATACAAAACACTTTCTATATTAGTTATTTACATGGTAACTCAAATAAGCATTTATACCTTACCTTATTGTAGCACTTGGGAACAACACAAGGGCACTGGAGACACATGCACAGAGTAACACAGGACCCATCTAGACAAAGTTCTGTTGGGAAGCCCACACTCACATACTGCTTTGAGGGATGTCACTCAAAGGCATGGGCTGAATAGCTCTACCAAGCTTGGAGATGATCTCTCCTTTTTCAAAGGCTTCCTAGGACAAGCTCATGCTCCCCAAGGCACAGCACAAGGGCCAACGCTGGGCTGTGCAGAGAAACATCGATACAAACCTGGACCAGGAGTCCACCATACCATAGATATTGGGGTGCAGAATCTTGCTACCAAGTTTGCCCCCGTACAAAATTCCATTTTCTTCACGTCCCCCACTTGATATCTTTGCCAGACACCTTTCTTTGCAGCTGTCAATTTCAGGTTTTGTACATATCAAGCCTCTGTAGGGCAAGGCCTGCTATTTCTGTTCCTACTCTTATTTTAAGGACAAATATACATCACAAACTGCTCAGTATGTTAACTTTAATCTATGCCATCATAAAATAATCACTTTCTGACACAATTCTGACTGTCAATCACTAGATCAGAGGTCCGGCCATAACTTCTTCTGTGATCCCTAATTAAATCTCTCTGGCCAAGTCTTCAGTCATAATGATAGATTTACAAGGGTCTCATTGGTCATGTAATATTTAGACACACTAATCCTCCTTCCACGGCGGATGCCAATAGGATTATGTTCATCTTGACTCAAACGGAAGGGGAAGAACAATCCCCCTCTCTCTTTTAAATATATGAACTAAATCATTCCAAATTCCTTTCATCTAGTTCTTTGCAGCCAAAACACAGCCCATGTTTTGTCTGTGCAGGCTCTGATTTTGGATTTCATCATTCCCAGGAATGCATGCAAATATAAGAGTGCTAGGCATGAAGTACCATGACCACTGCACTCACAGTCACAATATCTGCTATTTTAACATAACCTCTGAGATAATTAGGAGTTCAAAATCATTTCTTAATCTGTTCTGCTCCTAGAGATACTTGGAGCATGGAAAACCTTTCCTGTAAGCGGCAATTAGCCTGCATTCTAATTATTAACTCTAGTGGCTTAAAAGTGAATTCGTCCATAAATGAAAGCTACTTGCACAAGGCTGCAAAGGATTTCCCTGGGTTTGCTGGAGAGGCAAAGTAAATGGTATCTGATTAGACACCATCATTCTGCTGTCTGCAAACAGGCCCACTGGCAAGTGGCTTGTGTTTCCATGCAACAGCTGGAGCCTATGGGGCCTTCTAAAGAACTTCAAAGCTATCAGAACCCCATCTCCAATCTTTTCCAAATTCAAATTAAAAGCTGTGGTGAGACATGCACAAAAGAGTTTTAGGAGGCAATGTTTATCCATCCTAGGAAATGTAAGGCAACTAAGAAACAATTATCTTGGTAGAAATCAATGCCATTTCTTAAAATTAAAAAAAAAAAAACAAAAAAAAAAAAAAAAAAAAAAACAAAAAAAAACCTGTAGATCATAAAAGGAACCTTAACCAGTAAAGAGCTCTAAGCATAAATTAATCCAACGGGTTGCCTTTCTTTTCTTTTTTTCTTTTTAAAGCAAAGATGTCCTTTCATCGCTGAAATGGTTAAATACTCAAGATCTTTCTGACAGATGAGTTATTCTACAGTGGGGCAAGTGGAATACCCACAGTATCACTTTCTAGTGGCACAAACAAAAATATTTTGCTCTCATTAGTTTCCCCACTGCTCCATTCTCTCCACTCCTCCTTTTAAAGTTGAGTCACAGTTATCATTTTGGTATTTCTGAGGAAAAAATATATTACGAGTGTTTTTTTTCCTCATGTGAAATATAATAAGCATCCCTTAGATTTGACTCAGAGGTTGTCAAAGTGAATTTTATTTGTTCAATTGTAAGCTCACAGTATGTTTTCCATAAAGACAATGGAAAGACACATGCAAAAAAAAAAAAAAAAAAAAGAAAAAAAAAAGAAAAAAGAAAATTGCTAGCTTGAGTGTAAGGATAAGTTTGGATCAATCACTGTGAGATATCTTGAACTGATTGCATTATTTGCCATTGTACCATAGTATCTATATATTTTAGTATCTCTCAAATAACTTTTGAGGATGGATGGATGCAACATTGAACTCAATGCAATCTGTGTTATGCAGTCATTTCAAACTGACATAAATCTGTTTCATTTCAGCCAAAACCTTGTTCCTGAACCATGACAGCAGTGGAGGAGCTCCAGTTACGTACGCTGTATTAAATGTTCTTACCTTTATTCATGTCTACTGAGTGGTTCCACAGCTTTGTGTGAAGCAACAGTGCAAGTGGAAATATTAAAGGATGCGCAAGGGACAAACTGTTAAACCTGGAGTCACTGACCTGCAAACTGCTATTCTGTCTTCAAGAAGAGCGGCCCTACTTCGTGCCTGGGCCACCCGCTCAGCGTGCTCTCCATCTAAACCTTCAAGCAAGTCATGGCAACATTCACACAAGAACAGTTTTTCTTCTACGCAGAGTTACCAGCAAAGGAGAAACTTGATCCTTCCAGCATGCAAGAGCTGCAGGTACTGTGCGCCGCAACACAAATCACTATATTCACTTCACTTCATCTGTCAGCTTTCCAGTTTGCAAAGCAAAAAAAGCTGTCACAGAGCTTGGGCTCATTAGCTTATGGGATAAATTTGTCTTTGGGACAGGATGGCAGACAAATGCCTTCAAAAACAAGAGGCATGGCTTTAAGATGACACTAAGCCTGTGGAGTCACAGGCAACCGTTTGGGTTTAGTGTCACCGTTCAGGTTTAATGCAGGAATGAGAAGACACCAGGGAATGACCAAATGATAGTCAATTCCCTTGGGAGGCTCTCCAAGCAGCTGTAGCAAGCAACACGCAAGGCATTTGGCGGGGCATGACCACAGTGGGCTTCTTAAGCACTCTGCACCCTCAGTAAAGAGCTGCCTTTGTCCAACGTCTGTTTATTCTTTTGAGACTGACTTAAAGGAAATTTGCTGTTTTTGAGAACTCCAGCCAGCACAGACCTCTCTACCTTGACAATCCTGAAAGGGTTTAGGGATCCTTTTCAATTTGTGAAAGGACATTGACTTTTGTCAGCACTAAGAAAAGCAGAGGCATTCAAAAGGAAGATCAAGGCACAACAGGGAATGAGACTTTAACTTCATTTCACAGCACGGTTTTAGAAACTTAACAGGGAGAGTTTTCATCCTTTTGTGAGCTTAAGTAACATCAGGGACATGTTAATGTAGCCCTTATCTGAAGAAGCACATAGGTATTTGTCTGGCACTTACAACATGGAACACAAACCAATCAAAGTAAATGGGAACTTCATCTGAAAAACTACAGAATCAGATCCATTGTTATTGGAATTACTGTAGAAAAGAGACTGGAATAGGCACGCATGAAGTCTATCTAAAAATGACACGTCTAATGCCTAAACTCCTAAAACACTAATACTATTAGCTAATATACACAGTATTAAAATGCTCAATATTACTGCAATGGAATTAGCCTCTTAAAAGAAAAAAAAAAACTTGTTATTTTCAAAAGGCTTGCTTTACTTTTGAAGAATTCCTCAAACAAATATTGTTTCAGATAAGAACCCAAGATTTTGGTAGTTCAGCTGCCAGTAATCAGTACAGAAATTGGTGTATAAAGGAGCGGCTAAAATTTTATCTTACCTTCCGCAGAAAATTGTTACAAGAGTTGTTACCTGAGGTCATTTTTCTGTGAGGAATATAATGAATAACTAATACATTATTATCCAAGACAGAAAATTCTCTGGCCATTGTTGATTTCCCAGCTATGGTACCTGAGCTAGAAGTGAAACATCCTCTCAGCCCACTAACCACACTTTCAAAGATACAACATCAATCCTAATTAGAATGAGCCCATGTGATGCTAATTAGTGCCTCCCCTTCCCTCTCTGGAAGGTTCTCGAGGGAGAGCCTACTTAAAAAGCAGGCAATGAATTCTTGGGGGAAACTGTCTTTGAATTGTTCTTTGCTTCAGTTGCTGCTGTGGGAAAGGATGGGGGGAAAAAGGAGAAAAATCAGAATCAGAGCAATATCTCATGTCCTCTAGGAAGTAAGAGGACAACATAATGGGCTCCAGGTACCTGACCAATGTCACCCACATACCTGTTGCTATTTGAAATTATCTCAGTCTCATGGGAATAATGCTGCCCTTACCTGCAGAGTAAGCTCATAAACTACCTTTTCTTTCTCAGAAAATGAGGAAAAAGAACTAAGATGCCTATATTGACAGACTATAAAATCACTGGCTTATTTTATTACACAGAAATTTATGACTCTAACATAAAAGTTTCCTACGAAAATGACTCAAGGTCATTCAGATATCTCGAGAAAGGTAGTTATTTGCTGGGGGAAAGATTCTTAGAAAGCTAGTTCAAGATCTATTCATCAGCAAAACTTGAAATAAGAGGATTTAACAGATTTGGCACAAGTGAGTTTCATACTTGAGCACCGAGACCAGTGTGCTCAAGTATTTAGGATTAGTTGCAGCGTACAAGCCTGTATCAGGCTAAGTATAACCTGAGTTAAGGTGCATTGAATTAAACTGAATGATATGCTTTGATCTACATGGATTTATGTTTTTAATTTTAAGGGTCTATTAATAAAATCATTACTCCATTTTTATCTCTTAATCACTCAAAAGAAAATCTGGAGCTAATATTGGAGTAAAAGCTCTTGCATGTAACAGAGATTTTAGCACTATAATAGGAATATAATCATTTCTCTTTTTGCATTTTTGTCTGAACAGTGATGGAAGAATAAAAGGTAAGTAGCCTGCATTCAGTACCAAAGGTAGACTAACTCCCATTAAAAGTGTTTTTGCTCCAAGACAGGATCTGCACATTCATCAAAGAATGAAGAAGCTTCCACTTTTAATGCCTTTTGGAAAGTTATGGATGAAAATCTTCCCATTCCCAGTTAGGGGAACCCGATTCTCTCCTCAGAGGCATGTTCATCATTAGTTTGCATTCAAATCACAGAATGGTTGAGGTGGGAAGGGACCTCTAGAGATCATCTAGTCCAACCTCCTGCCCAAGCAGGGACATTCAGAGCATGGGGCACCAGTCACATCCAGGTGGGCTGGAAGATTTGGAGAGGAGACTCCACAGCCTCCTTGGGCAGCCTGTGCCAGGGCTCTGGCACCCTCACAGTGAAGAAGTTCTTCCTCACATGGAAAGAGATAGATTGTCAAGTTCTTTGTGTTCCTCATCCTCGCTACTGCATACAGTGTAGGTTGTTGGCTTCAAGACCCATTCATTAGTTGGCACTAATTGCTGGAGGTCTAAAAGCTGTTTAGAAGAGTTGAAGGGACTGAACCAACTGTATGGATGCAATCCACACCATGGAAATCACAAGTGCCTCTTGGCGCCAAATACTTGTTGCAGCTAAATTTGTCCTCTTCTAGTACAGCCCTAACTGTATAAAAATGTGAACTTGGGGAAAGCAATTCTAAATTCTACATTTAGAACTGAAGTCAGGAATTATTCTTATGATTTCTTTAAAAATAAAAAATAAGAGGAGAATGAAAGCAGGGGGAAAAAAAAGAAAAAAAAACCAAACAGCGAAGCAGCTCGCTGAGCAACAAAGTGACCGTTCTGAGCGAGCTCCAGTTAACCACAGTTCATTGCCTTGCCTGATGAAATAAATTAGCTAATAGTAGTGTTGCCAACAGAATTAATTCACCTTAAAAATCAAGGCTTCCATAGCCCTAATGCAGCAGTTCTTAGCGTGGGCCCCCTCGCGCGGGGGCGGGCGCCGTTCTGCTCTCAGCGGCTGCGCGTGGTGCTCGCTGGCTGAACTCGCCCTGGAGCCGCCGACGCTGCACGCTGCGGCGCTGACCGCGCTCCAAGGACGGGGCATCTCATCAAAGGGCACCACAAATCTGCACAGGATGGCAGAAGGGAAATGGTAAAGTGTTATTTATGTGAGTGACCATTATAGATTTAAGATGTCCTTCTAAGCCATTTTACCATTACTCACTCACCTACTAAGTAACCTCTAATTCTCGGCACTGTGATTCTCATTCAAGCGCATAGAGACGAGTAGTCCATTTATGTGACTGCAGCATAAGCTATAGTACACACACACACAGATGCACACCTATCCATGTACTTGGAAGTAATTTTTTGATTTACAGTCAGATATTACAGATATTCAGTGAACCAAGGAAGGGATTTGACAAAAAAAGATTTGAGAAATAATCCATCTTCCCTGCTTAAATAATTCTTATGATGTGATGTGAAGGAATCCCGTTAGAAAAGCCCAATACTTTCTTTTTAAATGGAATTTGCCATCTGGTATACAAATCAAGAGAGTAGTGATTGAGAAAAAGGCATCTTCTCATTAGATTGATGCATGATTTCCAAGACTTACCCCATTTGGGAGGTAAGTGTTGTTGAATGAAGGAAGGAGAAAGAAATGAGACAAAGCTTTCAAAGAAAAGGAAAGCATATAGAGCAAATAAACCCTTAACTAAGGCTCATTCTGTGGATGGACGTGAGACTGGTCAGTACAAACTATAACTGGGACATACCTTCCTCCTTAAAAAGATGTTTCCTAAAATTAATTTTTGCTTGAGCAGCAAATCCGAACTCCAGACACTGAGCATGAAGTCCTGAAGGTATCAATACCTTCCGTTTCCCCAGAACTTCGGAGCAGAGCTGTCTTAGCCCAGAAGGAGTGTAAGAATAATTTAGTCTTTTGTTCACACCATCTCAACAGTCATGGATGCTGCAGAACATCTGCCGTTTAAGAGGGCATCATATTGTCCTTTCAGGTCTCCAATACCTCCTCCCTCACTTAAAGTTAGAAAGAAAAATGTATTTCAAGTTTTGGTTTTTTTTTAATCAAATAAAATGATGAGATTTTTTAAAATTATTATTAGAAACCTTGCATGTCTCTAAGATTCAATTTGCAACCTGTCCCTAATCAGAGATTCTTCTTTACCACCTCGAGGACATTTTGCCTTTATTCTAACGTATGCTGCCATCTAGGTACATTAAGCATCCAGGATATACTACAGCAAAGACGTATGAACCAGACATCTCAACAGAGATCTAGCAAGCAGCTCAGAAGATTTATAGATGCCTCATTCATTTTTCAAGGAGCAAATAAAACTCATTAGGCATCTCAGAAATCTCAAGTGTAAATGTTTTGTACAAGCTTTATACTCCCCAAACCAAAAGGCCTCTGTGAAAACTCAGCCTAAGGACTCCCAATAGCAATCCAGCTAATCACCTGTAAGGTATGAGCACCACTCAGTCCCCGTCAGTTTGGTCTTTTGTCTCCCTCCCAACCTCTCCCAACATCAGATTTTCCTCAGCCTGTCATGAAATTTCACCAGGCTTTATTGGGATAATTTCTAGGCCAATGAGTTAGTCAACATGCACAACAGAAGGTGCTGCAAGGTGCCACTGTAACAAAGATGACAAAGTGCCAAACTGTGAGTCGAGACACAGCTCCATGAACAACAAGTCTGATGCTCACGTATAGCTTGGAGAGATGATAAAACCCTGGAGAAAAGTTGGAGGGAATCATTCGATGTCCATCAATCTATTTCTCCCTTTCATATTACGCCACTGACCTCCTCCCCTCAGAATAAGCCAGTGGGATTTGCAAGTATTTATAAAGTCCTTTTAATTTAGCTATATATATTAAACATGTAAATCTCCAAAGCAAGTTATTTGGAATAACTTTTATTGAAACTAATGTAGTAACGGCATAGAGTTCACAAGATTGTGTGCACAATCACAACAGGCTCTCAATGCTTTCCAAGCAGATCAATAGCTAGGAAAGCAGAGACTGTTTGACTGTTTTCATAGCATAGACCATGTACTTCCACCAAGAATGAACATCATTTACTAAACTATGTATTATTTTCCCAGAAAAATATTACAGAAAAACGGTTGCCCCCAGTATTTCTTCAAAAATATGCGGTGTTGAAGTTGAGGTCTCCAATCAAATGAAGTGAAGGAAGTGAGTTATTTTTGGTTGTAGAGGAACACACAACTAACATGAAGAAATATGAATATTGGTTTAAGTTATCAGTGTAAGCTGCTAAGATATCACATACATTTCCAACGTATTCCAGTATTTTCAATGTGAAAAGACAAATGTCTTTCCTGGAACAATTAAAATACTGCATTGATAATAAGCAAGTAGGAGAACAATGACCAATTCTTCAACCTCCAGTCACATAGGATTTCTCTCATGTTTGAGAACAATTCCTTTCCATCTAGATAGCCCTACAAATATCAAGGAATATGTGTATTTTAGAAGAGTTAGGAGAATCTCTGAGATAATGGCATCCACTGACCCCTGTATCAATGTTAGACAAGTTTCAGATCATAAAAAGACCAAATAGAAGCTGAATTAAAGAGAGACAGGCACAGATTGGCCAAACCAATATGGGAAAAAGCATCTGATTAAACTGAATTTTGGTGGCCTCATTTTGTCTTTGAATCTTTCATTTTGCAACCCTGAAGAGAAGTAAATATCAAAAATTATTAATATGAGGTGCATTTCCTAATGCAGAAAAGCATATCAAGTGCAAAAGATTTTGAAGAGATCCAAATAAAGAGGAACAAGACTTCAAGACACTTGGAGCAGACTTAGAGCAAGCAAGAGTGAAGAATTTGTTCATATCTCAAAGCCAAGCTCAGACACTCTCTGCAGATTAGAGCTAATGAGAAATGCTTCTCCATGGAAGAACTGCAGCACTGCCCCAAAGTCTCCTTGCTGCTGACAACCAAATTTCATCCCTCTAGAAGACCTGCACAGTTCTACGCATATAGATGCTGATGAACTTGCAGCTCTTGGCACATATACCAGGCGGTTTAAGAACACCCTCAAATCCTCCGTACAATTGAAGAGCATTGTGTCCCATTCACACATCCTCTTTTTTTGTTTCTCTCCATGTTTCTAGAATCATTTTCATCTTTTCCCCCCCCACTATAGCTATTTAATGCTGATGAGGTACCACTTGATCCAACCCTAGGCAAGATCCAACCCTTGTGTCATTTTCAAATACGAGGGCTCACAACTGGCAATATTCAGCTCAGGCAACTTTTAAAACACTGATAATTCTTTAATAGCAGATAAATGCTTACCTTTTAAGTACTCATCACCTCAGGAAGGTTCTGCAAGAAAGGTAAAAGGAAAGTTAGAGAATCAAGGATAAAATTCTTTTCTAAAAGGACTGAAATAGTGATTCTTTTATTTTTGCTCTTTATATCCTTCCCTTGTCAGCTATCAAGGTACAATAACCCAGACTCAGACAGAACAGCAGGTGCCTTTTCACATGGCATAACTGTCTTCATCAAACTCAAAGCCAGTTGAAGTCAATGAAAAATGGCTTGTCAAATAAGTAGCATTTGGAGAAAGCTATAAACCTGGAAGTAACCACAGTGCACCTAATATCTTTACATCATAGGTTCATGGAGGAAATGAGCCTACTGTGTAGGATACCTCCCAGCATCCAACAAGTAAATCTGCTAAACAAGTCAAATTTACTCTAACACAGGGGTTGATGCAGCTCACACAGGAGCCAGTGGTCAAGCTCCTCCTTCCCTTAGAGGCAAAGGAGTCAGCAGACTTGGTTTTGGCCACTTGACTTGGTCTTATAAATACAGGGATGTTTTTTATTCTCAGCAAAAGCACAGCATCCTGACATGAAGCTGAACTCAAAAAAAGCTCAGAGATGATTTAAGCCCAGCTAAGAATCCTGCTCTGTTTTTGTTGTGTGGTCTTAGCTCTCAGTGACTGACTTCGTACAGTTTGGTACTTTAATTAGAGCCACACAAGATGCTCACCTTAAATCTGAGCTACATTCAAAAGTAGAATTGTTCCCAAGCAAGCAGGCCATCCTGAATTAGTAGCCGATTGCTCAATACACTTCCCATGTCTGCGAGCTACGCACTGGCCCCGGGAGGAACAGGCTGGGTTGGTTGACCAGACCAACCTGAACGGTGCTGAACGTGCTGTGCATCCAGAGTTCAGATGGTGGCCACTGGAGAAGGGCTGGTGCTGGCCTCCAGCTCTACCCAGCTAACTCCGCACCTAGAGGCAGGAAGCCGAGTTTATGACCCCAGCCCCTAGGTGTCTGACATACATAATGCTGTATCCCACCGCTGAAAGGGAGACTGCAAACCTTCCCTTTCTGATATATATGGAGATTCTCACCTACTGGCTTCAAACTTAGACCAAATAAGCATCTGTTTTAGAGATGGATGAGGTGAAGGGAGAATTTCAGGTTCTAGCATGCAAAAAAAAAATCTTAAAAAATTGCCTGAAACCATTTCCAAGTATTTCTCCTTGTATGAGTCATGAAGAGGCCACTGCCACAAGACGAAAAGGAGCAGGAAGCATTATCCGCAGCACACGGGGCACCACCTGCCGGGAACACAACCCAGGACAAACCGGTTTCTAAAGCAAATGGTACTGAAATAAGCATACAAACCCCATATCAGATGAAGACGACAAACCCAAAATCAATTTGGCCTTGCACTATTGCTTGCTTAATTCTGAAATTTTATGCATGCAAGAGCATACGGATCTGAACCTTCTCTGCTTCATAAAGCCAAGCATGGAAACATCTCCCTCTTGGCTTATTTTCTTTGTTTCTCTTTAAATTAACATCATTTTCATAAACTGACTTCCAGATATTTTCTGAATAACAGATTTAAAATTGGTTGGGAAAGTTTTACCTGGTTCATGAAGTCTTATGCAAGTGTTCAGCAGTCAAAAGCTTCTACTTTCAGAACAAGCAACAACATAAACAAAAAGTTACTAACACATTTTACACTCTTGCAAAATATTTTTCTCCTTTAAATGTCATCCCAAGCATAAAAAGTTGCAATGATCATATTTGTAAATAATATAGAAGAAAAATAAATATTGACTTAATTGCAACTTTTTGAAATGAACGACAGCTACTTCAACAGTAATGCATTCAAGGGATCTGACTTGTAAGAACAAGAATCTTCCTCCCGTGTAGGAGCTGTCAGGGCTTCCAGTAAACCAGAAAGAGAAATAATTAGATCTTTTGGGTCAGATCACAAAAAAAAAAAAAAAAAAAAAAAAAAAAAAAGGTTGGGAATAGAAATTTCCTTTGTCCCCAGCAACTTCCTTGCCAATTCTCCATATGCACAACCCCTCCGTAGCCATGTGTCCCGTCTTACCCGTTCACCTCTCGTTCTTCCCTTCACATCACCAGTCTATTATTTGCTTGCTCATCCGTTCCAGCTTATCCAGCCAGCTGCTCCATTCCCACCCACTTTTCATCTTTTCTATTCTCAATCCCAAATGTTTTATCCTGATAAATTCAGGCTCCTCGACTCCGAACCATCTCCCAAATCTCTACCTTGCCAACCACCCCATCTCTAAAATCCTAGTGCTTAGCTTGAATAAGGGGCAAAAAAACCCACATAAGTTACATTATTTCTGAGGCCAAAAGCGCCATGACATGAGTCTGGACTATCAGCACTCTGATGGTACCACGCATAGCACTAAAAATAAAAAAAGCAGAAGCCACATTCCACATCTGTTCAGCCATCAGTGGCTTTCCACTATTAAAAGTCGTTGAAACCAGGCAAACCTACAGAGTACGTGCCCAGGAGGCATCCAGGTCACAGGCCACATGCACAAGTTAGGTAACCGCTCTATCTTTCTCAGGTCAGTTCAGGCATGTAGTTTGCAGCAGGTCTCTCATTAACTTGGCCTTGGCATGTTACTTCCTGCCTTAAAAATAGGCGAGTTTTAGAAACTGTGACAGAAATGACTGTTTGAAGGAGCTTCTAAATGGCTGAGTTGCAACTCCCTTTTGTAATTAGAAATACAATGCTTAACTACAGAATGGTCTACCAAAGCCAACAGGGAAAACAAGCCAAATATGCAAAAAATGATGTACAGTGAGGCTGTGGAGCCCGTTTGCTTTGTTAGCCATGGCCAAGCTGTTATGTTGTGATTTCTGCCCCCGCTTCCCCACTCCACCTATGGAATTTAAATCTAAATCCCCATGTGATGAATGAAAACATTTCTTTTTAGCCTACTTTTACCAAAGGGGAAGATGAAGTGGGTATTTTGCACTGACAGCTGAAAACATCCATAAAACTGTCCTCAAGACCCAAATCCTTTCACACACAAGCAGAAAATCTGCAAGCACAGGTTCAGGCCTGGCTGAAGGTCACTGGAGCACACAGAAGCTGCAAATGTGCAGCCATTAATCATCACAGCTAAGTAAAAATTTCTTTGGAAACAAAGAATTTTGCCTGTCTCTCTAGGCGAGACAGATAAACCTGCCTTCCCTCAATCATTTTAAAGGTCTTTGTTTGAATAAATTTGAAGAGAAAATGAATTATGCTGACCCTTCAATGCAATCCTGGCAATACCAACTGGCTGAAAATGGACTTGGCATTAAGTTGGATATAATAGATACTAATACCATTATTTTTTTCTTGGTTTTGCAACAGCATCCAAAGAAAAGGGTGCAGTATAAACCACTCCTCAGATGCCACAAAAGCCCAAAGAATTTCTGCTACCTGTGCCACATGCTGCCTACAACAAGCAACCACTCAAACACAGAGCAGCAAAGAGAAAATTGCAATTCCCGAGCTGGGCACAAGTTGTCTAACTCGGATGCATAAATGTGGGCATTATCCAGGCAGTAGGATCAGGAATACTTAACACCGATTATTTTCTAAGGTAGAGCTGGGAAGCAGACTGTTGGAGCAAATTTTTTTCTTCCTTTTCAGATTTATGAAGCACAAGCTATAGAAAGACATTACCCAGCAAATTCATGACAGCTTTGGCATCAAACAAGATGATAAAGCTAAAAGCCAAAGGCTGAGCAGAAAGCAGAAGAAAATGATGGCAGAGTAATGCTTTCTCCTGCAAGATTGCCTCTTCCCTCATTAAACTAGCCAAGAAAAATACCATTGTAGTTACAAAACAGATCTACACCAGTAAATAGGAAGGAACAGCTACTCAGCCAAATAAGCTTGGAATGTGACCGCATAGCTCATTAGAAATTGTACTTGTATAAAGCCAGGTTTAGGTAATCAGTCCCCGGGCTCGGGAATTACATCTTTAATTCGATCCCAGAGCAGTGTGCTGGCATGCCTGCACCCTCTCTGAAAGGCGGGGGTGGGGAGGAGATAGACTAATTTATTTACTTTAGTGAATGTTGGATGGGACCCTAAGTTTGTAATGTCTGTTTGGGCCTTTCTGGGTGGGCAGCAGACAGAATAAATATGAGTTTGTTATTATGACAGTAGCCTTAGCCTCCTACTTGTGGTCAAACTGAATGTTGTGTTTAAATGAGGAATTTGATTAAGGCCATTCATCTCTGATCCTGGTGTATATTAACATCAATCTGCCCTAATGCAATGCCAATAGTATGCTCAGACCTAAAAAGCAGTGGGTTTAATATATATATATATATATATATATTTAAAAAGTTATGCTGACCTTAATTCACTTACAGATCCATTATCTGCACATTTAGGTTTTAACGTAAACAGAATAAAGTACGGTGAGCTGTGCAAAACAAAGTCATCAATAAATAATAATCAAGGGTTCTTCCATATTGCCAAGGCTGTTGGGAGGGCGTTCCTCCAGCTTTAATCTCACCGCTGCTGCTCTTGTGATATTTAGGTTGTAATTTGCTTGGAGGGCCATACTGATTTCCTACCGTAGCAAGTCTGTCTTTTTCCCTATCAGTAGAGGCTGACAATTCTAGCGGGACCCAGCATTAGTATTTATTCCTCATGCTTATTTTTTCTTATCTCAAGATCTAAGACTAGAATCAAGATTCAGAAAGCCAAGGGCTATACAGAAAATAACCAGAAGGATGAGTCTGGCCTCAAAGCAAAACTTGCAGTCTAATTTTAATTCTGAACTTAATCTTTGCAGTGCCACTACCAGGTATCAGATAGTATCAACAAGACCCACATTAAATAATTTTGAATTCTATAATTCCATTCAATTAGTTTTCAGAATGCATTTAAATTGCTAAGTATCTACTAATCTCTCATTTAACCCTGTGAAAACCCTCTAGAGGCTGCTCTGCTTGGCTAGGGCAAACTGGGGAGCCCAGGTGCCCCTCAGCCCGGCTCGGGTGCTCCCAAAGCCTCCTCCACCAAGGGGCTCCCCAGCACGGGCAGCCCTCACTGTCAGGAGAAACAAGACTATGTGGGAGATGCTTCAAGGCTGGCCTTCATGCGGAGCAATGTGTTCCTATGAGAGGCACCAGAAAGCTCCAAGATGTTAAAATGCAGGCACGCGCTAGGGAGCATTAATTACACAGTGCTACAGACCTTGGCAGAGCTCTGCAGATCGGAGCAGGGCTGTGAGTTCTGGCCAGAGGCTGCTATACACACACACAGCAGTGACACTGAGATTCCTTCAGACATTTGAATGTACACAAAGGCAAGGTTTTAACCAAATATTTTGAAGATAATAGAGCAAATAGTTGGCCTGTTAACAGCACAACCCGCTCAGCAGCGTTACAATAGTGACCTTGAATAAAATACTTTCATTGAGGGGATAGGGAAGTAAAACAATGTATGTTGGAATCTGGCTGTAGTATTTAACATCTTCAGATTCTCCCGAGGCTACATAGAAGCCAGAAAGCAGGGCAAACTCCTTCACATTCGGAAAGCTCTTCTTGACCTCTCAGATGCAGAGTTTTTATTCTATGGCAATATCTTATCACAGTTAAAGATTTATCATAGACAGAGAATCAAGTGTATTGTGGCCTGAAAGGGCTCAATTGCCTTCTACCTATATATTCTCTCCCAAATGGTTCCACGTTTTGCTCTCCCCACTACTCATTTCACTGCTGGTGATCTAACCCTGCGCAGGACGGGAAGGCAGTGGTTATAGAGCAGTTACAAAGCAGCAGAACAATTACATTTCTTACCTGTTCCTCTTCTAAACATCCTGCCACCTTTCTGGGACCTGTGAGCTCCATCCTTGGCTGCTCTGTAAATATATTGCAGCAATCTGGGTAAATGAGTGAATCTGACCAAATGCCAACTTCTCATGCATAAAATAAGGGCAAATCTGATTCCCCAACACAACTTTGGGAAGGAAGTATCCATTAGCAGGCTCGAGGGCTACCCTGAGTTGAGTCCTTATTCTGTATGTGAAAGTTTGCAAGCTAGCACTGGTAAACTTTTGACCATTTGAGAAGTTTGGATTAAGACTATCTGTTATTATATCTGTATTCAAAACAAGCAGATCATTCGTATTTTAATTCACATGGAAATTGGACACCAGGTCTACTTAGTAAGTTCTTATAGGGCTGCTCTTGCAGACTTCTTCTCATCGTGTCTGGTGTCCTGGTACAACACGAGTACATATTCACATCACTCTATTTCTGGGAAGTGCCAAGATCCACTTTCCAAAGCCCACCTTGACTCAGAATTGCTGTATATTCCTTGAAGTCTGTCATCCTTTCAGCAGCTTTTCCCAGTTCTATTTTTCATGCAGAGTTTAAAAAGTAGCTTGGAAAGATTATGCAAGAACGACCATTAAGTTCACAATATGAAAATAATTTGTTTGCTTGATGGATAGCCCCTGTGATCCCCAGAGATGTGACTAACACAAGTTAAAGAGCAGAAGTTCGTCATTAATGTTGGTATTGATTTCCTCTGATTTCTGAATAATATACCAACAGTTTTTGCTACTTCACTTGAAAATTTTAATTTAAATAACAAGCAACAACCAGGCAGTGAATCATGTGCTTTTTCTAAGGTGATTTCATATAATTATTTTAGATGGAATGGAAGCTATATGAGAGCAAGAACATATTGTAGAGCCAAATTCATGCAAGTTTCACAAAAGCTAAAATTTCACTTTGCTCAAGCCCACAGCTGCTTGTGAAAGTTACAATCTTCACAAGAGGAAAAGTAATAAAAAGACAGCATCGCACCCCTTTATAAGAGATTTTCCAGGACATAATTTCTAAAGCTAAACTTCAGCGATATCTTTGGAAGTGACACAGGCAGAGGTGACATCTGTTCATCCTCTCCATCAGCAAAATCACTTTCTGAGAGGTTTGACGAGCTTCAGGTTTTTGTCCTTGCCTGTCGGTGTAACCTGCAGCTCTCTTGCTCAAAAAACATCAGACCTCCTCCTTCAAAAGGAAATCTGCCACTTGCATATGACGGCTGGCAGGGAAAATTGTACTAACCGCCATCCTCTTCTTTCTACACAAAACTTGACAGCCAGAAAGTTTTAAATGGGCTCCCAAAAGCAGGATCTTGGTTCCTGATCTGACTTCCAAGTACACCAAATAGCCTGCAGCTACAATCGACCGTCCACAAAAACAGTCAGATCAAGATATTTTTCTAGAAACTATTACTTCAATAAAGGCAGGATATGCAAGGGCATTCCAAAAATCTAACACATATTTCTGGTTTTTGGAAAAGTTGAATATTCCTCTTATCAATCTTTGTATTCACCATTCTGTCAAAGAAGGTTTCTTTTTTTAATAAGGAAAAAAATCTATTAAGAACATACACTGCTTGCATTTTAATGAAGGAACTCCTGTGTTGAAAGATAGGCATTTTTGTTAACCTCAAACTAGTAATTAATTAGAAGCAGTTTTGTTATTAGCTCTCTCGAATGAAGCTGAGGGATGTAACAAAGTGATCCACATCCTCTGCGATGCTGATGGCTTTTCTGCACACTCTTCTCATGATTTGCATGAAATGCAAGCTAATAACATGCCTGAAGTCCTTGTCTCCTTCCTGGTAAGTCGACTACTAATTAATCAAAATCTGATTTTAACCAGAAACTTGCTCTCATTAATTTGAAATATGCTTGCAAGAGCTTTGACTCAAGCAGGACCTTTAATTCTTCCAACAGGAAGATGAAACAGGGTGACAAAATTCCCTTTTCAATAAATTAAAGTAGGAGATGTAATGACATAACAAGAGGAAAAAAAAAAATCAAGACGGTGATTCTCCAAATACCTACCACACTGAGCACAGACTCTCTCTGACCTCCAGTGAAGCTTTCTGTCCTTTCAGTTTTAGGACCTAAACCCATTCAGTTTCCAAACATGTTAAAAATCAACACCTGAAAATCAACCCCTATGTTGCACAGAGGTGTTAAATAATGATTGTAAAGGACTAGTCTTTCTTTAAAGAGACTTCCAGCTTGAAAACTTACTGCTTGAATTATTTTAGCACATACTTTCAGTGCTCTCAGGAAGCTTTTTGGGCCTGTGCAGATCATCAGGGGAACAGAGAGAGCTAATTAAACTTCTGATATATGAGGATCTATCTTTGTTAGAACAGATGTTAAGAGCTTTATTTTACATTACATTTACCTTACTAAACAACACTGAGTTTGTATTAACACCGAATTCGCTTTGTGCTTCAGAATATGATCCAAGAGCAGAAACAATTTACTGAACATGCTCCAGTTCTTAAGACTTCTGTCCTTTCACTCCTGAAGGACAGACATCATCTGCAGAATCAGACTTTTTATGGACTATTATACATGTAGAAAGGTGGGATTTTTTTTCCCCTCCTGAAGTTGCAAGTTAGAATTTACTCCAGCCTGCAAAGTCCAGGAATATCAGGGCAAAATGTTTTGTAACAGCAGAATGGATTCTATGTATTAAAAATATGAAGCTTTAAATGTTTCACATAAAAGTTGCCTTCAAATTAGATCCTGGAACTAAAAACATTGTGATTATTAGATTCAAAATTAAAGGATGAGAAAATATTTATCACCTTCTCAGCATGACTGTGTTTTCTAGTCACGGATGCTGACTGCAGCAAAAAGCCTCTTCCTATTCCTTAAAACGTCAAGATTTGTCCTGTCCTACATTTCCCTGAGCTCCAAAGAAGGCTGCTAAGAAACACCTGACCAACAGCTGGATTTTCAACCCTTAAAAAAAGTTTCAGAAGGAAAAAGTGAATGAAACTACTATACTGCATTGCAGTTTTATTTTCCTTTAGTAAATTTATTGAATATTCAACAGTGATAAAACAGCATCCACAGATAAAGAGACATCAATTCCATATAACACATATTTATTGAAATAATAAAACAATGTGAACCAAAGGCAATATTATCATAGCACGACAACACACAGATATATAGCTGCATAACTGTGCACGATGTTTTGCTAGGCCAAGGAGAGAACAGACACCTACCCCACAATCAGAAAGCAAGATTCAAAGCATGAAGGAAAAAAGATAAATAAACAAATACAAGAAGTGAGAGAAATCAATTTCTTCAACATTCATCAAGAACTGTGAACTTTTAGCACCATAACTGAGGCCAGGATACCTGCATCCATAAACTGAACACTTTGATGACCGCTGGCCTTGGCCATGACCTCTCGGGAAGGAAAGGACATTACAGACCAAGACAAAGGACAGCAATTTGTGGGAGTACACAAATTTAAGGAAAGCAAAAGTCTCCTGTTTAAAGAGCCCAAATTTCATGCCATTCCCTACACAGAAACTACACAGAAATAAACATTTCCTCACCCTCATCTTTTTTTCAACTTAATAACGGACTGACTAGTTTGCCAATCTGCTGTAAAGCAACATTTTTCTCCACCAACTCCCTCCCCTGAACCAATTTACACAGAGAATGGAGCTCAATACCTCATATCAGTATACCCTGTACTATGCAATTCTAAGATAAATACATGCATTTTTATCTCCCTGTAGGATAAATCAGGAATAAGCCTTCTGAAGTTAATTGAGGTTATTGCAGTCGTACTCTGATGCTATGCACTTCTCTGTAGCCCAGAATAAATACAGTGTATATACCCAGGAGGGCACAAATTCTATTGCAGGAAGGAATTCAGATCTTTGAACAGTGTATTCACCAACTAGGAAAGAGCAGGCAATCACCACCTAAGTAGTTAGGCCATTTTATAGTCATGTACATGGATACACTCCTCCTAACTCCTGGTCTTCAGGGTTTTCGCTGTCCCAGTATAACAAACAGGGTCATTTTGAGTTTTCATGTCACTCCTTCTAGAAAACTTAGAACTGGAAGTTCTAGCTCTTAAGCCTATGAAAATTTGGTTTTATTCCAGTCCTACAAAGCAGCCCATAGTGAGCTGCATCATTCTGTGCTTCTCCTATAACACCATCAAGAGTGAAAAGTTCTAAACATATGGAGATAAATCCTGGTTTTTGAATCCTATTCACAATAAATAGGACATTGACCACACTACAGCTGTAGAGAAAACACATAAGCTATTCCCTGTGGGAATAAAAATTAAAAAAAAAAAAAAAAAAAAAATCCACTACCTAGTACTTAATAGGAGTAAAGAAAGAACAGTTGAGTAGAGACATGCAAAGGAAGCTTTAATGCAGGCACTGGGCTACACAGGTGCTGCAGTGCCTTAGTCTTCCCTCATGTTGCACTCAGCTGACTTGCACAGGATTTGGTGACTGGTCCCAGCAGCATCTGTCTTTATTTGCGGATTTCACACCATAATTTCATGGAGAGATGCTCAGTGAGATGCAAGATGTACCAAAGGAGGACAGAAAACGCCCAGGGGGCAGTACCAGCCCCACTGCTGCTGATGGGATTCTGAATTTCTCCTTTGGTGAGGCTGACGATTTTAATATAAAAAGATGAAATCCCAAAATGAATCTAAGTTTATCGCCCAATATAACTGACACTGCAGGAAGTGCAATATGCAGTTAAAAAGAAAATTAACTTTATTCTGTATAGCATATCCATCATGTGCATGCACTATAACAGCTTTGGATAATCGTGACTGCTTATTTTCATTTAGCTAAAAATAAATACTGAAAACACAAGGTAATCATCCATTCTGCAACAAATACATTTCTTCTATCTTAATTCACAATGACATCCATCTAATTAGTAATATGTTTATTGGGAAGTCTCCCTCCTGAAGGACAAGTGATAGAAGACCATGCTACCTTTCAAAAAATACCAAGTCTTTACACAGATTAAAAAGTGGTATAGTGGAACTATCAAAACGTATGTAAATCTTGCTTGCTTGAGCTAAATGACCCATTTCTACCTGGTGCAATCTCTCCTGAACACCGCATCACTCCACCAGCTTTAGCATTCTTCTGAGACACCAGCCCTATGAACAAGAAAGCACAAATCCTTCCACTTTTCTAAATCTATCAATTATTATTTTGCCTATCATTTTTAAACAATAACAACTTTGGGTATTCATTTTCACATACTAAATGGGCAGGAGAAGATATTTTTTAAAGTTAATTGGTACCAAGCTAATATCTTGGAATGAAGCATTCACGTTTTTACAGTGAAAAGTTAAGTCGAACCAAATGTCACTCCCCCATCCTCCCATTACCTAGCCCCCCTTACAGCTAGAAACAACCCCAGCCTGGAGACAGCACTGCTGCATGCAGCCCAAAACTGACAGTTCCTTGAATGAGAGAGAAACTTGATTTAATGAATGCCCCGTGTATCAACAGATGGGCTCACCATAATATCTGGTAAAAACTGCATAAGAGCAGGAAAAAAAAAAAAAAAAAGAAAAGAAAAAGAAAAAAGCCACCCTCCAAGATCAGAATTAGAGGCTACTCTCGTTAAAGAGGCTGATGGCCTTTGACAGGAGCTGGAACGAGCTGAGTCACTCAGGCAAGGCCTGGTCAGTGTGTGGAAGCAGAGGATGGCAACGAGGTCTCACTTGGCAAGGCAAGTTTGAACGGAACTGAGGTTTCACTAATTAAAAAAAAAAGTTTGCATTTACCATTTCAAATGACTTCAAATTGTCCTAGTATTGATAGCATCCCATCGCTATCTACTAAGCAGAGACTAAATAAGTTATAGAAGACTTTGTAATTCATTTTGGTGCAATCTATTCTTCTTCATAAATCTTCTGGGAAATTAACTTAGATACTAACACAATTGCCTGTATTATACCCTTTCCAATTGCTACTGATCAGTTTACTCCAGTAAAAATACAGGCACATTCACAAAGCTAGATTTCAAATAACGATTTCAAAATCCAATGAAATTCTAAGAAATGCAGCAATAGAGCTGGTTTTTAACAACACTCAGCAATTGCGAGGGGATTTCACATTTATACCACCGCTCAGGAGCTGATTCCTCCTTGAGGAGCAGAGCAAAACATGCAACAAGACAGGCACAGAAACAAAACCGACCATCACAAGCACCAGACTCAACCCCAAAACTCTGTTGCTCATTTTCAGAGCAGGCTGCACTTCTTCATTGGACAGGAGAATAAGTCAGCGGGTGAAAGTTTTCCTGCAGGATAGCATATTAGCATCTTTAAGAGAACATTTTCCTAAAGAAAAGTTGGTAAATTTAACTCAGAAGGCAGTAATATAAATATAGTTTACCACTCTGTACGGAGTCCTCACATACCTGTGGATTTCTTTGGGACTCAAACATCTCTATATTGCTGTTTCTTTTGATGGACTGAACTAGACTCTCAACATTTTCCCCTTGTCCAGGGCAACCTGCTGTCATACAACGGCAGCACAACAACATGCTTACGCCACTGCCCCTTCCCACAGTGAGGATTTTGTTCCCTTCCACAGCTCCCACTAACAGTGTAGTTTCAAAGTGGGAAAAAATAAATCAACACAAATAAATCAGGTTTAAAAGTTGAATTTGGGATTCAGTGGCTTTTGCTCATAGATGTTGAAATTTTAACCTTATAACAACTATATAGCTAAACTTGCCATCAAAAAAAAAAAAAAAAGATAGCAACTTGATAACCACTAAGAGTACTGGCAAACTTAAAGACCAAAATGATTTTCAATTATCATTGCATAAAATAACAAGAAGAGCAATGTTTGGATACCAACTGCTGTCTGACAAAGGTAGCATTTCAGAGCACTAATAACAAACAGATACATCTTACAAAAGCAGACTATATGAAGCTGTAAAGCTTGGCTTTAAACAGCACAAAGTCCTCTCAAAAATACTGCAGAAATGAGCTGCTTCTTTAACCTATGGCTCCGGTGGCAATGGATATTAATGTCACTAAACTGTTTAGACAGCCTGACTGTTACTCTACATAATACAAAAGAAATAAGTTTATCTCATAGCAGTCTAGAAATATTTTCACAACCTTTTATTTTCAAAATTAATTCTTTGTAATATATGCTAAGGGACAGAACACCAGCAGGGATAAGCAGAAAATAACCATTTACTGCCATCATATTACAATAATTCCGGCCAGTCGAGAACCTAGCATGCACATCAGATATTATCACTCTTTTGGAGAATGTATGCTGAATATTTAGCTGTGTAATCAATGCCTTTTCTTCTACAGCCACCATCTCCAATGGCAGCCCTCCCGATGGGATGGGAGAGCTCCTGACAGAAAAAAAAAAAATAATGCTACAGAAGAAAGGCTAAGTGAGGCACTCAGAAAAACTGGAAGAATCATCTAGGGAAGTTTACATAATGTCTGCCTTTGATGTGCCCTAAGCTCAAGCCACACACACGGATCAAGCTCTCTTAGCTTCCCAAGCTATTTCGGCCATCACTCATGATCTATTATTATAAATGGTCCTTCTTGGCACAGAGGCAAAAACAGAGCTAAGCACAATGCTCTCTGTGGAGGGAAGTCCCATCACGAAGGCAATCTGAAGATCAATCACTGGCAATTCTAGGTCCGACCAGAAGTCAGCAATTTTATGAATAGCTGTGTTTTCCAAGCCAAGATCTAACAAGGCAAATGTCTCCTATCACACAGCCATGTGAACATCTGCTATCAATTGTCATAATTTCCTCTACTGTTCCTATCATCCTCTAAAAAGGAAGGAAATGGACATGTTTTTGCTTGTAATTGATGCCAGATTAGGATATTATGTTGGAATTTTCCTCCGGTGGTCAATAGCTCATTAAATGCAACTGCTTCGGAACAAAGATATGAACACTAAATTTGTAAATTAAGACATTTAACAGTTAAGCATGTGTTAATCCCCTGAGGCATCTAAATGCTGAAGGCTTTCCAGAGAAGAAACAGAGGTCTATGATTATCAGCCCAGTCTGACAGGCATATGGCAGGACTAACCTGGATAGACTACTGATAAAAAGAGGACCAACTATCAATGAAGAATTAAAACCCAAGTTGTTTAGATAATTAAATAAATGAATGCTTCTCCTTTTCTGCTGTTTCACAATTAATTTCACAATTAAATGTTTCACAATTCCAATAAATCACATGAGTATCAAAATGAAATAAGCACTTGCAGGATTCAGAGTTAGAAAAAAATAAGAAAGAAAACAGCATAAATCTATAGGACAGTGACTAGGACAGTTTTCTAAAATGCTATGACTTGTGTTCTGGCTTCCAATTTCAGCAATTATTACAACAAATGATCATCCAAACACTGTTTATGATAAGAGCAGTTTTTCCCATAAACACTTCTACTCCAGCCACCTTTTCCTACTGCCTCCCCGCCTGCTTTTTGGAGCTAGTTCTACACCAGCTGCTGTAGGTTTCATTTGGCATCTCTCCCTCATTTATTTAGTCCTTCCTGACTTCTTTGTATTTACACATAGACCTTTCTTTTTCCTCTACCTTGTCGATGAAGGTTTCACAAAATTGCAGGAGGGTTGAGGTTGGAAGGGACCTCTAGAGATCATCTAGTCCAACTCCCTACTCCAGCAGGGACACCCAGAGCATGGGGCACCCAGTCGCATCCAGGCAGGTTTGGAAGATCTGCAGAGAAGGAGACTCCACAACCTCCCTGGGCAGCCTGGGCCAGGGCTCTGGCACCCTCACAGTGCTGAAGTTCTTCCTCACGTGGAGATGGAGCTGTCTGGGTTTCAACTTGCCCTCATTGCCCCTTGTCCTGTTACTGGCCACTACTGAGAAGAGCTTGGCCCCTTCCTCCCTACATTCCGCCCTCAGGTACTTGCACATATTGATCAGATCCCCTCTCAGTCTTCGCTTCTCCGGGCTAAACAGGCCTGACTTGCTTAATCTTTTCTCATACAATAGATGTTCCATTCCCTTAATCACCTTTGTCCCTCTCTGCTGGACCCTCTGTAGAAGCTCCCTTTTGTACTGGGGTGCCCAGAACTGAACACAATATTCCAGGTGCAGCCTCACCAGAGCTGAGTAGAGGGGCAGAATCACCTCCCTTGACCTGCTGGCAACGCTCCTCCTGATACAGCCAGGATCCCATTGGCCTTCTTGGCCACAAGGGCCCTGCTGACTCGTGGTTAACTTGGTGTCAACCAGGACCCCCCGGTTCCTCTCCGTGGAGCTTCTCTCCAACAGGTCGACCCCTAATCTGTACTGATGCCTGGGGTTATTCCTCCCCAGGTGCAGGACCCTGCACTTGTCCTTGTTGAACCTCATAAGGTTCCTCTCTGCCCAGCTCTCCAGCCTGTCCAGGTCCCTCTGGATGGCAGCACAGCCCTCCGGAGTGTCGGCCACTCCACCCAGCTTGGTATCATCTGCAAACTTGCTCAGGGTACACTCAGTGCCCTCGTCCAGGTCATTGATGAACATGTTGAACAGCACTGGGCCCAGCACTGACCCCTGGGGGACACCACTGGCCACAGCCCTCCAACTGGACTTGACCCTATTTATAACCACCCTCTGAGCTCTGCCATCTGGCCAGGTCTCAATCCACCTCACTGTCCACTCATGCAATCCACATTTCCAGAGCTGCTCTTGCTGGATCCCCTAGAAGATCCTTCACTCAAATGGGATGTTTGAAAAAAAATCCTCTAATATCCTAAAATTCTGCTCATAACAAAACATTTTCCAAATTGTCTGGCAAATACAAAGCTAGAGACAAGACAGGCCACAACAGAGCTCAAACAAACACTCAAGGCCCTCCTGGCCAGGGGCTTAAAAGCTCTGGTCAGCGCAGGTGTAAGGTGAAGGCACCAAGTTAGGCTCATCAGGACAAGCATGGGCTGCTGGTGTGCGTGGGGCAAAACGCTTGTCACCCGCACCTTAGTCACAGAACAGGTCACAGGAGGAACCCACTTTGTGTCCCCACACCTGAGGGTGCCAGCACCTCCTCAGAGCAACCCAGTGCCAGGTGGGAGTCTGAAAAGCGGCACCGCTGATCTCACCTGGGCGTCCCTGCACACCTCTGTGTTTTAGGCAAACTTCATCAATTCTCTAATGGAGTAACCTGCTTTGAAACTAATGGATCAGTATGGGCAGGCTTCCTAGACAATAGCTTGTGCAAACCCAATTACAAATTGGCAGCAATTCAGCTTTCTTTTCTCCATCCAAAACACACAGTGCCCGGTACCTGGTTGAAATAACCTAACCCATCACTTCCTTGGAGCTAAAAAAACAAGCTTATCAGTTGAGATGTGCCCGTAGGCTGCATCCCAGCTCCTAACACAGAGGTTCGAGCTGGGCCTGTTTTCTCTGGAGAAGAGACGGCTCAGAGGGGATATGATTAATATGTATAAGTTCAGGAAGGGAGAATGCAGGGAGGAAGGGGACAGGCTATTCTCACTGGTGGCCAGCGATAGGACGAGGGGTAATGGCCACAARCTGAARCAYAAGAAGTTCCGTCTCCAGGTGAGGAGSAACTTCTTTACTGTKAGKGTGASAGAGCAGTGGAACAGGCTGCCCAGGGAGGTTGTGGAGTCTCCTTCTCTGGAGGTCTTCAAAACCCGCCTGGATGCCACCCTGTGCCACATGCTCTAGGTGTGCCTGCTTGAGCAGGAAGGTTGGACTAGATGATCTGTAGAGGTCCCTTCCAACCTTAAATATTCTGAAATAAATATTCTGAAATAAGTAGAGAGACGACAATCCTTTGCTGGAAGGTAGAGGCTCCACTTAGGCATAGCAGGTTCAACAGCAGAAAATAAAGGTTCTAATCACTACCATCTGGACTGAAAAGTGATAAGTGAACCAGGAGATGGGAGCAAACCCCCGTTCTCCACTCTCTAGTTAGCTCCATTTCACTCTGTTTCTGGATGAAAAATAAAAGCTGTGCGAAAACTGCAGAACTGGAGCAAGTTGAACATGTTATTTTGATGGAAGAGCAGGTAACAACTTCTATCATCTGAAATGCATCAGTTTGCAGTGTAAGCTTTAAAAAGCTATGATTAGTTCTGCAATTCAGTCCTCGTATTATATGATTCATATTTTTCTAACTTCTGATCAAGCATGTTAGAAGTGAATGTTAGAAGTGGAAGAGACTACAGGCTCTAGAAAGTATTTTTCTAGTTAATTTTCAAAGAAAAGAACACTGAAAACTATAATTTATTCCTAGGACTATATACTTTCCTAGCAAGAATATCCTTAATAGGCCTTTTAAAAAATTGTCTGCAGTTATAAATACATTGCTCACTTATAACTGTGTACCTACAAAAAGCTGAACAATTTCTAATACAGAAGAAATTTATATAAGCAAGCTTTTGGCCTACTATTTCAGTAGGCCTCAGAATATGTATGTACAAAATCACTGACAGAGAAGATTTCAGACCAAATGCAACCTCTGACGTATTTGAGAAGAAAATAAAAAACAAGTGGATCAGGTTTCCTACACCAAAGCATTCCTACACCAAAACTAAAAAGAACAGTGCTGCATTTCCTGCTTCCATTGCAGAGTGCTTAAAAACTAGATTTAAAACATAGGTTATCTTCAGTGTTTCCTATAAGCCGACTAAGATGAATCCAGGCAAAGGATACTGCGTGTTGAGCAAAAGGAGAAGTTCAGCGTTATGCATCTGTGTTTATTGTTTTTGTGTCTTCTCTGTTTCAGCTAAAATTCTTTCAGCAACACCTCCTCCTATTGTAAAAAGAGTTCACCAACTTCCAACTAGGACTCTGGCTTTTATCCTCAACTTGAAAAAACCTGCACTGTTGTTATTTTCTACAAAGAGAGAAAATACGGCCCTCTAAGAGAAACGTGGGAGGGGAGGAAATTGCTCGAAATACTAAAATGTGTCTGCAGCAAACCACTTAAAAGACGACAGTGGAAGAGACCTTCACTGAAAGGATAAGGAGAGAATCTCTTAGCAGGTCGTTTAGACACTGCTTGTGTTTGCAGACTTGTCCTCGCATTTCTACTTCAAAACTACAACCCTAGAGTGAGGTAGAATGTGTTAACACTCAAAAAAGTTTTCTTCTCAAACAAGGTGGGCTAAATTAATGCAGATAAACTGGCAGCATGCAGATGCACTGCTGAAGAGCAGTTAATGTTCATGGCTTTATAGCTAGTGGTCACCAGGTCCACTCGGTCTATAACCATCAGGCCACCAATATCGGGTCTGGTTTGTCTGTAAATGTTTCTGGTCACATGTTGCCTACGTTTCCTCACGTGTTGTCTTTGCAGGAAGAGGAGATGTGGCAGCTGCAGATAGTATTTACATGGAGGGATGGTCTACCAGACCAGAAGTAAAACATAAAATAAACTTGCTCTCTATCAGCACAGCAGAGCAGGTCAGTTCATAAAGATATCCACTGAATGCTCTCCATGATCTCCATGACTAATCAATGCACTTCTGAAACAGAAAGGGAATTCAGGTGGGTGAAATGGCTTCTGTTGGCTCACGCTGCCATTGCAGAGCGTCAGACAGGCCTGGCTCGTTAACCGCCAATTCCTGATGGGCTTCATTCCCCCCTGGAACACGGCCCAGGCTCAGGACTCCAGGTGTCAACACCTTCACCAGCCGCAAAGGAGCAATGGCAGAAAAGTCCCCTCCGTTTGAAATCCAAGAAGCACCAGGGAAGGGTAACCAGGCCCCCACCTGTAGGGGAGGACATTCTCTAATTAACACCCAGTCGATGCAGCCGCTTTGAAAGCCATTTAATCCACATCTTAAAAATAACACCTCTGATGAGCTGACAGACATTTTCTCCTGCTGGTGATTGAGTTACAAAATGGCTCCCTCTTGCAGAAAAACATTTTGAAAACAACCTGTCCAGAGGTAGCTCTGCTACCTACCCTGAAAATAGTGCAGACGTGGCAATACCATGCCAATGGTATTGCGAGTTAACGCTCCTCAGAGTCCCACATAACTCTAGCCATAGAGTCACACCAGTGCTAGACTGGCTCTGCTGAGGCAGCCTGGCTCATTTCTACATTATTCAGTTATTAGTGAAGCTTTCCACACCTATTGGGGAGGCCTGACCTTCTTTTTCATACCCACCAATATGTTTTAGCTGTACGGTGAACTGCAGCTGCCGAGCACAGTTTTTATGCTAACAACTTTATATGTATCAAAGGTAGAATTTCCTTTTGTAATGAAAGGAAGAATAACTACAAACCCTAAAGCTCAGGGACTAGGGCATTCATCTAGCACATGAAAAATGCAGGTTCAAGCCATTAATTTAGAGCAGTAACTAGAATTTGAGCCTCCTCCCCACCAAACTCTAAGTGTTTGGTGTCTGGCTGTTCCCAGCTAGGTGGTTTGCTGCCTCTCATCTTCATTGAGGATACTGGCCACCTCATATTCATCTCTCTTTTTCACTAGACCTTTCTTTATGCATCTGTCCAAAGAGTGGGACTGGGAAATATTCAGTTTAGCAGAATCATCATTTTTCAAACAGAAAAAAAATCCAAATCTTTTACAGAAAGTTCCCAGCTGACTCTAGTTGCAAACCCTTATTAGCCTGAGGGCTTCCACCCTACTGAATTTCAAAGGTCTTTTGCAAGCAGTTGAGGTGTTGAAACTGTTCAAATAAAGGTTACAAGAACCCTCTGTAATAAGAAGTGGCAGGCAGCGTAAGAATTGTTACTATTTCCTCTGGTAAAAATTATCTACAATAGAAACATAATATTGAGGCATTAGAAAGCACGAATGTCTGCAGTGCCCAGGTGGGCTGCTGTCCTGGAAGCTGGCGCTGCGCGTGGGGCAGAGGCCCCGGCAGCTCCCCGAGCAGCTGCGGGGAGGCCGAAGGGGACGTGCCGGGTGCAGCCGCATGGGCCCAGGTGCCACCGCACAGGCAAGGCCCCGAGGAACCATCGACACGCACACCGTGCTCCCGTGGCAGCCAAAGATCACCCCAACAACAGGATCACAGAGCTGCTCGGCAGCACTCCTGCAGCATCCACAGGACTCTTACTGGAAGCCATCGCTCCCACCGGCATTTGCTTCCAGGGACTTAAACTGAGACATGACATTTCCTTTCAAGCAGCAGACAAAAAACACCCTGATACTGACTCTGTTCACGACAGTTTTCTGCAGTTGCAATTCCTCTGTCTCCTGTGGAGTTGTTCCTCTCATTCACTGATGTGAATGAGATCAGAATTGGACCAAAACCATCTGAACAGGGATGTCTGCATCTCTCATGTATCACTGCCACCAGCGCTGTCACACTGTGCCTGTAAAGACATCTTGCTCACACACGACCTGAGCTTCCTCTCACAGCCATCTGACTACGGGAGATACAGCAAAAGCCTGTCAATGTTGGCATTACATTTATTTCTTCCTTACCTTGCCCTTCTTTAATGGAACTGTTCTTCTTTCCCTTCCTTGCACTGACATTTTAGCATTAAAAAAAAATGAAAACAAAAAAAAAATGCAGAAGAAATCATCCAACCCTCCCTTCTCTTTTCCCCAACCACAGATTGTTCAGAGCCTTCTTCTCTGGAACAGCAAGTACTTATGTAAACAAAACAAGCACTGTGTGTTTCTCTCTCTTTCAGAGATCTTCACAATTTCCCCATAATACTCCCTAATTCTTTTCCATCACTTTTTCACCTCATAAACTAAGAAGAAAGCAAAGCTACTATCAAATAAAGGCAATATCTTGCCAGCCTCAAATGAGGGTTCTCAGATTGCCCACTGGATCTCTCTTCCTCTGTAATTCCTGGGCATCTGCCTGTTTCCTCCCAGGCTTGACTTTCAGCTAACATTTGGTCTGTGAAAATACACAGGAGCAAACAGATGTTAACCTGGATTTTCATCTCGCTGGGTCCTCAGGTGTTTCAGTGGCAGCAACACAAGTTGTCTTCAGCAAAAACTGACAAATCCCCAACAGCACAGGAGTACTTTCTCTATATGCTTGTAAAATACTTTGAAGACTTGTTTTTCCTTTGCATTTTTGCTTTTCCTTTGCTCGGTGAGAGAAACTATTTACACAGCTTTTTCTATCATCTCATCCAAAGCAAATCATATGTCTACTACTTGTCTTATGCACACAGTCATACTGACAGGAGACAGTAGAAAAAAATCTAAACAACCCTATTGCTTGTCATCAAACAGTGTGAACAGTGCACAGACAGCAGCTTGGACTTCACAGCATTCCAGAATGGCTGAGGTTGGAAGGGACCTCTAGAGTCCAACCCCCTGCTCCAGCAGGGACACCCAGAGCATGGGGCACCCAGTCGCATCCAGGTAGGTTTGGAATATCTCCAGAGAAGGCGACTCCACAACCTCCCTGGGCAGCCTGTGCCAGGGCTCTGTCACTCTCACAGTGAAGAAGTTCTTCCTCACATGCAGATGGAACTGCCTGCGTTGCAGCTTACACCCATTGCCCCTTGTCCTGTTACTGGCCACCACCCAGAAGAGTTTGGCCCCCTCCTCCCTACATTCTCCCCTCAGGTATTTATACACATTGATAAGAGCCCTTCTCAACCTTCTCTTTTCCAGGCTGATGAGGCCCAGCCCACTTAGTCTTTCCTCATACAATAGATGCTCCAGTCCTTTCATCACCTTTGTCACTCCGCACTGGACCCTCTTCAGCAGCTCCCCAACGAGCCCATCAGCAAGGCTGGAGAAGACCCGCTGCTGCTTCATGGAATGCAGCACCACCCTGGCAAGTGCATTAGCTTTGCTCACAGCAGAACCAGGCTGTTCAGAGGGACGGCTCCTTTTGTAGCTCTTAGCTACAAAAGTATCTAAGAACGAGGTAGAGTATTCTACCATCTAAGAACGAGGTAGAGTATTCATGGGAAAACAGAAGGCTCAAGACAGGCAGCAGAAACTCAAGTCCCAATTGCTGGATGACTTAAGGGTAGTGACACCAATCCCACTCTTTCTTGGGATAAACCAGGTTTAGTGCAGTGTGTAGATAAAGAGTACAGTTAATGAGAAACTTCAAAGACAAAAAAACCCACAAAATCTGGTCAGTGTATTAATCCAAGGTCCACTAAACCTGTGGTTCCAATCAATACACACAATAACTTCTGAGTCTTGAAGCTGTATTATAAAGCCATTTTTTTATGCCATATATAAGCCAGGAAGTCAGTGAGGGCAGAGGGACCACAATGAGCTGTGGTGACACAGGACAAGCCCGGCAGCAGATGCTCTTCCCACCTTGGGGACGAGATCCAGGCTGCAAACTTCGTGATGCACCCATCATTACAAGAGGTGATACAGAGGGGCTGCAGCTTATGCTTTACAGCCAAAATGCAGCCATAAAGCTGACTAAGGTCCACTTTGGAACTATAATTTGTTACGATAGAAATCTTCGAAATGCCACTGTACTGGAACCAGAATTTCCAAAGTTATAGGTATGAAAATAAAAAGCCCACACAAATGGTTTTGTAAACTATGTTTTAAATCCAATTTATCCTGCTATCCCTCCAAAAGAAAAGAAATCCAATTCTTTTAATCAGTAAAAGCAACTCTACACTTAATACAGGAAGCTTCCCAGAAAGCTGCAGAATAATCCTTATTTTTAAACTGCTTTGCTTTCCAGACAGAACCTAGGTAGCAGAAAATTTCGAGATAAATCAAGATAAATTTACTCTCATTTTATAGACACATATTGTGACCTCCTGGTAGGGGATACAGTAAATGCTACAGTAGAAGACACTATCCCAATTCTGATAATGTTTCAGGAGTTTATTCCGTGTGCACATATCCATTTGACCTTGGCATCAGATTAATGTTATGGTTTCTTGACCAAAACAAAGCAGTGACTTCCTTTTTCATTCTCTTTGACCACATGTCACAGCTTCCTAGCAGATTTTGTGGGGAAAAAAACATTTTTCTCTGCTTATCTATTTCACCTCAAAATGCTGATTGTTTTCAAGTAATTTCTGTGCTCTTGAAGAGCCACTTTACATTTAAAAAGCCCAGAGCAAACATTACAGAGCAGGTGCAGGCAGGAGGAGGGGTTCTCTCCTGTCTCTGCTCGTTCATTAGGAGCAGATAGTAACTGCTTCGCTACCCACAGCGCCACATAGAAACACTCAGGCGGGAGCCAAGTTAGTCTGGATCCCTGGAACGATGCATCCCTGTGAGCACAGCACCGCGTGTCACCTCACGAGCTCTTGGGAGACACCTGGGAAATGGGCTCCTGTGGCTCTCCTGCCTTCTCCTTTCCAAGTTGGGTAATGTTTCCAGAACAAGCCCTGCAAACCACATCCCAGGGCACGCACAGCCCTGGACAAATACTTCTCTTTTCATATAGAAGAGGAACAAACACTGGTGATGGTTTCTTCCTTCATCTCACTGACGTGGTCTTTATTTCTAATTCTAAAAATCAGTTTTCAGATGCTCCTTCCCACAGAAAGTCTGTTTGTAGAACACATAGATGTATGGAGAAGAGAGTCTCACGTTCTGCAACGTGAGACTAGAATTAGGTCAGTTACAGAACACAAAAACCTCTCAGATATGAATGAGTCTCTGAAGTTACAACCTAAAACTTCAGTCTCTTTCCAGTAAATCAGTTTTTTGAAAGTAAATCTTTTTTTTTTTACAAATATGTTCACTTCTCATTAGTCTCTGAATTCCTGTTTGAAATTTATTTACATCTTTTATTCACAGGCAACTAAAATTCACATTGTGCAGTTTCTCCATTATTGCTAGAAGTTTTTCAGAGGAGCCTTACAGCAGCTTTTCAATCGAGCCAAATATCTGCTTGCCTAAAGTTTAGCATGCAGCTTTGACAGTGCACACACACCAAGTCTTACCATGAGTGCACACACATCATGTCTTCCTGTTGGACACCTACTGACACGTGTGTAAATTCCTTTGCATCTGAAATGCGATTTAGGTTACAGAAATTACACCAAAACACACTTTAAAACATAATCCTTCCTTTTCCTTTCCTTTGCTTTTCCTTTTTCTTTTTTTCTTTTTTTCAGACAGATTTATAAATGAACCAGAATCTTCTACACAAGAGTTAACCTCTGCCTGCATCATTGGCATGGAAATTACTCAGTATTTCTGGATAGCAGAGTAACCACACATGAAAGATGATGCTTCACAAGCATTTTTAATGATGCTATATCTAACCTTAAACAAAAATACTGAAGGCAGGATAGCAATATCTGGTTGTGCAGTGTGTCAAGCCACGTGCTTACTGACCAGGAACAGGAAAACCAGGGGCACCACTCTTGCACAATCCGTAATACCCAAAAATACTAGGACACAGGCTAAGTAAAATCAAGGCACCTGCAAAAATTTAAGGAAAATTTCCCTCTGCACTTGTGCACCTTTAGTCGTTCAGCACTTCTTTGGGATGGACTCCATTAAAATTCAGTGCAATGGACTGCAATGGGAATTTGCATACTAATTAATGATAGAAAGTTCTGCCGTCTGATTTATCAGACACAGACTGGTCTAATCTCTGAAGGGAAAAAACCCTGATTCCACTCAAGATTTGCTAAAAGCGTGAACCACCTACCAATTATAAAGTATAGTGTGACAGATAAAATCAGCCTGATTCTAAGTAATTTAAACATGTCTTAGCTTAAATCATGTCTTAAGGGGCAACTTGTATGACATAAAAACGTGCAGCATTAACTAAAGGAAGAAAGATTGATTTTGAAAAATGTCCAATCTGCTTCTATGAGGAGGAAAAGAAGAAAATAGGTGGTGCATCCAGGTCTGCATGTCCTCCATGAGAGAGACTAGTACATTGTGTTTGGACACATCCTGAGTAAGCCAAAAGGCAGAAATACTTGGGGCTTCTCTTCTTGATTGACATGATACGTGACTCCCTACACAAGGGGTAGCAGGGCTGCATTTCTTGTTCTGATGGCTTGTCGGGCTCCTGGGTACCGTATTTTGTACCTGTTCTGGCATAACCTTCATCCCAAATGACTGCTTTCCATTTCCTTTAGCCTTCCCATTTCCTTTATCCTTCCCATATTCCATTCTTTATTAACATTTTCAGTATTAAAATACTATATTCACCGGTTTCTTTATAGAGCCTGCCTTGTCTAGCAGCATTTCATTGGTGCAGGTTTTCTAGCATTTAAACCTTTTGAACACTTTAAACGCGGTGGCAGCGCCTGGGTCGCGATGGCAGCGCAGGCAGCGCGCGCGGCAGCCGTGCGCCGGGGGAAAGCCAAGCAGACACGAGCAGCACAAACCTGAGGTGTTTCCATTTCATCTACAGGCTTCGGGTGCTGGAGGCCCTGTGTGACAGAGGAAGCCTCAGAGGCTCCTGCCTCTGCTCCGAGCTTAGACAAGGCAGGGACACCCTCGGAGTGCCGGTTCCAGGCTGCAAAACAGAGCTAAGCGACGCCTGCTAAGGCTAGGCTGCTCTCCTAGCTCAGGGCTTTAGGAAAAAGCACAATGGCAGATCCTCCTCATCGAAGCACAAACCACAAATGGTAGCACAAGCTTAATTACCAGTGTTCAGAATCATTTATACATGGGGAAACGTTGCAGCAAACCTGTCCATGACTCAGTGTCCCTCCTGTGTTTGTAGGAGCTACTCATCTGGCATTGTAAAGTCATCACTAATATCCCTTACATTTGGCATTTCGTTTTATTTCCCCTTGCCTGCACATTACAGCTCCAGGTGTTTCAATTACGTATGAAAGATGGGTCTGTTCTCCTGCTTCACTGTAGATGTTTTTCATTTGCCTTTTGAACTTGGTAAACGAATGTTGTCAGCTTTACTCAGCTTCAAAAGCTACGCTGCAGATCTGTCTTAGCGAAGGTTTTGATTTTCAATGTATAATTTTGTTGAGTTTTGCCCATACAGTTCTTCATTCATCATTGCTCCTGATGGAAGCCACATACACCACAAAGTACACAATACAACAACAGCTGTTACAAAAGCAACTGCCCCCAAAACAATTAACTTAGAATATCAAACTCTCTTAATGAAAGTAAAAGAGAGAAACATGGGAAAAAAAGGGAAAATGAGATACTAAGAAACTACAAAGACTGAATGTGTAAGAGGAAAAAGAAGGTGTCAAGAAATTCAGTAATTTGACCCAGAATATTTGCAAAGGATTTGATTATTGCAAAATTTCCTTATGAGATTTATCACAGAATCACAGAATGGTTAAGGTTGGAAGGGACCTCTAGAGATCATCTAGTCCAATCCCCCTGCTCCAGCAGGCACACCTAGAGCATTTTTACCATTTTTCAGTCAGGAAAACATTCCTGACCATCTCTAAGCCTGTGTTAAACTCTAAACTACAGGTCTACATCACGGGTTAGTGATTAGGAACAGCTCTCAAATACTCAGAATCTTGCCTTACTGAAGGAAACAGCTGCAGAGCAGTTCTCAGCTACAGCGTGTCTTCCTCCTTTCAGCTGGTGGGACTTAATTTCCAACAGCTGAAACTCCCCATGTGCTTTTCAGAGCTAATATCGTAGAAGGGTTCAGCAAGGAAAGTGTTGGTGTCCTTGGTTCCACAACACTGCTGCCGGCTGCCCTTACCTGCAGTGAAGGCTTTGCTGATGACTGCTTGCACAGGTAGGTGTTTTTCAGTTCAGGCTCAACATTTTTTCCTCTGAAGCTTCAAATAATCCGTCGTATAATAAACTAGAAATTTCAGTGCACTTGTCCCTGAGATCTCAGCTCCTTTCCATCAGGATTTTCTCTTGCGCAGCTCCAAGACCAACACAGAATGACCTGATCCCACTACTTGTGAGAACAATGGCCTACCTTAGCTGGGGTTTATCACTCCCGAGGATGTTTGCTGGGGAGAGCCAAATCAACCCAAGTTCAGCCTCATTACATCCTTCACCATGTTGCAGAAGTAAATCTGGGAATAAAGCAAACTCTCAACAAGCTGAATGAATACTAGCCACTAAAATCACAACACAGGCAAAGATCATTGTGCCTTTTTGATCACCACCTAAGCACAGCCATGGGACTTGGCCATTCTGGGAATTGCCTACGCAAAGCGTTTTCTCCAGGACTCCCTCTCCACCCTTTTTGACCTTTACCTCCAAAACTCTCAGCTTTATACTGCACTTTTGCTTGGCAGTAGCTATCTGGACTAGAACAATTTGGATTTTTATTTCCCTTTCCTCAGCTATGATTGATGACCATTTTCTCCATTTCTTGCTTTCTTGCATCAACTTTGCTGATGTTCTAACCAACTGAGTTTGGCATTGGAGACAATGAGGCCAAGATGAGATTTTGTGTGTCCCAAACTGCCTTGGTTGGTTGAACACCTCTTGGGCCCTTGGGGATCTGTGATTTGTTAGACTTATTTGCCAGAATGCACTTTAGATGGTTGGCAGGTTAATCTGGCTCTTATATGAGCAGGCATTGGTCCTCATCAATCAGGTAATCTGGAAGCACAAAAACCACAGTACAAAACCCACAGCATGGAGTGAGGCCGGGGCCTCCAAGGCACCGATGTGAAGTACCTCGTCAGATGCCCCGAGCAGCAGTCTGCACATCTCAGCAGACCTCTGTCTAACTCCCTTTCGTCTCCCCCATGGAGCATGTTGCTGGGGAAACACCCATGTTCATTTCTCACGTATCTGTGACTGAAGAGCATCTCCAGTCAACCTTCTACCTGAACCTTCTACCAAAAACCTGAGGTTTTTGCTCATAGAGCACATTCTGTTTTTGATTGCAACTCACCAAATGTCTCATTAGTTTCCAGTTTACAGTTTTCAGTTCTTTTCATTCCTCACGAATTTATCAGTTGTGATATTTTGTCTTCTTACCTTTGCAGTAATTATATCCCTGGCCTTCTCTGTTACCCAGATTCTGCACACACAGTGCCGCATTTTTGGGTTTGCCTTTTTCAAGATCCTGGCTTTCTCCCCAACACTTTCATGATCAGATCAAAGCAGAAGGACTAACAGTATCTCCAAGTTAACACAATATGGGCAATAGTGAGCATCCAGCTCAGCCAGGGCTGCTGCATTAAGAGGTTCATCCCTATTTTGCCCCTCACCAAATCCCTTGTCTGACAGCAGCTCTGTGCTCCTTTCACGGGGCGTCTGTCCAGGTCTTCCTCTTTTCACTGGCCCTTGCTCTGCCCCTTGCTCTGCTCTCGCTGCATGCAGCTCCACGTGACACCAGCGGGGTGGCAGATTTTCCGTAGCAAACACAAGGCCACGTGAGACCATCTCCTCCATCCATAAGTGAATGATTTATAAATGCAGTGAGGCCCACGTATCTTTACAGCCTCTCAGGACCGCTGTGCTGGGAATACAGTAGGTAAAATGACACCCAGACTAACTTGTATCCCCTCCTGTGGAAAAGGCAGGGCAATGCTGGAAAGAGCAGGTGCCAAACACAGGGGAGCAATAGGCCAAGGGACCAGGATGGTGACAGATTGCTGGATTAAATCTCCAGGCAGAGTAGCGTGCTCCGTGAAAAGGATATTCACGAGGGCAAATGAGGTCTTCTAAATGAAACATTAGATTGGATCTTGTTTCCAAAAAGAGATGGGGAACAGAAGGGAAGCAGGAATGTCTGGCAAAATGGAAGCGACTACAAGCAGAAAGAAATCCCTTTCTGGCATACCTGTTTTTATATGATTGTATTTTTTAAATCATGTTTGGCAAGCAAGCAGCTCATGCTATATTACTCTCCCTTGTTATTTTCAATGGAATATATAAATCAAGCAGAGGAGATCATTAACCTTGAATAGGTTATTATGTGTGTGCTGTTGCTTTGGAAGGATTTTTATATTTGGCTACTTTGGAAAAGGCCACTCCTCTCTGAGGCACGTGATATAATCGGAGCTCTTCTCCTCTTGGGAATCTTCTCCTACGGCATGAGATAAAAGGAAAGATTCACTCTTAAAAGGCTCTTCTTCATGACCAATGCGTGCTGAGCCTTGAAAGGGAACTAAGCTTGTGCAGTCCTATTATGTCTCCTTTCCTAGGGACAGATAAGATGATTTCTGACACTGACCACACACTAGCAGCTGATTTGAGCCTGATATTTCCTAATGGATTGCATCTTTACTCCAGGCTGAGTCTCAAAGGGGCTTGAGTAGGTTAAAACGGATTTCTGGATGGGCTGACCTTTAGCAATCCACGTGTTTTCCTTTGGCATATCCACTCTTTATCCATTATTTTCCTTTGCAGAATAACATTCCAATGATATAAAACCATAGCACAGCACTAAATTCAGATTTTGCAGTTACAGAGGCAAGATCTAGGCCTGGGCAAATGTACAACCATCCATACCTCTTTCAAGTATTAGGATCTTCAGGAATTTCCATCTATTCTTGGGCACCCATATAGTCTTTACCCAGCATCCAAGGATATTCACACTGTTCTGTGAATAAGCAGATAAAGTCACCATCTTATTTCCAGCCAGGCACCTGTATAAAAGGAAGCAAGATTCATAACCTATGATCTGTAGAGGCCTTGAGACTATTGTGAAGCTGAGAACTAAGCCGTTATGTGGTTGTAGGCAGTTTGAAGGCGGCTCTACAGCTGGGAAAACAGGGGCCTTATTTGGTGGTGAGGAGCAACTGAGGAATTTGGAGGCGACCGTGCCAGCAGGCATGGTGCCAGCCCAAACACAGCCGACCTCTAAGCTAGTTTAGAGGTCAAACCTGAGGCGAGGCAGAGGAAGATGATGAAGGCGGGACCCTCCTAACGAAACCAGAGACCCCCACTGATGGGGGTGCGCACACTGGGGAAAGCTGCATAGCGAAAAAGGCAGAGCTTTGCCTGCCCTCTGGTCGCCTCCTGACACGTGGTGGCCCTACGTGGCCAGACACGCCAGATATAAAAAATAATCGTGGATCAGACGTGGGGAGAGACTTCCAACCGAGACCTACGTTGTCTCCGCGGGGACGCCCGCAAGCTTGGAGCCTGTCAGCCACCTCTCATCCATGGGGGTTGAATGATCAGTCTCGCTGTCCTGCTGGTGGGTATCCTCTCGTAAGTAATTGCCACGTAGGCGCCTCGTTTCGCAGGGAGTTGCTAAGTAGTCATCTTGTTTTAGTGGGTTGTTAGTGTGAATTGTCCTATATAAACCAAGGGGTTGATTTTGCTCTCAGTGCGTGTGCTTTCAATTGCTGAACCCTGAACCCATCCGGAACAGCACCCCAGTTTACAAAGATGGATAATAATATGTGACGATGACGTGCTGCACTGAGAATAAACTCCGTTTCATATGAAAAAATGCATTGTCTCTTTGAGGAAATACGTACTTCACTGGCCATAAATCTGTGGCCAGTGCTGAGCGAAAATAAACAACTTTAGCTTTTAGCTACCACCGACTGCACATACGTGGAGGTAGTATAGATCATCTTATAATTTAGAGGCAATAGTTGCAAAGTGCTTAGCCCTGATGGGCAGAATTACTTACAGTAAGCACAGAGAATACTCTAGTGATATGTAAGGCTCAGCAGTTATGTAAAAAGAGATTACCCTTTGATCCAGCTCGTGGGCCCTCTCGTAGCCCTCGTTAGAGACGTGGATTGGCCAGGCCTGCCACACCTCAGCGCCATGAGGAGGAGACAGAGCCGCTTCACCGCTCCTCCTGTCTAGGCAGGGTGGGATTTGCTGAATGGCGCTGTCAGCGACCACCGGTTCCTGGCAGTACCGCCCCCAAGACAGGAGTGCGCTGAGCGGTCGGGTCGTGTCAGCAGCTGCCATGTCCCACAAGCCACGTGGACTGCAGAGCAAATGCGCCTGTGCTCTGAAAGAGCTGCTGTGTCACGCTAATATCCACATGCCTTCTTTCCATCACGCTCACTCTGCTCACAGCTCATTACTATGAGTTGGATGCGTCTCAACATGCTCTAGCACGGGCCTCACACCTCCTTCTAACCAAAGGGGCATGAGAGCTCAGGAGAGGTTTTTTATTTATGTTCCTTCTCCCCAGGTCATTATCCTCCATAGTTAACAAGGTCAGTTTTCGTGGGAGCTCTCACTTCTACCATACTGTTAGTCTGGATACACTAATCTCTCCCATCAGTCTCTATTATGCCTGATGCATTGAGAGACCTATGTGCTTTCAGTTAAAACAATAAAGCTATTCTGACACCTACCATTAATGTACTGATGTAATTTTTATGATGACAGTACAACAGAAGTCAATGGAACTAAAATAGCTGGGTATGGACATCTTATTTTTCTTCTTCTTTCTGGAGTACTCTCCCAGTTTTCTAATTCCTCTTGGTTTGAATAGTGCTTGTATAGAGAAAAAGAAGAGACCACCAAATCCCCAGTACTGAAAGAAAAAGTTACTGGGTTTTTCTGAACTGCGGCAGTGGAGAGAAATGCCATTGATAAAGTGATATATGATCATTTATGCAGTAGAAATAGCTAATAGAGCTGAGACTGCACAAAAATGCAATGTTCATCTTACACAATGCATTTTTCAATGAGACTACATGCAAATCAGTTTCTGCTGTTGAAGACTGATTAAACTTATAATTTAAGTTTTTAATTGAACGTTTTTATTGGATTTTTCACAATAATTCTGCCTCACTTATATGAATAATTAATTGCTATAAAATAAGTTGCCAAAGTAAATTCATAAATTGCACACTGATTTTTTTTTTTTTGATGCTGGCAGTTGTCGGAAGCAGGCAAACTCCTAGCATGCTGTGCCTGGTTTTTACTACCTTTCATACAGATGATCATAACAAATCTGTGCACAAACAGACAATTTAAACCATCACGTACCTCTGTAAATGGTGCAGTCTAATTACCCTCAACAGCAAGGTGTAAGTACATACATAAATACAACTGCTGTCCTGCAGAAGAGCTATCTTTGGCACTAAGGTATGTATGTTACACACTTGGCTATTCCTATTTTAAGCTTAATTATTTTAGCAATAAGAACAGCTGAAATAAGCTGTTAGCAATTCAACAATGTTAGTGTTAGCAGGAACATGAGCAATTCAGCGCCCCTGAATTTAGCACTGTATTGGTGATGCACTGCTACAAACTCCAGCAAGGTACAGAAAATCAAAATAAAGTGTATCGGATATGAATAAAATGAACATGAACCAGAACTAGGTAATAAGCCCAACCATCCTTAGAACAGCTACGTTAAACCATTCAGGTTTAAGCATTTCCATTGAAAAGCTAAGTTTTTTCCAGAGAAAATTATAGGACTAAAAGTAATCACAACAGGAACACCTTAGACTTAAAGGAAACACACACACATACACCCTACTTTGGATTTGTGTATATTAAAGTATAAAAGTATCACATGGGATCATCTCCCACTCAAAGAACATGTCATTTGGAGAGGATGGCAAATGACTAAGAGCTCTTAAGACAGAAATTACAGAATGTGGCCAGGACATATTTGTGATGGTCACAGCTGCACAACCAGAGGGCATCAAAGATGGTTGGACAGAATATCCCCTGGCAGTCTCCTAGGGCTCACAGCAACCTGCTGACCATGCGCTGCCCGCCAGCAGGCCGTAACGTGGAGCAGCTTAAGGAAGAGCAAATCTAAAGCAGACGCTACTGCAAACACAGCACTAGCTACTGTGCCATCACTGCACTGCCCTCAAACATTAAACACACATAGTTTTTGCAGGCAGATTTTGGAGTGATCCTCCAAAATGTAAATTAATATGAATGTGTAATGAATGTGTAAGGGAAGTTCCTTAGCCAATGTAACTGGTAGCAGTAGCTTTGAGGAACCTACCCGAACCCTTGCAATGACTGAGGAGAAGAGGCATCCATGGGAGCTGGGTCCCGCGGAGGCTGTAAGGTCAGCGCCACTGCTCTACCCTGGACCTTGGGGAGCAAGAAGGGGATACTGCAGCACAGATCCAAGCCTCAGACTGCTTTCTTTCTTTTAAGAAGTAAATGGCTCTGAGGTGGCTGCCTACCTAGAAATACCAAATTCAATTTAGTCAGATTAGTATAATTCCAGAAAAGCCCATTAGCTTCAGTGGAATCACTCCACCTTTTGCTGGCATAATTTAGGTCAATTTCTGATTCACTAACTTTTGAATTACAACTTAACAGAATTTCACATTGCTTTGCATCCATCATTAACCTACTCTAGTCCCTCCTGCACCAGCATTTGGGCAGATCTGGGTAAGGAGAAATCTACCAGTTCCACTACCTGCAGCTCCTGATGCTGTGTATCCCTTCTGCAGCAAGACAGATGTTCAGTTGCTTTTTCATAACGTACTTATATTAGCAAAATTCAAATAGAAAATTAAAATACAGTCCATAAGCAAGTGATTGACATGAGTGATGAGTGATGTATGAAAATAAGAAAATGCCCAAAATGGGAAACAGAATCTCCCGGCTGGGCTTTGCAGCCGTGCGCTGATCGATGCCACGTTACGACCTCGGCAACCTGCTGACCACCAGGAGAACGGACAGGCCTCCAGGTGTGGAAAGAGTCTTTTTCTGCACGGAAAGCGTGGGAGCAAAGTCCACTCTGGAGTCTATGGGAGCGTACAGAAAGCCACTGACTTCAACATCTAGTCTGCATTTTGTAAGTGAACCTGCAAAAAAAAAAAAACGCTTAAGCAGCATTTTAATATAAAAGTAGAACTTTTTTTTTCCCCCTCAATGGAGCTACACTACTTAAGGTCAATAAATGAAGAAGAAGTTGTATTTCATTTCTTCTTTAGGAGCAGGTTACATTTATTTTGTCTCTGTAAACAAATGCATTCTTTGAGATACCAGTTAAGAGACAGTAATATAGGTATATGATAGAACTCTGAATTTATAAAGGATAATCGGTATTTTCCTTAACTGCTTCATCTTTTACCCATAAGAATGCTATGCAGAAAGCACAAAAGAGATCTCTTTCTGAATTAGAGACTCTTAATATAAAACATTTCTCAGGCCTACTTCAAGCTTTTCTCACTGAATTGCTTCAGAAGTCCTAAGAATGTGGAAATCCTCTATAGAAACCCTAACAGCTTATAGCAAATGTATTTTTATTTTTTAAGTTTGATTTTAAAAGCAAGAAAAATGCTTGCATTGAGAAACACTGTAAATGAACAAAAAATACTAGCAAAAGATATAGAGAAGAGATTTATCTCTATATAATATTATGAATAATTAACTGTGTATATTTATATTTTTCAGCATGAAATTCCTAAGCACAATGGTAGAGAGATTTCAATTTATTGTTCAGAAAATGGGAAAATTGAAAAGAGATCTTTTCCTATGAGTTCTGAGCTGAACTGACAGATATGAAATATTATGCAGACTATTGAGATCAGATTCTATTTGTATTTAGCAAGTGATGACTAGGATGAACTAAAACGGCAGCTGCTGTTACTTATAAATTTCCTAGAACATCTGTTATTTGCAGCTGATATTATTCTATGGAATTGTTTCTCCTTCTTCTCCCTCCATTTTTTTACATATAGCTATGTATGAAAAAATCATGGTTGCCCAGCATAAGAAAAACTCAGTGGCGTTAAATAAATACTCACTTGCAGAAGCTTCCATTTTATGATTTCATGGTCATTCGAAATACAGAAATAATTCAAATATGTTTAACCAGAATAATTCAGTTGTCTGGAATTTGGTGAAAATGAGCTATATTCAACATGACAGTAGGTTACAGTGTAGCAAGCAAAATATTTGGGAGAAGATTTCACAGGCAAGTCCCCTGTAATCCATGTAGTTTAAACATATGTGTCATTTATTCAGGATGTCCTCTGTACAATGGGATCGCCTCAAGCTCTGGATTAGCAGCTGCTTCATTCCCTGCAGCTACTATGAAAGCCAGGAGCAATTCATGGTCTTTGTTGTCCAAATACATTTTGCCACAGCCAAATCCAAGTAAACACCTAACACGGTATCTCTGTGATGGGGCTTGAGTTCAGCCTCATTACATGCTTCACCATGTTGCAGAAGTAAATCTGGGAATAAAGCAAACTCTCAACAAGCTGAATGAATACTAGCCACTAAAATCACAACACAGGCAAAGATCATTGTGCCTTTTTGATCACCACCTAAGCACAGCCATGGGACTTGGACATTCTGGGAATTGCCTACGCAAAGCATTTTCTCCAGGACTCCCTCTCCACCCTTTTTGACCTTTACCTCCAAAACTCTCAGCTTTATACTGCACTTTTGCTTGGCAGTAGCTATCTGGACTAGAACAATTTGGATTTTTATTTCCCTTTCCTCAGCTATGATTGATGACCATTTTCTCCATTTCTTGCTTTCTCGCATCAACTTTGCTGATGTTCTAACCAACTGAGTTTGGCATTGGAGACAATGAGGCCAAGATGAGATTTTGGGTATCCCAAACTGCCTTGGTTGGTTGAACACCTCTTGGACCTTTGGGGATCTGTGATTTGTTAGACTTATTTGCCAGAATGCACTTTAGATGGTTGGCAGATTAATCTGGCTCTTATATGAGCAGGCATTGGTCCTCATCAATCAGGTAATCTGGAAGCACAAAAACCACAGTACAAAACCCACAGCATGGAGTGAGGCCGGGGCCTCCAAGGCACCGATGTGAAGCACCTCGTCAGATGCCCCGAGCAGCAGTCTGCACATCTCAGCAGACCTCTGTCTAACTCCCTTTCGTCTCCCCCATGGAGCATGTTGCTGAAGAAACACCCATGTTCATTTCTCACGTATCCGTGACTGAAGGGCATCTCCAGTCTAGATGCTCTTCTACGTAGGTTTTGCTCATAGAGCAAATTCTCTTTTTCACTGCAACTCACCAAATGTCTCATTAGTTTCCAATTTACAGTTTTCAGTTCTTTTCATTCCTCCTGAATTTATCAGTTGTGATATTTTGTCTTCTTACCTTTGCAGTAATTATATCCCTGGCCTTCTCTCTTACGCAGATTCTGCACATACAGTGATATCTCTCATGGTATCTCTCTGATGGGGCTTTACAACCATGTTTATCCTCAATTAACTGTTCTGATTCCTTTATTTATTATAATTATTATTATTTCATAGTAGGGACCATATTTCAGGAGTATATCTGCCAAGCATTTCTTCCTGGTTTTCTTTCAAATATCTCATAGTTAATACACCCTGGAATTAAAAGAAGTAGTCTATTACTATTCTATTAAAAGAAGCAGTGCAGTTATGAGCAAAATTATTAGTGATATTCATGTTAAATAATAAAACTACTATTACCAAGATATACAAGCACTTAAATGCATTCTACCTTTATGCTACTTCTTCATTACGATCCCAGAATTATTGAACAACACTTTAAATCTGCACCCTGCTGGTAGCTTGGATGGTAGATCCCGAGGGAAGCCGCTTTCTGCTACCAATGGAGCATTCCAGGCTTTCCGCCCGAGAACCAGCTTCAAAGTGTGAGCTTTGCTCGTGCTTTACTTCTCAGGAATGTCAACACGGCTTATGAGCTACTTGGGATTCAAGGGAACGAAACCAAGGACAAAGATTTCAAGCTGCCTTTTTCTTTTTTTTTAACAGAGTGATTCTAACAAGTTTTGCTCCTGATGCTAAAACACTTGAGATGAGATGTCTAAAAATAATAGAGAAAACAGAGCTGTTCTGAGAAATATCCTGCAAAGAGTTAACCCCGTATGAAGCTGTGTGAGCCGCAGGACTGGACGGAGAGGCCTCCCCGCAGCAGCAACCGGGCTGTAAATCCCGATTGCAGCCAGTGAACTGAGGAGGGCCGAGCAGAAGCCAAGCAGCCCCCTCACACACCCATCGCAAGGAGTCCTGACCGCTCCCTGCCGCCGGCCCTGCTCTCAAGCCTAGCGCAGCCTCTGTGCCACCACAACAACAAATCATCCCGTCCTGGGCAGCTCTGTAAGTACCACGACCGACCAGCTGCCTGACCTGGGCAGCTCTGTAAGTACCACCACAACAACATATCATCCAGTCCTGTAAGTACCACCACCAACTGCCGCTCTTGCAGAGAAGCAGGGCAGCTGTAAGCAGTAGGGAGCAGGCTCACACCCACACGAATGTTATTTGGCCAGGAAGGACACGGATAATGGTTGGGATTTCAGCGCAGCCACATGTGAACGTGACTCTAGGCAACATATTCCTGCTCTTTAACTCGGCTCCGTTCTCCTCCAGTTGTCACTGGCAGCTGGGCCTTGTGCTGCCCAGAGCACAACCACCACACGGTGTTAGCTAAAAGCCACCCAAGCCCAGGCAAAACACAAAAGGGCCTGCACCGCTAGGGCTGGACACCATCCTTAGCCAGGACTCTTCTTGGCAATTTAGCCAATCTGCCTCTGTCCACAGGTGCAGCGCCAAGGCAGGAATTATTTCTCCTGAAAGGTGTCCATGAACTCAGAGGTTTGCTTAAGCACTGTCATCATCTGCGCATCCAGTTCTCCTCCAGAAAGTTTTCAAAGCAGTTTGCAGGGTTCACAGAAGACATTCTTGAAACCACTGTGATGAGAATGTGCATTTTAAATCTGCTCATCAAAGCAAAAAGGCAGAATATGGAGCTTTAGGCACAGTATGTGACTTTCCTGGAACATGTTAGAAAAATAAATACAAAAATTTTGATGCAAAGTTGATAGATAATATAGAAAATATAAAAATTTAGATGCAGAGTTGATAGATGATATAGAAAATATTATGCTTCAAAGAAACACTACATATTGCCAATACTCTTAAAAGAAGCACATCTATGTGTGAATTTTGCCTGAATCTAGAAAAAAGAAATTTGTTCAGACAGCTGTTGGCTCTTCTCTCAAATCGGTATCTTTAAATATCCAGGAGTCTGCAGTATTCAATAGACTGCTTTGTTAAGAGTTGAGCTTTATTCATTAGACTCATCTACACTACTCAGTGCTCACTGCTATAGTGCTATTCCTTCACCACTCGTGACACACTATCATGTAATATATAACATTATCATATAATATGTGACATTTATGAAGACCTTAAGGGACTGTGTGATCGTTTGCCCACTCAGCCGTTTTTAACAGAGCACAATGTTACTAACTGTGAGGCACCAAAGCTGCTTCCATTATCACTTTGAATCCACAGGGCACAAGGGCACGGCTAGCTGATTAAATTACTCCATAACTACTTTCATTACAGTCCTCTGAAAAAATTGTTTCTAATATTATTTTCTAATGAAGTAATTGATTTGAAATTCACAACACATGGAGACCTGGTAATAGATCTCCAACCATTTATTCCCTACGTTTCATTTAGGGGAATTATGTGTCAGCTCTCCTGATCTTATTAGAGTGTCCATGGGGACCATGGTCCTCCTCTATCTTGGAGTTGGAGACTGCCATGTGGAAACACTCACTGGTGAGGTACAAAAATGACTGAACTGAGAAGAGCCGAGCAAAAGTTCCCCCAGGTGACTCCTTCTACCTCCTCCTCATCTCATTAGGACGGAGTGTTCTCCACTTCAAAGGACTAGCTGTTTGGCTTACAAGCCTAAGGATTTATTAATTTCATCACAAGAAAGGCAAAAACGCAGCCTGCCTTGCTGTATTCTGAAGCATTCCTCTTTTTGAACAGCATCCTTCACAATGCAAAGAGCATCAAAAACTCTGCCCTACTTGTGGGGCAGGATGGAAGGCCCTGGGTAACAGATGGAGAATTCCTGGCCACAGAGGCCCAGGTGATAACAGCTTTGACCAGCCTATAATTTGCATCATAAATTACTTATTTTTTTTACTTGATAGTCACTAAGTGGTTTGTTTAACTGTGCCAGTGAGAAGATACAGAAAAATTCTCCTTAGGAATTATTTCCACTGAGGTCAACTCTTCCACACTCAAAGACAACCGTCTATATCCAACACAACACCCATGCCAACCTCAAGAAGATCTCTTTCCAGTCCTGTGCATCAAGTCCAAAACAAGGAGGGGAACCAGGCTGGCATTTATAGGATCAGAATTTCCTTCCTCCTGTACTACTGCCAGGGGCCTACATGGCTCTTGCAGTATCACAGACAGACAATTCTTCATATGGTTCTGGAAGTTTTGATTGGCACGCTGTACTTTTGTAGTAAGAGTGACTGTTTTCGTCTTTAGAAAATTAATTAAATTAAAAATGCCATGCTTTAACGTGTCATGCATCAATTTTGAAGACTTAATTATAAAAAGGAATTAAGCTTTGATCAACCTTTCCTTCTGAGAGCAGTAGCTGTCACTCTCCTTTGTCTTAAAATAAGAGAATTTTTCTGGCTCAGTCCATGAAAAGGCTACCATGTTATTTATTTGCGACAAGAGAATTTAGAAACCATCCTTGTCTGGCAATGAAGGGTGCAGACATGACGGCTGTGCTCAGCACCCTGAAAGACCTGGGGAAAGGGGCAACAGCAGAAAAAAAAAAGAAAATCTCATGGTTTGGATCATTTTGTTGTGGGAAACGGACATTTGAAAAGGAAATGGTTTGTCATCTCAGCCTGTCCAAATGCTCTCAGCTTCTATGGGTTTTTCTGAACCCTTAAGCATGATGAGAGTGTGGTTAAGTTGCAGTCTTATACTGAAACTGATACAGGAAAATCAAAATGAGTAAAGCTCGAATTAAAAAGAAATCAGGAAATCCCAGAATCAGAAATCTGAAAAACAAACCATCACTATTTGAATTATCTCAGCTAGGATGACAAAATTACAAACAAGCAATCAAAGAATACTCCGAAAAAAACAACAACAAAAAAAAAACCCACCAACAAGATGAAAACATCCAGGCTGTCAACAGGGCAAAGTAAATCCCACTGACATAACCTGCAATTCTCGTGCTGGGAGGAGAGTTTGGAAGTACCAAACTGCTTGGAACACAGTGAATTTATGAACTCTATATGTAGCCTGCTTCACTCGCTTAACGTATTCCCCTGACAGCAAAGCATACACAGACTGGCAGGCAATACATTCTCAGGCAATTAGATCTTTGGAAAGAGCTTAGCACCCAGTAACAGGAATTAATCTCCAGCAAGAATGGAGGCTTAGTCTGAACAAAGATGAAAGGCTCCTTAGCAGGGAAGGCAGCAGGGTCCACAGAGCAGGACTGTCGGTGCATAAAGCACCTGCCAGTCATTCCTCTGGACATATTCCTGCTATGTGAACTTGTGCCAAGGGTATATATTAACTTTAATCGGGAACTAAGATGTTACATTTAATTCCAAAATCACAATTAACAATCTCCCCTGTGTTAAAGGAAACTAGATAACCTCATACTTTTCAAGAGCAATTGTAATCTCACCAATGCAAAATGAAAATGATGAGATATTCTGTTCCATTGGGATTATTACTGCTTTTTAAAAGCAGGGCCTTACTGTTGCACTCTGAGGCTGGAAACGAAGGCTCCATTTGTACAGACCTGCACTGTCAAAGACAATACTTGCCGGAGAGCGAAGCAGAAGAGGAAAAGGAGATGGGAATAAGCAGATATTGCTCATACTATAGACAGGAGCAAAGATGAGGAATTCAGTGGCTTCACATCATCAAAATACAGTCAGCTAACTGGAGTTCCGTAGTTAAAAATACAGAAGCCTGAGACTTTTTCTATACTCAAGGGGGAGAGACTGGTACACCACAGAGCTTGGAGGGCTGATTAGCTTCATAGAAACACCAGTCCTTGTCCAGTAATTATTCAGGGACCCTTAAGCAACAGAATGACTACTTGGTGTCATTCTGTTAATGGGTGTTGACCCATTAAAGATCGGGAGTTATGCGGGCTAGATCCAAGTCAAAGAGGTGAGAGGACTCGTCCAACGTCAGAGCCTCATACAGCAGAACAGAGATTTGATCCAGGCCTTGGGAGTCCCAGGGCCCAAGTCCTTGGCCCCAAGTCCTCTTCACACAGCGTTAGTAAAAACGAAAATACATATAGCAGAATTGAGAACTCTCCTTGCCTAAATCCAGCCACAGACAGTAAAATCTGGACATGCTGGGAATCTCGTAGGCACGGCCACCCCGGCAATTCCCACAGGGAGCAACCACAACAAAACTTTGCTCCTGCCAGCTGATGGCCTCCAGAAAACACAGCCTCTCGCAGGCAGCAAAGTATTCATTCACGGTCACATTTGCTTACTGTCATGTACAAAAATTTGCAGCTCAGCTGCTCCACAGAGAGGCTGCTCACCAGCGAGGCAGGTCAGGCCCTCAGGTTCGGCATGAGTGTCCATTCGTATCCCTCATATTTCTGTCGCAGCCAGAAGGAAACTCCATGGAAAGCAAGGAAAATAATGGTGTGCTAGCACTCATCCACAGAAAGCTTCCTCGAGGTGCTTGAAAGAGATAATTTTATCATCTGAAACAAAAAAGTTGACACTTCTGTAACTGATGTCTGCCTGATTTCTTTTCCTGCATTACCGTCTTGCAGTACTGTCAGCAAGGGGAAAGTTAACTGTGCTGTCACATAGAGATTGCTGAGATACAGGAAATATGGGAAATCATAAACAAAAGCAAACCACAGATAAATATCAAGGTTTTAACATATCATTTAGAGCCTGCCGAGCTCCTGAAATACACATTATAATAAGAATGCTTCAGATTCAACATCATTGTCCAATGCTAAGAGACACTAGAAAGAAAAGATACTTTATCTGGAGTCAGTAATGCAATCCCTGAAGTAATCTCACTCTGTATAACACTCCTTTAGTTCTTCAGAGAAAGGTGACAGACAGTTTTCATTAAACTATTTACACTGCATACATGCTTGCTTGTGGCTGGAGGAGGGAATTACTAAATGAAGGTCAGCACTGTGTGCGACTGGTCCAGCAACTGTAAATAGCAGGTAATGCTTCCAGTCAAACATTTAATATTCTAGTCAAGCATAGGAATCAATTATAGTGTAGAAAGCTGATGACAGAAATGGCTTTGCAACATTTATATTTAACAACCTCAAATAAAAAGTTACATACAAAGTACAATGCATCATTTCCAATTCCATGCAGATATTCCCCAGAGCAGCCTCCACCGGCACGGGAATGCAGGATACGCCATGGCAGAGCAGATGATTGCTCTATCAAGCCCAACATTCTGTCTGCATTTCAATGACAGGGATAACGATGCCTTGATGTAGCTGGTATTACAATTTCTCAAGGTTATTAAGTGCTTCTGGATTCTTCTGAACAAGAAGTGCTATGTAAACACTGACAAACATTTTCACTGTATACACACGGCTGTAGTTCAATGCTAAAGGGAGCGGGGCCACAGAGTGCAGTTAAAACTCTTGGAGCTGAGGGCATTTTTTTAGCAGATAAACTGAGTGGGAGAGCTAAGAAATCACTAAATCATTCTAAAAGGTGTTTGTTTAGAACTATATTATTCCTGAATGCAGGCATTGAGGCAAACTGATTTGAATACAGTGAGTCATGGCACTTTTCAAAATAAATAAGGAGGAAATTAGAAATAACCTCAGCAGTATCATTTCTTACTTGCTCTTCCTAGGTAAGACTCAGCTTGCTCTGACTTGTGCAGCTATCCAAGCAGCTCCTGGGCCTCCCCACACAACGTTCAGCACATGCACAGTTCAAACGCTGCACACTGAGCCGAAGGTCATAGACCACACAGTACAATGAGGGAAGACTCACCTCTGGATTTGCCCATTTTAAACCAACACTAAACACATTAAATGAAACTGTTTCAAACAGCCAGGGGGAACCAGACGGAGCAATTCCTTGGGCTGGCTTTGGAAACATTTATGCAGTGGAGCACGAGAATAAATACAGAGGTTCACACGCTTAATCCAATTATTCGAGTGTGCTGTCTACAGCAGGCCCCCTCATACGTGTCCTGGGAGAATGTAAAATAAATCCTCCTGTGTTAGAAATATAATTAAAATTTGGAATCTCTAATAAGCAGAGATTTGTTAAAGCGCCTCACCTCAAGATTTATTAGTGGCTACTCTGAACTGCCTTGCTTAGATGTTCAGTGGTTGTCAAACTGTTCAGGGAAGCAGAGAGTGAGGAGCAGTATCAGAGCGCTTTGCTCCTTGATTTTCTCTTCCTGGAGCCATGGGCAACTCTTAAATTACTTTGTGACTCTGTTTCCCTGTCCATTCCAAAGGATCTCAAAGGGCTTGATTGAAGAGCTCGCTGAAAAGGCCTTTTGCATCACTGCACAGCAGGTGTACGTGACACACAGCTGTTGCAAGCTTGCAGCAAACACTGGCTAACCAGTTCCTGCAATTTCCAATTCTGTTTTTTCCTGCCTACTTTAAAAGAAATATCATGGGAACACCACCCTCTCGCCAGAGCTCCTTCTCTGTTCTTCTTTTCTCAGTTTCTTGACTTTTTCAAGGCATTATGTTATTCATTTCAGTATTTATTCCTTTTGCTTTTCCATTTTAACACTATTCTTTCCTGGCACAGCCAGTCTTCCTTTCCTCCAGTCAAATGGGACTCATCCCTCCATTTACCAAGTTCCCCTCCCATACACATCTCAACCTTAATCATACAGGCTTTACATGAAGAACATCCTAAATACACCCAAATTCCTCCTAAGGGCCCATTGTTATCATAACACATAAACTTTATGTGAAACTATATTGTAGCACTGACGCAAATCAATTCAGTAAACACAGAATTGCTATTTTACCATGAGCTTTTCCATTCTCTAAGTCAGACAATTCATCACCTCGGAAAATTATGACCTCCACCAATGCCACCCTTTCCTCACAGCCCCTTCTAGCCACACAGCTTTGCTGGAAAGCAGACAGGCACTATTTTTCAGGCAGGCATTACGTATTCCACTGGCTTCAGCATTCCTTTTCCTTGCTGTTGATGCAACCTCCGCAAACACATTAAAGATCTATGCAGAAACTAAGCCACAATGGCAACCTCCAATGCCACTTTCAGCTAGCAAAAAGAAAATAAATGAAGCCATCCAGGAGCTCTGACTGCTGGAAAGCACAACATACCTACCCTCTTAAGAAACTGAAAGGACTTTATTCTGCAATATAGCTTTGAACTTCCCAGCAAGCCAGGGCCATGACTCATGGGACTCAACCCTGGGATGCAGGAGGCAGAGACAGTTGATGGATGTTGGCCAATTCAGTGTTTTTTGGGGGTGGTTTTCTGCTCTGGCGCTCGCTGCCCATGGCACCCAGGCCATCTGCAGCAGCAGCGGGAAGGATGCTCCCCTGAGTCTCCCCAGACTTTGGAGTGGCATATACCTACAAAAACCTGGATTTTTTTTTTTTTTTTTTTTTTTTTTTTTTTTTTTTTTTTGTTACAAAGAGCCAAGCCATGAGAATGACAATCTCCTGTGATTAGAACTATGGATTTTCTAAAGGGACTTGATCTAAACATTGTCCTAGCTTTTCTTCTAGTTAAAAATATCTTCTGGTTGAGAGAGAAGGTACATGCATGTGTTACTGGCTTTACCTTAACCTTTCTGAGCTCTGTTTTCCAGCCTGTTTGTCATCCTGCCTATGTAGTGCTTCGCCTCCCACCATCCTCTTCCCTCGTGACTTTTTCCTCTTTACCTTGCACCCTAACAATCTCTTTTCGTTTCACATAAATCCCATCACACTTGAGTTTAAATGAAACATTTAAACACTTGAAATGAGCTATAGAAACCTTACTCAGAGTTTATGCAAAAATGCTAGATTTATCACCCTAAAAACATGACATCTACTCCCAGCGAGGTTTAGAGAGAAACTGCAGCTTCTTGATATTTGGCAATAAAGGAAAAGTAATAGCATTGTAACAGGAGAGTTGAACACCCAGTGCTTTGCAACAACCTATTAATCATCCAGTAAGTACTACAGAATGAGAGGTGGATTTGATTTTTCAAAACCTGCATGTGGAATAACTTTCAACAAGGTCTCCTTTCAGTTAAAATCACCAAAATTCAGATCTAGAGCTGAGAAAGGATATCGATCTTGAGATAAATGATTTTTACCTTGTTTCATCTCGAGCAAACCCCACCAGATCAAAGATATTTAAAATTTTCCTATAAAGCAGAATATAATTAGTTTACTACAGTCTTGTTCCGAGCTTTTAGAAAATAAATTTTCTAATATTACTGTGGGAAAGAACAAGCATATATCCCATCCCTCACATAAGAGGTTAAAATCTCTATAATTTATTGCATATTTGTGCTTTATTCAACTTATAAAGTAGGTAACAGTCCTGTTACCTCTCACCTTCATCCTCCAAACACAGAAAGAGAATCTCAGGGGCTTTTTCTTTTAGAATTTAACCTTTTGTCCACCAGTAGGGACAAGCGGTATCAACCCAATAACAGAGAAACCTACCTAAGATCAGCAAAGCAGCCCAAGGCTCCGCATTAACACAAACACATCTCCTGTATCTGAACCCCGCACAGCTATGGAAATCCCAGGCGCTACCAGAGCTGCAAATGTAGCATGGCAAGTGGGAAACCCACACTAGATCATTGCTATGTTCCACCTTCCCTCTATGGTGCGGTTATTACTAGTTCTAATCCTCTGACCAAAACTCAGTTTTCAATCTGATTACAAATGCTACTCATTAAATGAAAACTCTCCTTGCAGATTGTTATTAAAACTGAGGATACTGTGGACACTGGTCTTTCCACAGAAGGTAACTTCCATGTCCTGTGCTGTTACTGCAGGACACACTTCTCAGTGCTGCAGATCTCATTCCCATGTTGCTTGCAGAAGCACCTGGCGTGGAACAGGAGGTGGGGAGGAAAGCAAGGGGAAGGAAGCTGGATCACTCCGTGAATGCTTCCAGCGGAGAAGGGAATGACACTCGGATCTGTTGAGCCCCAGTCGAGTATGTTTCCTAGGATCAAGTCTATCCTCCTCCCACGTGGTGTCTATGAAGTCTACGACCATGTCTTAAAAACCCATGTTTCCCAAACGGCCAAACAGACCCTAAGCATTTTGGGCACTGTTATAAATAATAATTCCCTATATCCTACTGATTAACCAAGCAAAGTTCCTGTCTGGACATGGACTTTAATTTGCATAGAATAAAGCTGCTCGAGTCTTTGGCCTTTGAGGACCTCCTTGCCGATGAGCACCAGTGAGCACTCGCAGCCTTTAATACCCTGTTGCTCAGCCACACATGGCAAGTGGAAGCAAACACAACGGTGCCATGTGTTTTGCCCGCTCATTTGGTTTGTAAATATTTGTACTGCCTCTTATCAGCAGTTTGCTGATTCTGCACCAGGCTGTGTGTATATATAAAACACACACACTATATATCTCATCAGATACTACATACACACGAGTGAAATATATTTAAGAAGCATTAAACAAATAGCCATCCTTGTATAGTAAGAGATAGTATAGTTGACGTGGATAGAGCCTTAATTCAAAGTTTGAGGTTAAGGTACCCACGTTAAAGCATCAACCTTCGCCCACAGCGAAGCTGGCAGTTGTGGTTTTGGTGGTGCTAACTCAAGGCAGGGAGGCCAAACGCCGTCAATAAATGAGGCAGCGCGACCTGTCATGCGGCTGTGGCCCTGCCCGCCACTCGCAGTCTGATGGCCGTGGAGCGCACGGAAAAGCGGAACCACAGGCGTCTTGGCTCCTTTGACCTCCCCAGCACCAGCCAACTTGCTGCTAACAAGGAGCATTGATCACCTCCAGAACAGCAGATTAAACCACTGGGTCACCACACTCGCTTCTGCAAGAGGGACTGCGGGGTACGTAGGATGCCTTTTGCTGCCTTGTATCTGCTCCTTACCTGCACTGGTGTGCTCATGAACGGGCAGAGGCACGACTGTGCTTGCCATAGTTACACCTGGAAGAGGCCTGATTCGCTTCTTACCTCACATCATACTTGGAAGTGCTCTGATTTGGTTCTTACTTCACATTGTATCTGGAACCAGCGTGAGTTGCTTCTTACCTCACATCATATCTGGAAGTGCTGTGATTCGGTTCTTACCTCACACCATTTGAGCAAGATACACACATTTTTCTCCCAAATTACTCCAAATGGAGTCAGGCCCGAGCACTGACCCACCGCAACGAAGGGCTCACCGAGTCCCAGGAGGCTGCTGCTCTCAGCAGGACACGGGCAAATCAACACAGGCTCTTTCAGCTTGTTAACCGAGAGAGGCTGGCCAAAAATATGTTTACAGTCTATACGTAAATCTGTTGGAGGCACAATACACTGCAGGGATCAGGCTGCATATTTTTAAAGGTAGCATTAATCAGATCTGACAACAGACTATCAGTGTATTATCTGAACACATTGGGGAAGGTGTTAGGTCAGGAGCCCTGTGGCTGGAATAAGCCAAGATTTGGAAAATCTGCATTCACATTGGGATTCATCTGGTAGATAAGAACATCCTAGGAGAGCAAAGGCAAGCAGGAGCATGAGGAGCAAGGCAAAAAAAAAAAAAAAATCAAAACCAATAAAAACATAGGGGAATTAAATAATGGCTTTGAGGAAGAGGGGACCCTTCCAAAAGGAAACCCCAAATAGCAGGATTTGGTCAATACCAACTCCAGGCTCCGTGATACTTTGGAACATCAGTTCAGAAATTCTGCACATTTCCCACAAAATGAATAAATATTATGATAAGACATCACAGAACATGTTCATCAGTGACCTGCGTTGGTTTAATTTTATTTTTTGTATCTCCACTGATTGCACATGGCCCCATAGTGAGCTCAAATTTCACTAGCTAATAATATTTATAGCGAATTAATGTGTGGGGGGGGACATAATTGCAGATACAATTATGGGGGCAAGGAAAACTGAGGCTTTCCCTCAATGATAAAAGGGAAATGGTTAAGGAGAATGGCAAAAACACATTAAATAGGTGATTCCATTTTACCAATCCCCATATGGATTTACTATTGAGATGAATGGCAGCTTATACGTCCCAAGCCATTGCTTCTTCCAGGCTAGGCACTAATTGAATAAAACATCAATTCATTAGCCATGTGCCTCATTCAGGTTTCACAATTATTTTTTTAATAAAAGTTAACTCTGTATTGCTGTGATGTGACTGGGAATTTGAACCACAGCAAAATCCACTCTTGGATAAAACAATCCATTTTTTCATAGCAAAGAAGTCTGAAATAAACTATGAATAAAACAGCAGTATAACGAAGGGTCCACAATTTGATTTAGACTCTTAAACAGCAAGAATGATTTTCAACAAACTGGAACAGGTCCTAGTAGCATCTCACATTTCCATTAGCAGCTCTTCTAGTACGAGGGAGCAACACCATTGTCTGCTGAGACTTTCAAGTAGGAATAGACTCCTAATGCTTGAATTGCTCCAGAATTGTCCATTTTATGCTGAAAATCTTTTTTTTTTTTTTTTTTTTTTTTTTGCTGTTGCCCAAGGTGTCATAGAAGAACTATTAAACAGATAGTTGTTAGTTATCTCATGATATCTATCCCAAATCACAGTTATGTGTGGTCACAGTTAGTGACCACTAACCCATAGCCTGGCCATTAGGTAACTAGCCTGCCTGCTGGCAGAGCTGTAGGTGGTGGCTCCAATTAAACTAATGTTTAAAGCAAAAAAACATGTATGTGGATGAACGCAGGCTGGGAAAGAGCAGAGTCATCTCCCGAGGACCATGCTTGGCCCATGAGCTGCACCACGAAGTCCTGGGCCAGCCCATTCAGCCAGAGCTGGGCTACCACCACGTAGTGCTACATTGCACACTATTTATTATATAACACTGCAAGTAGACTGGGGGCTGCCTAGATGGCAGACTGTGGAGGCAGCGATGTAAAAGTACCTGAGTTTGAGGTAACCAGAAGTCAAGCATTTTATCCTTGAGCTCAATGGAGGGACTTGGGCAGCAAGGCTGTTTCTCGGATGCAGTTTTTAACCAAGGTGCCACTACCGCCCTTCAGCCAGCACCCACCCGCCCTCGGCAGCTTTGCTCTGTCCTCACCGGGACGTGACCGGTCCTCCGGGCCCACAAAGGACTCGCTCTGCCATGGACCAAAGACACTGAGGCTCTTTTTGAGGATTCCAGCGTGCTGGATTTGTTTTGAAATGTAGTCGTCCCAGAGGAAAATCTCCAAACTGCAGCCAGGACAGTGACTGTCTTTTGTGATTATATGTTTTATCTTTTTTCCCATCTCCGTCTACTTCTAGACTGGATAGTTTATAAATCGTACAGCTGACATTAGAGAATATTTCTTTCCTTCCCTCTTTGTTTCCAGTATATGTTATGTGTAATGCCTCTTTTTCAAGACAAAGTGGCTCGAATTCAACAGCTACGAGAAACAAATTACTGAAGGCAACACATAACAGATGTCCAAATAAGAGAAGAAAGCTGGAATTTCTACATATTCTTCATCTGGCAATAACATGTTTTTACAAAATGCTATCAGGTAGATATAAAACACATTCACCTTTCTTACAGCCTGATACAGATTATTGCAGCTATAATGTAGGAATGTGTGCCATGTAGAAACAGAAGATATTGGCTACTGCCTATGGATATTTTAATTAGGACCTTGAAAACCTGAGTAGTAAAATTTTAAGAGTATGTACTGACATTTTAGGCATATGCATAATGAAAATTTAAGCAATCCTGTGAAATACCTGCCCAGAATTAGAACTACCATCTTTACTGTGACCAGTGATTTTCTTTCCAGCATGAGTTTAACCACTGTAATGTTTAACATTTTTATGCAATATATAAACACATTATAAACATATAAGCATAACACTTACAGCAGTCTCCAAGGCATCTCCATGACTGATGCACGTGCTACCCGACAGTTCTGTGCAAGGCCACAGCAGAAGAGACCCTGAAGCAGCAGAGCGCAGAGTCCTGGAATCCTTGGATCCCCAGATTCCCTGGACTATAGGGCTGGATTCCGATACTACAAACTGCTTTCAAATGTCAACTGTAACATGCCTTGTTTGTTTGATATTCAACCTCAATCATTAACCTGTTTTTCTGCAAGGCAAAGAAGCAGAAATTCGAAGCAGATCTTTTATGTCACAGTCCCAATGGCCCACTTAAAGCTGGAATTCATAATCAGGGCTGAGAAAAAAGACAGCAGTGGTGGTATGGTTTTCCAGAGCAAGGGACATACAGTGTTTTTGCTGTTAAATACATCAGTTGAAACTGTATTATTTATTCCCTGTATTATCAAAAATCAAAAATTTCCTTTTTCTTCTTTTTTTTTTTTTTTTTTTTTTTTTTTCCTCCTTTAAAGAGGCAGTATAGCCAACACTTTCTGCCTCACAGCCAAGGAACATAAAGTTACAAGATCTTTTTCTCTATATGCTTTATATTCAAGATTTTTGATACTGAATTGTCACAGTTGCTCTTGAGGACTCGTATTTTCAGAGGATTTTTAGTAGTAAAATTATTACTGAATGACTGAATATAGATTTCTGCAGATGTACTTCCCTACTAGCAAAGTAGTAAACTCTTTTCAAGCATAGGTTGATCAGACTCTAGTGAAGCCACTACAATTTTATCCATTTACTCCACAGTCCTTGCACAGAACTTCGAAAGATTTTAAGATCACTTTTTCTCATCTTATTTTCCAGTCTCAAACAAAAGGGCATAGGAATGGCAATTCTCAGGATAAAATGAAGCAGAACTATTCCCCGTAGGAAAAGCAAAATGGTGTTACTCATACAACAGGGCTGACAACTAAGCGTTATTCCTGGTGCCATGGCAATAGAAGCAGAGATTCAGAGGCAGACAAGAGAACTGGCTTCACGTCCTAGACACAGAACAGCGTTAGAGATTATTTACCATTTTAAATTTACTTAGTATTTGCCTGAGTGGTTACCTGAGTTCATAAACACAAATCCAGTCACGTTGAAGGAACTGTCCTTAATCTGTTCTTAGCTTTGATAGTTGCTCCTTCTAAGACATGAAATAAGGTTTAAATGTCCGAAAAAAAAAATGGTGGCTTTTGTTTTCCAATCTTATCATTTACCCTAATAAAATGCTATAGACTGTTATCTAGATATCCTGCTTCTCAACTAACCTGATACCACGACAAAGATGCCAACAAAACTACAGACAAGAGCAGCCACTGCCCACCCCGTGGAGCTGCCCAGGAGCTGCGGGTCTGAGTGCTCTGAGTTTGAGGACATGGCAGGGGAATGAACAATGACGAAAAGCAAGTCCCGTGAGCGACAAACACCGGCTGCAGAGAGGAGCTAAAGCCAAACACCGCAGTGCTGCTGGGCAGGCTCTTTTTAGTACCTGCAAAGACAAATAGATGCAAGCTTAGCACATCTTCTATCCCCCTGTAATCAACTGGCACGTGTAATATTCCTAGTGAAGCAGCATGTTAGCACTACATTTACAATGGAGCTAAAATGAATCTTTCTTTAACAGACACTCTTACACGACACCTCCATATGACTAGTAACAGGCAGCACTTGTCGCACTTTTAAGTGTGCAAATAAAACGCTGAAGCCTGAAATGGAAGTCACGGAGTGTGGGCCCTCCTGCTTTCCACATCCGCTGGGAACAGACCACTGGCAAAAAAGGCACGAGCTTTGGTAGCTACTGAAGCCCAGACACTTTATGGCTAAAACCTCTGTCCCCGCTGCAAAACCTGTTCTGTCTGACCAACAAAGTCGCACTGTAAAGTCACAGCACAGGTTATCAGATAAAATTCATTGCTTATCCTAATCCTTTAGCTTATTCCACTAAAATCAACACGCCCATTTGTTGGGAGACCCTAAGCACAAAGTCAGTGAAGTCAAGTCACGAAATACAAAGAAACAGAACAATATTGCTCTTCCTATTCATTACATTTCAATGTTACCAGTCACTACAGTCTGAGAAGTTTGATATTAAGAGTCTTACAAATACTGATCCTCTAACTGTCCTGTGCAACCAACAAGTCATTTGGAAACAGTAGAGAAAGTCAATTTGTAATATATTCCAATGCATGTAATTGTATGCCCACAGGACTGGTTTACAGAAGCCTAACCTTTCTCTTGTTTTTAGCTCATCACCTCTGGTAAAGTCAGAGAGGGTAAAAAGGAACAGGAAATAAATGTTCCTAAACAGACATGTGTTTGTCTCTGCTTTGAAAGATGCGTATAATTAGTGTGCACACACATATGTATGTTTACTAAAGCCTAGTTAGTCTAACTGTGCCTGAAATACAACTAGCAAAACTGAAAAAATGACATGCCAGTTTGGGAAATCCAAATTTCTGCTTAAGTGTGACAATGCAAAGATGCGCAAATTTAAAGCACCATCTGGAAAGCATCGCTTAAAAGTATGTTTACAACTTAAGTCCTTAGCAAGTTATGGAGATATTAATAAAAAGATTAAAAAAATACAAAGTGAACACTGTATATAGGCAAACACAAAGCATGTTCTGGAAGTTTTGTCAAAGGACAATACATCTACTGTGGCAAGGACAGAATAGCAAACATAAGAAATTTCTAGTTAGTCTAAAAATGTCGTTCATGGTATAAGTTTGCTTATAGCATACAGCTTTTCTGGTTCTTTAGGCAGGATGGCAACTTAGTACATGAATTATCCCCACCTCTTTCTCTCTGTTTTTCTGACAACTTCTGCACTTAAGGTATTTATTAATTTCCACTCCTGCCAACACACCTGTCACACACTGGCCTCTGTAGCCACTACTAAATAAAGCAAGGGGGAAAAAATGTAGTAGAAAGATGAGTTACAAGCGAAAGACAACAGAATGACTGGGCTGCTTTATGGTCATTCCGATAGAGTTCCTTCATTTAACAATATTTTCTCAGTCATCCATGGCCTGTTCCAGAGCTGATATACGTTTGGTGTGGGTAGTAAGTATGTGAAATATAAGAACCTACTACTCTTCCAATGTATTTTCTTGCAGTATGTTATGCAGCCTTTATGCTTACTATTTATATGATCACGCAAAGGAGAGTCCTTTTCCTTGAAAATCATTACCAAAATCACCAAGGTGAGTCACAATTGTCACTAATATAAAATGACAGACCCATGTGCACATTTTCTCTGGTGGGAATATAGCTCAACATTCATGATGTTCAACCAGAGGCGGATCTGAACAGTGCCCTCAAACCATAACACAGCCCTCCAAAGCTCCAATGATACAGACACACTAACGGCCTTTGCTAAACTCCCCAAGCTGCTAAAAAATAGCGGATTTACAAATGTTGATTTCAAAACACTTGCCTCATACCTCTGCTTTTCGGTTCCGAAATGGTTCAGGTATCTGAAATCTGGATGAATATGGAAAGGGAACTTGTAACTAGGTTATGATCCATCAGTGAAGAATTACTTGGTCATACAAAAAAGGTTCTTTTTTTTCAAACGTACATTCACTATACGCCTTCAGAATAAGTGTGCTACCTACCTTACAAGCAAGTTTTAATCCTGAAAGAATTGGCATCCACACTGCTATAGAAAGACTTTCATCCAGATTGCGCCTCTACAGTTGTTAAGATAAGTCCATACATTGCAATAGTTTTTCACCAAAATGATGAATACTATAAAGCATAAAAGAATAATTTCTGAAAGAAACATGGAGAGATTCTGGCCTTAGCTTGAAAACGGAATTTCATTGTCCTGGGCACACAAGGACATTTGATTCCATAAGAATTATTAAACAAATCTCACTCTTCCAGGACTTGCTCCCAAGTTCCTGAGGATTTGGTTAGATTCCAAGCAATTGGTTCTAGTCTTTATATTTTCTGCTCTTTTAGCATTCAGAATCATGGATTTTCTTTTATGGGTTCTTTATGGTTGAATGGCTCATTATTATTTTCTTTTTTTTTCTTTTTTTTTTCTTCCTGAATGATTGCTTTCGGCATCGGCATGCCTGTTTTTCTTTTTTTTTTTTTAAATGAATATCATATTTGGATAACAAAGAACATTCCTGCTTAATACTTGGCAGTGCTTATTTGGCAGATGCTTTAAAAAATGGTTTGTTCCAGAAAGACATCTAATTAAGGTTAAAGTTTGGTAGTTACCTTTTGCCCTGAAAATCATAAGCCATGAAGCAATTCATTACAAAACAAGTAGCTGAAATGAAAAAAAAAAAGTCTGATTAGCCCAAGAAGTGGAAATTCTTTAAAAAACATGGTATAGCTGCATGTAAAATGAATTCATAAGTAGGAATTAGCATCAACCTAGGAGAAACAAAAGGGCTCCGTTCATCAACTAATCCTGTCTCCAAGATTAATCTAACTCCCTCTCATCTCCACTGCCTTTCATTAAACCCCTCTGTCTTGTCTCATGAGTTGGTAAATCTTTCAAATTCCACACTCCTGTTTGCCACCTTTTATTTTCATTTTAGACCTGGCTAGCACAGCTGAGAATCTGGTACCTACCTCATCTCCTCATTTGTTTCCATATCTAAAAAGACTGTTATAAACATTTCTTCATAGCTAAGAACTGAGTTTAAATACATTTCTAATTTCAGTATAGGTTTGTAGTTACACCACTTACTTCAAAGAGACCATGTCCTGAAGGAGTTTAATTATCCTACAGCGAATCCAGTGATTTACAAGGTCCCCACCCCACAGCAATCAGGTAAATCACTCTGCAATGCCCTATCACCTTCAAGTCCTCCCCCTTTTCTCTGCAGACATGTAAAGTATTTTCCATCCATCACTCTTCTGCTTTATGGGGCTCTGCAATTTGCTTTAAAGAGCCTTGCTGAATTTTTAATGGAAGTCAACATAAATCTCTCGTAGGTTCATATTAGGGAGGAAAACATAGGAAACTCCCCAAAGAGTGGTGTCCTCTGGCCATGCTACACGTCGGCCTGCCTCTACATGTTCCCTTCCTGCTCCTCTCCCAGCAGGCTGCCTGTGCTGTGGCCCAATATCCAGTTTTTCCCTGCTCCCGGCACATGGTAGCGCCACAGGCTGCATGTGAATGTCACTGCGCTGAGAGGGGGACGACCAAGTATCTCTGTCATAGGGGTCTTGGGCTGCCTCTGGCCGCCTGGTTCTCTCCGAGCTTCCCAAGCTCCTGATCCTGCCATGCCCACTGCTCCAGCAAATCACTCTCCTGTTTTCCACACAGTGCCCTGGCAGGAGAACGTTTCCCACCTGGCTCTTAAGCAAGGGTCACAAGGAGCAATGCCAACACATATTATTCTGCTCAAATACATCTCTGATTCCTTTACCGTCAGACAGGATGAGAAACTGCTCGACAAAAAAACAAGGAGGTTCCCAAATCCCTTTCAGGGAGGCAAGAATCAACCTACAGTCCAAGCAGACCTGCTCCATCAGCTGGTGATCAGAGCTGAAATCAAACCCATGCAAGCAGCTATTTGGTATCAGTGTAATAGTGGTGTCAGAAAAACACAGACTAGTAAGAGAAAAGGTCTTGGAATAATTCATAATAGCTGAGATGCAGCTTAGCAGTGAAGCAATTAAATGCCTAGAGTTGTGTGATAAGGAGCTCTGCAGGAAAAACACCTTTAGATAAAGACTAGCAGAACTCTCTCTAACCCACTAAGGAAAAGAAATACCTATCTCTTACAGATGAACAGAATTATACAATTTAAATAAATTACTGGCTAAACAACTGCATTTTCTACAATGGTATCAAATTTTAAAATGTTGAAGCAAAACTTGCTCTCTTTTGCCTATATAGTTGGCTAAGGCACAGTGGATGTATTTAGACACATCAGGAAGCACCACTTAACGTGTGTGGCTTGTTACAACCTTAAGAGAGCAGTTCAGTGAGCCCAGGTCCCAAAGGCCAGAGCCCAAAGCAGCCAGCGTGCCAGACAACACTTGCAAACGTTCGGAGCCTCAGCCCTCGGCACCGCCTGGCACGGCAGGAAGGCCAAGGACACGCACACTTCGCTTTCCAAATAGTCACCGAAATTTCACAGCAGGAAAAATGAAAGGCTTAAGACCTAAGCAGCACTGTCAGAAAGAAAAAAAGACCCTGAAACGGCAGCCAAGATGCAGAATATTGTGCTAGCTCTGAAGCTGGAAAATGCCCTCTGGAACCTCACCAAAAGAGGGGACAATCTGAGACTGAAATTCCCTGGGTTTTCTTAGGACTCTTAAGGAGCCAAATGGAATCCACCTGATTACATCCTCTAAGCTACAAACCAAAAGAAATAGATCAGTCTCTTTTGGGTGAATACCAGGCACACATTGTTTTTTCCCAAGAGCCTGCTCAGAAGGGAAAAAAAAAACAAACAAAAAAGCATTTCAAGGTCAGCTCAGGGAACCCAAACCTGACTCATATCTGATTTCTCCAGGCGCTCCCCGCGAGCACCTGGCAGCCTCAGCGGAGGCCGCGCGCTCGCTCCAAGCGGAGAAGGAGCCCAGCGCCGCCCTGGCACCGCGCAGCTCCTCAACGAGCACAACATGTTCGGGGCTGCGCTCAGAGCGGCCGCACGCGCCCAGCTCCCCAGCGAACGCCGGCTCCATGCTCAGCTCGCGGGCCAGGACTGCAGTCAAGGAAGAGGCGGGGGGGAAGAAAGAAAGGAAACACAGACTTTCCATCTGGTTTCCCAGCTGCTGCTGTAAAGACAAATCTCTCCCCGCTGAAAATGATAAAATTGCTGTTGTAGCGCAGGCTTTTCAGAAAAAGGCACAAAACCTCTTGACTGACAAGCCCTTTACACAACGGCACAAGGCAAGTTGTGTTTTGCATTTGTTACATTATTTTTATGCAAGAGACTTTGGGGAATTACACAGATGAGAGATGAAATAAGACTGAAGGAATCTGCCATAAGCAAAATCATATCCTTAAGTTAAATTAAAAGAACAAAGAGAGCACACACTGAAGAACCATTTCTTAAAGAAATGTTTACATTTCTTTGAGTTTAAATTCTATGAAGGAATGTCAGCCTGGCCTGGGGGAGGGAAGAGGAGGAAACTTACTAGGTTTTATGGGTCAAATATTCACTTCTTCAGTTGATTTTTTTGACAAAGATTAGGAGACTGTTTGCGGGAATGTCCCACAGTCACGTTGCATTACGTGGCTAAAGCAAGAAATAGTAAGGGGACGTATACAGGAAAAGGCATTTCTGCTGCAAGGCCCATCCTCGCAGGCTGCCTGGTCTGTGCTGGAGGCGCCACCGCCTCCAGGCCGAGCTCTGCGCTCAGCGGGCCCGGCTGGCAGAGGGGCCTTGGGGGGCCCGGAGGCAGGAAGGAGCCCCCGGGGCGCTCTCCAGCCCTCCTGCAGGCCCCTCTTCTCACCGCCGCGGGCAGGGCTGCTCTCCCTGGACGAGCTGAGCACCATGGATTCCTTCCCCCGCCTCCCACCTCCACTGCGTCCCTTCGCTCTCGGCCTCCGCTGAAACGCAGAGCGATTCCGAGGCCCTCGTGCCATTCCCTTTTCAAGGCAGCACGCTTTGTGCGGAGCAGTAAATCCTGGGATTAGTTAATCTGTAAACTCCACAATGCGTTCCTTATTTCTGAAAGATTATTCTTATCTAAATGAAAGCTGCTTTGAACGTCTTGTGTTTGGCTTGCCTCTGCGGCGTTTGGGAGCTGACTGCTGCCGTCGTGACTCCGAGGAGACAGTCAGCAGGGGCAAAGTTCAGTTAATTTGGAGCTGGGCAGCAAAGCAAGTGTCAGCAGACCTCCAAAGAGCCATAAAATCCAAAAAAAGCACCATGCAGATCAGCTCCCTACGGAGCAGCCCGAGGATTTGCAGCTCTCAAACTCTTAGCCGTACCAATAGTCTCAAGGCTGATGACTTTTCACAAAGGGCTGAAATTAATGAAGTACCTCTTAATGCTCCCTCTTGCCTTTCTCGGAAATGGAAAGCACTTCTTCCTGATTCCGCCTTTTTTCTTTCCTTGGATTTCAAATGTAATTTGGGATTGTTTTGGTTAAAGAGGCAAGAACTGCCATACAAAAACAAAGACAACCTAATACTGAATGTCTAAAATAACTGTGTTCTTTCTTTTCTCATTCCAGTAACTTCCACATTCTATTTTATTTCACTGAATATTTTTTGCAGAAGTAATAAAAATTGCCAAACACTAGAGTTGAACAGTAAAATATTTTCATATTAGTAAGTAGGAGAAGGGGGAAAAAGAGGCAAGGAATCAGAAAATATAGAAGGAGAGATAGGAAAAGAGAGAGAAGACAGAGGAAGAAGATAGTAAAAGGCACCAGCAGCGTCACGCATTTAAGACTGGTGGAAATGGGAAGGTGAGAATGAGAGAAATAACTGGTAAAAGTCCCCCTAGCTCCATGGATCTCCAAGACTGGAAAACTTTAACTGAAGTTACCTTAACTCACCCCACAGAAGCGCATTTTAAACCCATTGCAACAGCTCTCAGTGTGCTAGAACACCCTAGCAAAGTGGAGTTTTGCTTGTTTTTTTTTTTTCTTTTCAGAAATGTGATTACTGATGCTGCTCTTTCCTGCACAAAGTGCGAGAAGGAAGGTTTTAATTTTTTGACTGATGATTTCACGAAGTGTCTGAGAAGCCTGGACAGGCTGTCTCTCATGTTCTACCTGTTTCCACACAGAAAGGATCTAGAGGTTTTAGTGGAAGTGAATGGAGCCAGTGAAATGCGGTAGAAATGTTAGTAGTTTCACTGCAAGATCGTCCAAAGGAATCATCATGTCCTTCCTGTAGGTCCTTTGAATCATTATGTTAGACTCCTAGAGCAGAGCTGTAATTTTCTATTAACTTTTATGGGACATTTTTAAACAAACTATGGAAAATAAATTTCCTATCCAGTTCCATGGCTATTTCTTGAGGCTTATTGTAGTATGAGTATTAATAATGGAAGGTACCACTTTATAGCACATTTCACCTTCAAAGCACTTCACAAACATTAGCTAATACTTATTCACCGCGACTTTCTCATAGAGTAGAAACACTGGTGGCTTTGCAAAGAACCAGTATGAGGTCTGTCATTCTGGAACAGAATTTAGGGGCATTTTTTGCTTTGTCAAATATCACCATCCAAGTCCACTAGGGTGAAAATACATATGTGAATCTAAACTTTAGTGAAATTCAGAACTTTTGGACATAGTTCTTTGGAATGACACACTTGGACACCAACTTATACTTGATTTTCTGAGCCTGGATATTGTTTCCAAGCAGCTGACAGCACCAAGAGATGGATGGATGCAGAAAGGCTACGTGTCTCACTCAAAGGCACTAAAATCAGCTGAGAGTTGCTGGAATGAAGTGGGAGGAATGTCAAAAAAGGATGACTAGAACTGCCCGTGCTCCATAGAGCTCCCACTTAAATCAAAGGCACAACAGACTTCAAAGTCAGCTGGAATAGCTACAAATAGTGTACATAAAAAATGAGGAATGTTTGCTTATGAAGACTGCTAGTATTATATACCTATGTCTGTTGTGCCTGAAGCTTATTTCTCTGTACAGAATGTGTTCCTCAGTATTTCTGTCTCTATATATTCACAAGGATTAAGAATGGGGCTGCCTCACCCAGTCAGCACAGTGTCCCATGCAGAGCCGTATTCCCGGGCATCCCTGCAGCCCATGACCCTCCTGCTCTGTGCAGCACAGCTCCTCAAAGCAGCTTCACGAAACCAGCCTGCACAGAACCAGCGCCAGCTTCAAATAACTAAGCAAACAAGAGAACATTTGATGGCCCAAATCAGCGTCTGGCTTATTGCCACCAACTTCCATGAGCTACCCCGGGGATAAATTGTCCCATTTTGTCAAAATTAATTTGCTCGTATGTCTTGAGGTTACATATTTTTATGCATGCTTTCATAAAATTCCACATATAACCTTCACTAATCAAAACAAACTTCAAAAGCACAGCATCCTGAGCAAAGTCAAAGTCCAGAATTCTTCCTGCTTTAAATATAATCTCAGGGCATAAACCAAGCATTAAATAGTCAGATTTAGAGTGCCAAAATGTAGCATTTTTACAATTAATTCTAGATAGAGTGATGCCTTTCATGCTAATATTCATTGCTCAGCCATAAGACTTCCTGAAAAGTAACTCCACATAAAATTGTCAGGCTACATAACAGACATGATTTAAAAGTAACTGTGACATGAACAAGGGGAATAAATTGCTGATAAACTTAATGAGATGTGATTAGAAATTAGGAGCTAAAAATACCAGACTTGCATTTTTTACATTATTATGTCATGTCACGATCTCAAAATTTGTGTGTGCATACATCTGTGAATTATACATTACATATATTTGCACATTTTATATTTAAAATACTGCCGTAAGTTTGTTAGTTCTACGAAGCACTGAAGTACTTTGACTCTCCACTCCTATTGGATTATTTCTTTGGGTAGCTAGTATCTTTCCTACATTATTCATAGCAACTTAACACTAAAGCACAAAAAAAGTGAGAGTTGCCATATGGTACAAGTATGATTTTTGCACCCCAAAAAGGGATAGAGGGGCTTTCAAAGGAAAAAAAAAATATATATATATATATATATTGTTGCTTCAGAAGCTTTGTGAAATCTTTGCAGTGTTCAGCTCTAAATCTAACTACAATTTCCTAGGGCATCTGTAGATCAGGTTGGAATCGCTGTGTTTGTTGAGGTCCCCAGTGGTCACCTGGTCCCACATGTTTAACATGATCTTCCCAGGAGAGGCTTAGTAAATTGGGCCCCTGCAGCGCACCAGGAATACCCCCATGGTGCTGTAGGCTGAGGAGGAGAGCTTTTGTTGAAATCCTGCCTCTTATCCACAAGAGCAGAAGAGAGAATGGTACCACATACCTTCCTTCCAGGGGGAATTACAGGAACAGAGCATCTCTACTCTGCGTCCTCACCAGCTTTGCTGCAATCACAGCGACGCGCACACAGCGCAGCCCCCTCTCTGCAAGACACACGCACGGTTGCTCGCCAAAGCTGATCAACAACTTTGAAATGTACAAGAGAGATCTGAGAATTGTTCCCCGGAGGAGCCATCCTGGCCTGCTTCCGTGGATGCAACCTCCAATGGTGTCCAATGGGGGCTGTATTTCTGCACAGACAGTGGGACAAGTTCTGTGATTTTGCTGGAGCAGAAAATCCCCATTATGCTCCATTATCTCCATTTCGTTGTTGCCAGACAGCAGGAAGGCCACCAAGGCAAGACAAAACACAGTGTCCCAAAGGATTTAGGGAAGCAGGTAGTGGAACAGTGACCAGAACAGCAGTTTAGAGTCCCTTTTCCTTAAGGAAAGAAAGGCCAAGACAGGAGTCCAAGTTCAGAAAGGACATTTTTCCTAGCTGCCTTTAGTGAATTATGAAGAACTCAGCTCCACACTCAGGCTTCCGAGTCAAGTCTGGCACTCTGTTTTCATCAGCTGCTCTTTATTAAGAGTTTAAAGCAGGAAATGCTGGCAAATCATGTTCTAATTTTTAATTTAACTCTAAGATTGTTCTGATAACCATATTGGCTTGGAAATAAACAACAATAAATGTAGATTGGCACACACAAAAAGGATAGGTAGTTCTCTAACCGCTGTAATTAATATTGCTAGGCTGGGTACTTTAAGGTCCCTGTGTTTCTTGGAGTTGTTATGTGCTAGCTAAAATCTGTTCAGTCAGACTGATTTTGGCTTTCATCCACATATATTAATTTTGCCCAGAAGCATTCCAGAAACTTAATTAAGCTGGCAGGTTACATTTCTCTTATGGTCCATCTTGAATACACAGTCACACTTTTAAAACTGAAATTAGAGAAGAAATTCATTCGAGTCACCTACTTTAAACTCTCAGAAAAAGAAATAAAAGGATTTCCTTCAACATGGTTACTTAATTTTACATGAAAAAAAGCTGGACTGTTTATTTTCAAGTGTGTTTTAAATGCACACATTTCTGTGGAAGTGAAGATGAGGATTTTGCAGTAAGTAGCTGGATAGCGCATCAAAGACAGTCCTCTCTGCCACTGGTTCCTTTCCTCAGGAGCACAATTAATTCCCTGACATTTTGTGATATACTCAGACCCTGACTGTTTACCTACTGGATCAGCCCTCCTAACTCTCCTAATCAGCCATGAAAACCTTTTTATTTACTGCTAAGTGTTGTGAGAGATGGACCTGAACCAAGACTTTTAGATTCAGAAGCGTTTCACATTCTAAGTGAATACTCACAGCTGAGTCTTATGCACGGAAAGATTTTTAAACATCAAAATTTTTTAAATTCTGTCTACAAACCGTGCTCTAATTCAGCAGTAACCGTGATATAGACTTTCAGGTACATCATTTTATAACATTTTTTTCTGGGGTTCCTGAATAGAGCTCTCTTCTACTCTGAAAAATAAGAAATACAGACCTGATTCACTTTACACTCATTTATGGCATCTGGAGAACCAGATCAGAGGCCCAAAGGTAGGTGAAAAGAGGGTATAAATTAAAACCCAGGCAGTTCCACCTTCATATGAGGAAGAACCTCTTGCCTGTGAGGATGCCAGAACCCTGGCACAGGCTGCCCCTGGAGGTTGTGGAGTCTCTTTCTCTGGAGATCTTCCCTACCCACCTGGATGCCACCGTGTGCCACATGCTCTGAGTGTCCCTGCTGGAGTGGAGGGTTGGACTGGACAATCTCTAGAGGTCCCTTCCAACCTCAACCCCTCTGTGACTCTGTGGTGGTTGGCTGGGTTGTGGGTTGTGTTGGGTAGTACAAGTGAGGCCTTTAGGGCACCGCGAGGACGCAGAGCAAGATGGATACATCACAGCTTGGATTCTTCCAAAAAGGCAGTGCCTACAAGGTCAGAGATGCCCCAAAGCTCCACAACAATAACAGGCTCACCCAGGGCCATGGCAGTTTGCCTTTGCAAGAGTTAAGTGAGCAGGACCTTAAAATACTTGGTTTATACCTGAATCCCAGTATGTGCTGTATTCGGAATAACTATTTCTGTAGGAGGATTTGCATGTATTACTGTGGTAAATGGAAACTCCCGTGGAGCAACTGCAGACGAATATTATTTCACTTGCCAGCCCATTGTTCCTAACTGTATAAGGTATTTACTGAAAGAGATATTAAATAAGCTAATTCAGGGAGCAGTTGATAGCAATTACGTGACTTCCCCATGCTGAACACAAGCCTTCAAATGGAAAATAGATCAAAACAAGGAAACCTTTTGTCTTTCCTACTCATGAAGCCCCCAGCCATGTACATTCAAATGACAGATTCTCTACTCCACCTACAGAGGATTGAACTGAAAGAAAGTTATTCCCTACTCAAAGAGCAAATTAAGTCTGTTCAAGAAGCAAAGTTAGAAACTGAATTTCAAATAATTTAATTACACAATATAATTACTTTACAGGATCTGTGAAGATTCATTAAACAATAGTAATTCCTACCTGATTCCCACCATGACACACACTGCACCTTTGAATTATAAAAGGCCTTAAATTCTTCCTTTTACTGAGCTAATGAAAATGTTAAATTACACTAGCAAGAGTTAACTGAGCAACTGAGACAACCATTTCAAACAAATGATTTGGGATGATACAGGATGTTTCAAGATAGAAAAACGTTATTAAATAAATTGCTGGGGCGTGAAGGCAGCCCTGGTGGTTAAACTCAGTGGGCCACAAATGAATCTGTGATTTCAGCACCATTAACGTGTTCATCTATCCCTTTAAAACAATCAGGGAAAACATGAATGAAGCCATTTTTGTGGACAACTAACCTGTAACAGAAGGAAACCTCACGTTAATGTTTCTGGTTACCACACGGATTTAACACTCCCCGAACAACCCCGCCAGCCCCACAAACCTGTATCATGGCTTCCAAGGAGGCCACAGCTGAGCTGGGTCAGCTGGCTCCACAGAATAAAACTCTCTGCACTGTCAAATGGGTGGGTAAAGAATCAAAGCAAACCAGAAAACAACCAGGACAGCTCTTGCTTATCTGCATTCCTTCACACAAAAAATTTTCTACTTGAACCTGGAGCTCCAAGAATGTCTACAAGAAACAGCCACCTGCACCCCAGAGAATTATTCTATATAGCAGAACAACCTTCACTGCTGTTGCACGTACGGCCTGGAAAGAAGGCACAACTCACACGGGGACACAGAAAGAAATCTTCCGAGTCCAAGCCCAGAAACAAAAAGCTACCGAAATACTTTTAAACTCTCCTCAAGTGAATCTTCTGAGTACCACACTGGGGCAGGTTGCAACACAGACTCTCTGCTCCTTTTCTGCAAGGGCAAAACACCATGGTGTCTTTTCAAAGAAAGCTAGCTGTAGATAAACAAAAATGCAAGTGGATACAATATATTATTTGATGCAAAACAAAATATTGCCATTTTTATAGATCTGAAGATTCTCCATAGCTTCCATATTTCAACTATGTGCTGAACTTGAGAAACATTCCGTGCAGCCACAGAGGCATCAGTGGGTCAGCAAAGGGTGTTGTTACTACATCGATGATGAATACTAGTAACTAGAAAGATTATAGTGATGCACCATATTCTTAAATATTCTTGTTTGCTGCAGGACAGGAATACATACACGTTTAGGAAAAACTCTGGAAGAAAAATCTCCAGCACATAAGAAATCAATATAATATGTTTATCATGTAATTTAACACAGTAAATTAGCCAAGCTATGAGCAGGGATATTATGTAAATCAAGACTGTTGCTTTTGCACTTTTGTTTCTTCACCTAATTTATTCTGCTTACTTCATATCTCTGTAAATGTCTAGCTAATTATGCAGGCTCGCAATTCAGCTGAAATAGCAACACCACAGAAAATATCTATTACTAATGATGTGAAAGATTGCTTTGTCTGTGTTTATTGTTTAATCCCCTGCACATTAGCTCTTCAGTACATCTGGAGAGAGGCATTTGTATGAGTGGTAGCGCTACTGAAATACAGATTTAAGTATTCTCAGCATTTCAGCAGCGTGGAAGCTGCCTACAGATGTACAGTGCTCAGTATGGCAGGGGAAGTTGGAAAAATGTATGGTAGTTTGTGAGTTGTAGGGACTCTATCCTGTTTTGAATGTAAAATACATATGGAAAAAAAAATTGTAGGCAGAACATAATGCTTCTCCTTGCAGGAAACTTTCCTGGTGACCTCAGGAAACAGAACCATTTCCAGATCCACAAACCTGGCATTGATCTCTTGACACACAAGGTTATGAAGCCATCGCCTGTGTTGTCTGTGCAGAAGGTGTCATGGAATGTGTAGTGGCAGGGGTGAGTGACAAAATGCACTTCACTCGTATGAAAGAAATAATAATAGAGTTTATTAATATGGACAATGATTTCATGAGATTCTATGGCAAGGTCGCTTATTATTTACTGCATGGAGGCTCAAGATAATACACAATTATCTTGGGATACCCTCCCGTTGGGTCACGAGGTTCAGCTTGGACCCCCTTGCTTTCCAGGCTCCTTCTGAGAGGAGTGCGGCTGGGTGCGGCTGGATCCAATCCTAGTCCCAGACCTGGTCAGCGGTTTATGACTAAGGGTTCTTGCGCACAGTTACAAAGTAAAGTTAAAGAAAGCGCGCTATGTTTACTTACCACAAATCTGTTGTGGAAAGGGGGGGTCTCTCAGCCTCGAGGAGTAACCTTGAGAGGCGCCCCTGCTCAAGGGCAGATCCTGATGTGCAGCCCGCTGCCGTGAAAGGAGAGCTCCAGGGGCTCTTGGGCTGTCCGCATATTTAGAGGATAAGATGATTGACTTACAGTCATTTTTTCATTCCAGAGGACCATTGGCTAGTGCCAATGCCAGATAAGGCTAAGTGGCCTTATCTCCCCGCTGGGATACAGCCTTCAGGACTGTTATGTTGAGTCTAAGTGGGAGAAGAAATCAGAATGGTGGCGCCTACCAAGATTAGATAAATCGCTGGTTGCTAGCAACTGAACAGAGCTGCATGTAAGGTACAGGCCAGGTTGAGCTGGAAAAGGAGCATATCTGTCACAGAAGGCCACAGCAGAGTTTACTTCAGGTGCACATCAGGACTAGCAGCAAACCTATGGAGTGAGTGGGCACTTGCTCTCAATCAACCACTACGGTGGTCAAGATCACCTGAGACAGACAGCTCTGCGGCACACGCTTCCAGCTGCAGCACATGCAGCAAAAACACCTCAGCTCAACCTTTTCCTAGGAAGATTTAGCTCTTTTCCTTACTTTGCAGTTCCTCAAGACTTACAGCAAGCTCCTCCTTGCTTAATACACCTCAGCTGTATATAACTACCCACCACCATTACGTGAGTCCTGCAAATGTGAGTTAGCCATTCAGCAGACCTGTAATCTTGGCGTGATAACACATTCTGACATTTATTCTAGCTGCTACATCTCAAGGTCAAAATTCATGGTCTTAGCGAAAAGCTTTGAGTTACAGATTTTAGGCTTCAACTCTCAGCACCAAGGACAATCCAGGAGTTTTCGGTCTCTGTGTCCCAGCTGGGGGCCATACAGTTGTCTCTACCGATGGCCCATTTTCAGTTCAGCGACCTCCTCCTACACAACATCAGCCAATAACCTGCCCGCTGCCTTTTCAGCGGGATCACCTTGGCAGACTGCAAGCTTCTGCTGCAACAAAACATCCTTAATTTGAACACTGGTGTGATTACACAGCTACAAAACACTAATGAACGCAAGGAGATTTGTAAATCCACTTTCAGCAATTAATTCTTAAGACTAGATGCTTATGTAAACTTTCCAGACCTCTTCTACTTTTCATATCGCTCAAGGGATCCACTTTGGCCACAGATTTTTTTCAACGATGTCAAAGCTTTCTTCCATCCAGCAGGAAACGCTTCAACATTTACACAGTAGATGCTGTGTAAATGTTGCTCTGAACACAGCCCAGTATTGCTCAGCTCACCTGTAGCCAGCAACCAACAGAACCTCAAAAGCAAAAGCGCCAAAAATAGATGACATCTTTGTCCTAACAGCCCATTTCCAGTAATAATCTCAGGCACTTCTACCTTTTTGAATGAATTGGTCTCTACAGTCCCTTTTCTTTCAAACCTGACCGTTTGCAAGATGCACATATTTAGTAACACACCCACACTCTCTTTAACACTCTGCTACTAAAAACATATGATCCATTTTGAAATAAAACTGAACAGAAAGAGCCTCAGTTCAAACAAATGTTTTGTCTCATACATACTTAAGTAAACCTATCAAATTTGGTTACTAGAGGTTTGACGTGCTTTCCACCATTAAAGATAAGACCATCTAACAGTTATTTGCATATGCAACCTACCCAAATTGATTTGTGTTTGTTGATCTAGCTGAATGTATTTGTGCTCGTAACAACTCTCCAAGGTAACAGCAGAATTATCCTAGCAGAATAGCATCCTGTTAGTCTGATTTTCATGACAACAACAAAGAAACCTGAACGGCTCTGAGAATCTCAATGTTACATGCGTAAATTCCACCAATGTTAGCAAGAAGTCAACTCACACACATTTCAGGGTCTGACCCAAAGCCACTTCCACAGGAACAAACAGCTGCCCAGCGAAATGTTGTTGTCGAAATCCTGATGCAGCACCATAACCACTAGATGACATCTTTGCATTCCCCTTGCACAGCCAGGGAGTTCATTTGCAGGAGGCAGCGTTTGCCAGCTGTACTTTTCCACTGCGTAGCTGAGGCTTGCGCCATCGCCTCAGATCAGCAACTTCAAGATACAGCAGATGAAGAGGGGCAGTATCTCAATGAAGACCTAAAGGGATCTGAGGGACTTCCATCAGGAGAATAAACCCTTTGCCCTTTCTATTTCGTACACATTCTGACAAGGAGACCTTGAGATAATAATACAGAGGGAATAGCAGTGAAATCTGATTCCTCCCTAAGCCCTCAGTGATTTTTCTTCTGCAGAAATCATTGATCCAGCTCTTCAAGATTACCTTGGAAGAATATTCACAACCACTGTGCTAGCCTCACACATTAGGACAGATGAGCCTCAATACAACTCCACTTAAATATGAATGGCTATAATATTGGATGTAACAGAGAAACAGTGTAGTCATATTTGGTTAGTACTTACCAGCTTCAAACCACCAGGTAAGTCACAAATACAACAAAAGTTACCTGAGCTACTTTAGATTTAGCAAATATTTAAAGCATTAAAAGGATGTCAAAAGTTGTGATTGAAAACTGGATTGAAGAGCAGAGCAGACCTTCAAATTATGTTCCATGTGTTGCCAAACTGGTCCTGTAAGTGCATGAGAGACAAAAACTGATCATACGGGGCAGAACTCAAACTGAAATGCCCTCAAATGCCCTTTCTTGTTACATTCCGTTCAGTAGGAAGGACATCCATGAAGCCTAGTTCTCTTTCTTGGACAACTCAAGTAATTATATCAAAGTGTGGTAATGAGCCCTTTTCTCCTGCATTTCCACCCTAACCCAAGCTCACTTTGGAGCGGCTGTCCCTCCAAAGACTCCTGTTGAAGTGCACAGACTTCAGGGTGGGTATTTTACTGTGGTTCCTAATACTGTGAGGGACCAAAAAATCCCAAACAGGGCTGCAGACAGAGTTTCTTTAGGGTTGGGGGCTTCTTTCCACTTTTTGCCGTTCTTCTGAAATGGAAAATCTTTACTCAAATTGTAATAATTCTATGATGTTCCGATATGGAGCATTTACAAATTGATCCCATAAGGATCTTTTTGAACTATTAAAGTGTCTGAACTGATCAAATTCTAGTGCATTGGATTAAAATGATTATGGACAAGGATGCAGCACTGGATGAAGACTACTGGAGAAAAGTGGTAATGAAAGTAATTTTACATTATAACTTTCAGAAAGAAAACTCATCATTTTAGTGAATGCACAAAAATACAGCTTAGAATGTATGCCCAGAATTTCAGTATCAGTCTGCAGAACCTTGAAGACGAAAAAATCAGTGAATGTACCCATATCATGTAATGTGACAAATAAGAAAGCAAGCAATCAGTCTACAAATCTGTTGTTTTCAGAACGAATGTATGCAAGTGGTTTGTAGTTTGTTGAGATCCATAAATGTTCATGTTCAGGTTTCCTTTAAGCATGTGCCCAATTCATTTAACTTCCATTGGACATAGCACTTGTTTATTAACACAAGCAATTAGCACAATTATAAGCACAAATATATGTTAATATTAAATCTGTTTGTAATGTAAAAGTAGAATATTTTCATTCACTGAAAAATACATGTATTGCAGGCACATACAAAAGGAAAAAGAAAAAAAACACATGTCTGGACACAGGAACATGAAGTAACAGGAATTTTTCTGAAGGGTTGTTTTTTCCAAGCTGTGCAACAGATCAGCGTTAGTCAATCCTTGACTTCATACTAGAAATTCATTAAGCTTTTTCACTTCCCTCACTCAATACAAAACTGAATGAATACATAAATACGCCCTGAGTGTTCTGATATGTAAAGATCACAATGCTCAAAGAACCAAGCATTTGATCTCATATTCAGGAAAAAGCCATTGTTTCCTTCAGCCTGAAGGGCGCTGCAAAACCCATGTGTTCCTCTCAACACTGGCTCCTCTTCCCTTGAGGGCATCTGGGCCTCGTGACCAGAGGCTTTCCTGGCTCGCTAGGGGTGTTTTTCCTGAAATGAGACACTGCACATCCTGCTACCTGTTAAATATCTGATTTATTTCACAGCAACACAGGAACTGATGGATGTCTGGATGTCTGCAGAGTGTGATGCCACCTGCCCAAACACTTCCCTTTGCACCGTGTTTGCCCCTGCCTTTGGGCCGTGCTTGTCAGAACCGCGTTTCCAGCGTTGATTACTTCCAAATTCGGAAGATTCAATTAGCTCATCATGCAAATTAAACATCATCGGATAACTAATCCTGCCATATCTTATTATAAAATATAATCAAAAGCAGGCACAGTATGATATTAAATACAAATTAGTGCTAGAATGAGGCAACTGCTTAGAAATAACCTCCGTACAAATAAAGATTTAAAACTGATTAATAGCAGAGGACCGCTTACAGGGCCTCACTGAAACACACAATAAGGAATATTTTGTCGAATGCGCTTTTTAATATCGTCATATTATGATGTGGCAATTGGGGTCCAACAATTACAACTGGTAATTCAAGGGGTTCCTTCTAGCTGGCTATAGAAAGAAAAAAAAATTAGTAAGAAAATGTAATTGAAAATTTATTAATGTACCAATGCATCGTGGATTGACTCTTTCAATTTACAGCAGATAAAATTTAAGGCATTATACTTTTTAAATTAATGAAATAATCTCCAATCTGCAGAGCAAGCTGACTCTTTATCTGCTAGGCTTCCTATTTATAAGGCTGCAGCCTGCGTGAGTGCAGAAAGGCAGTGGAGAAGTTAGCAATCGGCAGTCCCCTCTCTCGAGAGATCCTTATCCGAGTTAGTTCACAAAGTTTCCTTTTATTTTTTTAAATATGTTCAGCTAAACTTGGCTCAAAGCAAAATCTTCATCATCGCAGGAAGGATCGGACACACATTACTCCCTAATGCTTTGCAGGGCAAAGTCAGCCACTCATACCATCCTCCCTGGCAATTTTAATTGAGGGCCATGCAATTAAGTGTCAGGAGTGCTCAAGCAGCCCTTTCCCTGGCTCTGTGCTAGTCCTGCAAAGAGGCAGGAACTATGAGCTGCGGGAAGGGTGTAAGTTGCAGAACCTGCTCTGGCTGTTTGCAAGGAGAACATGAGTCCGTCCTCCACATGTCCACTGAAAATCACATCTAGCCTCTTACGTTAAAAAAAAAAAAAAAGCATTTTTGAAAATTCCACCTGAAGCTTGGACATCGTTGAAATGACCTCTAAATATAACTACTGCAACTATCACACTTGCATTAAACCAGAGAGCTCTGGAAGAAATGAGGCTTCATTCTGTTTCCTTGGTACTGCATATCTGTCATGCCAGGGTCTAAAAAAGGGCCTATTAGGGTATTAGTCACTTGATAACTCATCATGGGAGCTTCAATCCACTGTGGTCTCCTATGTCAATGCTTATGGAGAGAAGGTTTTTATTTCACAGCCCATTGAGTCAAGGGATGGAGCTGTTTCAGTCTGCTGGGTTAATGTGGGTGCTGCTGATACACAGTAAATCCATTTACAGTATTAAAGAGCTTCACTATATTTCCTATGGAAAAAAAAAAGCACATCCTCTGTATTCCGAAGAGTATTTTCTCAAAGCAGTGGCAGGCAGTTGTTAAGATTTGTTTTTCACAATAGGAAAAGCAAATAATTCACACTGTAAATTAATTGTTAGCTTTTCCCCTAAATTAAAAGGGGAGAAAACTTATTTTTAAGTTATGACAGCCCAGAGATCATGCTTTAAAGGTCACAGACTTCTAGCACTAGTGGCACAAATGGTGCTGCTTTAATGTTAGCCCTTCTTGAGAGAGCTGATTACTCTCTGCTCATCCCACTGAAGTCATGGAGGTAGATGGAAAAGGGAAAGGCAGCCAAATAGCAACTCTCAAGAGCTGCATTAATAAAAGAATATTCCTTCCTGAAGGAAGGCTCATAATCGGTATGAGGAAAAATGAACAAATTAGGGAAATCCGTACATGCTGGTAAAGGTGCCATTTTGTTATTTGCATTTCAAGCATAACAACCTGAAAAAATACCTAGCCTTTCTTTGCTGATAGAATTACTTCTTTATGACATTACTCAAAGCAAAACATAATCACCTAGGAATAAAGTGGAAAATCTTCACATAACCTTCTCTTTTTTCTTCCAGCTTTATGCTTACAGAAAGGTTTACAGTAAAATAAATATTATTAAGAAACACATTAGGGATTCTCTAAAAGTTTTAACTTTTGAAAATGAATATTTTAACTCAAAATATACACATCGAGCATAACTAAAGCCAGAGAACAATACAGTCTTCCAAAGAGCAAGAATGCTGCTACCTCCCACGGAAACGAAGCACTTCAAGTATCCACACTGGGCCTCTGAAACACAGGAAATAAAACCATAAAGGATAACATTATAAAAGGTATTTAATTAATTAACACTACTCAGCAAGACAATGCAAATTTAGATTTTAAACACGTCTCAATTTTAGTTGCTACTTATTAACTGAAAATGAACCTGTGCTAAAATGTATTTCTGTATTAATATTCCCAAACATGTAAACAAAAAATCTAGTAATTTTTTTTTCCCCACTATGTTTCCCTGAAGGCCCATACTCTTCACTCCCATAATGATCAGTCCAGCTTCTCCTGCAACATTTTTAGGAGTTATACACTTGGAGTATATTTGGAATATTGACTGTCCTGTACTAAGCAGGAGGCCTGAAGCAGCTAATTATTTTCAAAGATGATTGTTAGCAAAGCTACAGAGAGAGCCTGGCCTTCACTAACGCCTGCTTAAACCTTGCACAAGCAGCATCCCTGCTGCCTCCACCTCACCTAAGCCCTCCCTGGCTGGAGTGTGCAGAGGTTTCCACAAAGCCATCTCTGGAGATGACAAATGAGAAGTCCTCCTTCTGCTAGCCCGTATCCTGCCTGCCTGAAAGCAGCAGCAAATACAGCCATGGAGAAGGAAGTTGTCCACTATGCACCACGGAGAGGGGGAAAAAAAAAAGATACAGCTCAAACCCAGTGATTTTACCCTTCTACTCTGCTTTAAATGTTGATGGTAAAGAGCCACTCGGTGTGATGATAATTCTGTGCTGTAAAACACTTTAACCTCATCTTACTGGCAACCAGCACTGAGGACATTTTTGTGAGGGGAACCAGGACATTTACATCTTCTCATCTGCAATACAACAGAGCTGCTTCTGTTTTGGAGGGATTCCCCCATTTCCTCGTGTGGAAAACAGGGCAGTCAAACAGAGATTTACTGGGAGAGCCAGGAAATAGCAACAAGGCATTGTTAATAGCAGAAACTTATCTCTTACTGCACAATCAAGGTTAATATTCTAAAAGAGTGAAAAACTTGCTTTGCAGGACAGCAAACAGAAATTCAGATAAGAAAGATGAATAGAGGTCATAAAACAAATCCCTTTTCTTTTTACAAACCCATTAAAAGTTGAAAAGTAGTGTTGACCTGCTTCCTAATGAGCAAGTAAGTACTCTTCCCACAGCTTAGGATATTTTTTGCAGTTGTTGATTTACTTTGCTGTGCCCCAACTCTTTCCTGATCTCAAAATGTTTATAAAAATAGCATAGCCGTGTTGTATTTTACATTTGCAAGTTGCATCAGGGCCAAATATTCCACACCGCTAACATATGATTATGAATTTACCCTCTCTTTTTATTAGTATTATAGCAATGCCTAGAACCCAAGAACAGTGAACAAACCCTTAAATTGGTCCCAAAGAGGGTATTTCAGCCTGTATACTAATTCAGAAGTGTCTCATTTGCTGTATTCTCTATTTGCTACTGGTGGGTGAGATGGGGGCAATAATCAAGATACAGTTCTTAACAGGAATACAGGATCTAAAATAAGGAAACAGCTGCCTAACCCCACTTATCCCATTCTGAAAAACAGAAATGGCTTAATGTGAAATTGAAGGCAAATTTTCAGGGTAGAAAAAAATAAGAACAAAATGTAACAGTGTTTAAAATGTGCAAATTACTTTTTATTCACTTACACTGGAATAAGTCACTAATTATGTTCTGAGTAGGCAGAGGCATGCCTGACTATAAAGATTGGAAATGGCAGTTAAATAATTAATGTAAGAATATGTTGATGATCCTAAATAAGAAAATGTGAGATATCTGAAATGAAATAGTTGGAACCCAATGAGGCACTTACTGCATAAGAGACATTAGAAATATCCATGAAATGCATTGCCATGAACAAACAAAGCAATGAAAGAGAACATTAATGTTTTCCCACTTTTGCTTATGAGAAATGAGTGGTTAAGCAGTTAATTTTTCCATGATTAAATAAGGATCCCCAGTCTACATAACCCTTTTTTTTTTTTCATGTGCCAATGCAAATCTCGCAGGCTAGATGAGAGTGAAGAGCAACCAGAGTTGCGCGTGGGGGCAGCGCAAGAACCAGAATATTCTACTTGATCATAAATGGAGAGGATTACTAATGACTTAGGTGTGTATTGTGAAGAAAATGGAAAGTTGTGTCCAAACACCAGTCCAAGCCAAGAAGGGCATTTCAAAGCTGGGGCTGTGCAGAGGCGTCGGGCTCTCTTCCGGAGGCCCTCAGGGGCCTGCTTGATACAGACCCAACTTTCCGACGCGCTCTGCAAGGCGGCCTGCCTCTCGCCAACGCAGTTGGGGCCGCGGGGCGCTGCGGGCGGGCGGGCGCCGCAGCCCGTGCTCCTGCTCCCATGCGGCTGGCCGCGCACTGTGGCAGGAGCAGGGAAAGCGGCTGGGCCTCAAGCAGCAGCCGCCTCGCGAGGCCCAGGCAGTGCTCCCGTCACCATGGTAACGCGCATGGAGAAACAAACAAGTAACCTTCAAGCGTCACCAAGGGGAGAAAGGCGCTTTCCTTGGGAAAATCTTCTTCGGAAAGGGAAATAACACAGCAGATTCCAACTAGAGGCTTTTCACGTGCTCCCCAGACTTGAGCTTCGGTGGCGCTGGTGTCTTCCCAAGGAGGAACATGCTGGGCAACCTCACTCGGCTCAGCCCTCTGACTAAAACCACCCTGGGAAACTCCACTGGGAAGTGACAGCCATGCAGGGGATCCTGGCTCTGCAGCACAAGTCCAGCAGGCTCGAACAAGCCACCTGCCCCTCTCAAAGGCTCCTTCCACACCAGACCTTCCCTGCCCTGCTATGAAGACGGCTCCCACCGAGCGTCCCCCAGGAACCGTCTGACTTCAGCAGCCTCCACAATGTGCTGGTCAGTGCTGGGAACCTAGCTAAGTCTGCACACCATGGATTGAACACAGAAGTTTCTTAGAAGCAAAGAAATACCAATTTTCTGCTCCTTGTACCCCTCACTCTTTCCCTTTATATGTCATCATGTTTCCCCTTGGTTCCTAGATATCATTCAGACACGGAGCAGACTGTCAGCCTTAACCAGAAGCATTCCCTTCCATCTGACAGGGAAGCACTGGAGAAACCATGCTTGCTACCAAGGGAAAACGCTGCCCTCTCCTCATGGTGCGAGATGGTGCCAGAGCAGGTCCCACACCATGCTGGCCGCCAGTGGCCCCTCAGCGGGCAGTGTGCACGGACACGCTGCACTGGGTCACACTGGGGACACTCATGGCAGCCAGGTGCCCCTCATTGTCCACCCAGGCCCAGCCAGGGCAGAGCCGGCGCCCGGACAGGTGGGTGGCACCAAGGTGGCTGCCGCCACGCTGCCCATCACCGCCTCGCTGCCCATCACCGCCTCGCTGCCCGTCACCGCCGCACTGCCTGTCACCACCACGCTGCCCATCACCACCGCACTGCCAGTCTCTGCCGCACTGCCCATCACCGCCGCGCTGCCTGTCACCGCCGCCGTCCCTCGGTGCTCGCAGCAGCACACGCACAAGGTCGAGGCTCACAAAGCGTGTTTTCTTCCTGGCAGCCTTGCTCTGCAAATACTGGAAGATATTTTCAGAAGCTAATAGTATAATTTCTCCATTTTATCTTATGAAACAACTGGAATGGGTTAATAAAAGGGATTATGTACCCTAAATGAAAATGTGGTTATCTGGTTAGAAAAATTAGCTGGGGGGAAAAAAGAGCTGTCATAACGTTGTGTGTATGCTTTGACTTGGTTGATTTCTCTATAATCAGGATGACTTTTTCTTAATATGCTCACAAATGGAGGCATTCTTTCTACACATTCATTTAGGACAAGAGAGATTTAATATCATTTTCAGACACTTAACATGAGTGTAAAACATGATGATGCTTTTTAAAATTATTATTTTACCTTGTAGGTTTCCTACTATGTCAGATTTTCAATTTTCTAATTTCAAATTTGCCTAATACAGGAATACAGCTGTAGAATGTGCTTAAAAGAAGAGATAACAAAAATGACCACTTAAGTTTTTCACACTGCAGAGTGTCTGAAGAAAGTCAGGAAAGCAAAAATCTTATTTAAACGATCAGCCTCAATAATATATAACGGCACTGCACAAACGGAAGAGAAAGAAAATTAGAGAGATTTAAAGGCCAGAAAACTGATCTTATTAACATGAAACAACTCCTAAATGGAGCCATGACAGGACACACAAGTTCACAATAAACGAAGAAGTTTAACTGAGGCAAGCACATGTCATGTCTGGAAAAGTGGAGCCAGCATCAGGCTGAGTTTGGCCAAGAGCAGTTGTATTTGAGACAAGTTGATCGCTGGGAGCCAAGAGATGTTTAACTACCAGGGAGCAAAGAGTTTCAACACAACACATGAGTTTGGACTGCCCTTGGGAAATTACATGGTTGGTAGAAGCATGTATGTAACCTCTCTTCCTTTACACCTCTGCCACATGATGGTTGTTTTGAGATTTACCTGATGAATGCATTCATCTTTTTCCAACCAGTCACTTAAATAAGCCTTATGAAAGTTCAACTATCACTTTAAACTCCTCTTTATAGTTACGTCCAAAAAGAAAGACTGCACACAGTACCATTTTAACGTCTAGCAGAAGATTCTGAAGTATTTTTTCCAATTGTTTCAACCCTAGCTTCTTATTTATATCCTTCTTCCTTTATTTATTACCCTTTTCTTGTACAAAATTGATCTACAAAAGAAAAAAAAATGGCAACAAATCTTTAGATGTTTTGTAATTAAAATCTATCTATTTGTCTTTTATGGTAAGCAATGCAAATTTTGGCTTGTAGAAATAACCTTATTAGGTAGGCATGCTTTTCTTTAGAAACACTATCATAAAAACCACAGCTAAGTCATTAATCTTCTCAAAAAGCTTGTTGAGATCTCCACAGGCATTTAAATGGATCATAACAGCTTCACATGTGAAACGCAGAACTGCAGCCAAGAGTTTGACAGAACTGCAAATTTGGACAAATAAGACCATCAAAGCTTGAGCTGAAGAGCTTTCTATCCTCTCCATGGGCCTAGGAGCTGGTAAGTCCTGTTGTGGAGGATGGAACTACAAGCAAAAAGATAAAAAATGCCAAATTCATGCTGGCAACCCATGAACCCATGAAAGTTTACCTGGTAGAAGACATCAGATGTTAAATGACTATAACACTGCAGAGAGACTGGTGAGCTGAACACTCGTGTATCCAATAGCTGAATTAGGATACTCACTTGCAAAAGGGATCCACAAATGGAGTGGAAAGAAAAAAAAAAAAGATTTTTTTCTAGGCAAACTCTCAACAATTAGCTGATAAAATAATATCCATGGACATTAAAAAAATAGACCAAACAACTTAGGAATAAGCCCTCAGAAAGAAGAGTTTGAGATTTCATAGTTTACCTCCGGACTGCATTTTTAAGATGAAATGTGTTTGTTACATCTTTTCTTTCAAAAGAGGGAAAAAAAATTCTCACGCAGATCCAGATAAAACCTATTGATCCATCTGGTAAAACTCATTAATCAAAATTATACAGCTACCACTATGAGCTGAATCGGAGCTAAAAATGCTGAGAACTTCATAGAAGCTACAGACTGAAAAATCTTTTCAGTGCCTGGAAAACACATGAGTTTGGCCAAAAAAAAACAACCACTTGGAACCATTTTTGTATGGCAAATAGACAGTAATGAGAAATTGTTGGGCTGATGAGAGAGACTGTAGGCATGAGAAAAATAAAAAGAATGGTTAGAAAACAAATCTCACAGCCACAACAAAAGAAAAAAGACTTAACCACTATTTGGCTTTACCAGAATTTTAGATTCTCCAGTAAAACTTATAAAACATCCACACTATTTGTTTTCATAAACCATTTCCATTCCCAGTTCATAACCCCTTAGTATTAGCCAAGTACACATAGAAGTTTTTTAAAATTTAGTATAAGAATAATGTACAATATACCACAGTTTTTCCTGCATGCCCAGAACTAACGGAAATGTTTAATATTGTGTAGGAAAATAACAAGCACATTATCTGGCATTTTAAAAGATATGCAGCAAGAAGGCACAGAAGAATGTGAATGAGTGTTTGCAGGGAGAAAAAATATGCAGCCTTTGTGATAAGTTACATGGTTTTTTACACGGGTATCTTTTCGGAAATTTCTGCAACCTCTGTAGCCAATAATCTTTTTTTTTTTTTTTAATAAATGTGATGTAAAACAACTTGGAAATACTCAGCCAGCCACATAGTGAATTATTTCCAGTTACAGCTATCTTAAAATGCAAATGAAGCATCATTCCAGCATCTAATCGTGCCTCGTCTTGCTATAAAGGGTCTGAAGAATTTGTCTGCTTTAGCACATGCAGTGTTTGGAGAAACACTCCCGGATATGCTTAAAAGGCCTGTAAACAGGTAGGATTAAAGTGGGAAGGATAATTCTAGTCTTTCACATCTGCTGCAGAATGACTGAGAAATCTGGACTCTCCATTCCAAGGATGTTTGACTCCTACTGGCCTAACTGACCCTCTGTATCATCCCTGAAGACACCTCTTCACCACACAGGCTTGATTCCTCCACCCGAAATTGCCAGCTCCATCCTCATTACTGTGGTGTGGAGAACCTGCTGACAAGAGTCTAGATTTGCCCCATCTAACCTTAGCACTTCACTGGGGTCTCTAGGCAGGCAGCTCCACATCCTTAGGCTCTCTCCATAAGATCCTCAAGGGAACAATTCAGCAACAAGTCAGAGGAGACAAACGCAGGGTTGTTACCATTCCTGAATTCAGCAGCAGATCAGGATCTCTTACCCTTTCCAAGTGGGTAGAAAAACTATTTGACTGTCTCACAAGAGTTCTTCAAGTTCCTCAATGCTTTTTATATTTCATAATGGAAAGAAAAATGTTTCATAGACTGAAGACAGGAAACAAAATCTATGCTGGCTGATGTGGAATGTTTGGTTTCAATATTTTGTGTTTCACTTAGTGCTATCCCTTCACATTTTCCAAGCAGGAGTTAGCTTTCTGAATGTAAACCTCTTTCAGACAAAATTGCAGAACTCCTCCATTATAAAGAACATCAAAATGGAAAAGTGACAACTCTGAAACACTTGGCAAAATGGAAAATTAATCAAAATGACTTTCCCTCCGTGAAAATGATGAATTGATACTTCTCAAGAAACAGCTGAGTTTTGCCACCAACACGTCCACCAGGGCTCAGGCATAAGGCTCCATGAGCTGCACGCGCTGCCCCGTCTCATCCCTAGCGAGGAGCAAATGCAAGAACGGAGCTGTGGGCATCGCACTCCCAGGCGAGAGGGAAGTCACCCTCCCATCTTCCCACAGCATCTCACTGCATGTAAGGGCTCCCACTTCCCTTATTTTGTTATTTTGAGGCTTTGTCCCTCACTTATTTTTGTTTAGAGGTTGTCATTTATTCAGATGTTTCTCAAATTGTTTTGGGTTTAATTTTATAAAATTACATGGGGAATGAAGGATCACGAAACCGAAGGTATAGAGACTTTGCAGCTGATCGTAAATAAATCTCAATATTATTATGATGATCTTTTGCTTATCTGTGGTATCTTTTTAGAGATTTTGTATAGGTTTTGCTTTATATTTACATGACCAGGCTGCTTTCTTATGCAACAGAAAGCTTCCTGCGTGGAATGCATTGTTTAAGAAAAAAAACTTGATTTATTCAAAGCAATTTTTTTTCACCGTGCTGCAAATCAGTCTCTCACTGTCTCTGTTCCAATTAATATTTAATTATTTATGCAAATCAGAGCTTCTAGGGGAGTTTGCCAGCCCAGATCAGCCAACAAGCTGGGGGACAGAACAGTTATTTGCACTAGGCTGCAGTTCAAGTCCCTCTCCTGATTTAATTTTTGGCCTTAGGAGGAAGGACAGTCACTGTATCCCTGTGATGGGAAGAATCACACATGATCTGATCTAAACTGCTGCCGAGCACTTTGGTGTCAAGATCTAAGCAGATCTGTTCCCTCATATGGGCAAGCGAGGACGATATTAAGCTACCTCCCAGAGAGGTGCTGAATAATTACCAGCCGCAGAGCATCGTGAGATTGAAAGTCTCAGGGAGGATATATGGCCAGGATAGTGTCCATGAGCACAACTTCCTAACAAATGTTGATGCAACCCGCTCATGGCAAAACTTAACTTGGAATTTTGCCTAAAATGAAGCAGGAAAAGCTTGTGAGGATATAAAGATGGAATTCATAAAAAAGACAAATCACAACTTCACATTATTAACCCACACTGTAAGTGATCCCTGAGCCTGAGCTCAACAAGTAGACACAAAGCTACACAAAATAATCCACCCATAGCAGAAGAATTTATTTATGTTTACACAGTTTGTATTTCCCAAATTTGCTATACTTCACATGCAACTACATGATTAAACAATAACAAAAAAATGACTCTTGAACAGATATGAATTATAGATACAAACTTTTAGTTCTGTACTTTTTTCCTAAATTTTTACAATATTCGGCAATATTCATGTACTCTTGAGTCCAGATAGCCCAATGACAAAATCTCTCCTGCATGTTGGTAAAAGCACGTTGCCACTTATTCTAAAAATGTTCTAAATTATAAAACTTTTGTCAGCTGGTCTATAAGCACTAAGGCAAGCAAGCCAAAAAAAAAAAAAAAGAGGCATTTAAAAATGGCTACGTCTGTGACATAACTACAAGATTTTTTGTTTTCCAGAAATCATTTCCTAATCAAAGCCTAGAAGGCTGGAGCTAATGAGACTGTCACCTGCAGTTTGATGGAGATGGTTTTGATTGCCAAGGTGCCAATAGCGCACGCTGCTGCCTTTTCCCAGGGAACGCAGGATGGCTTCCATTCTCTCCCCTGAGAAGAGACTCCCCAATAACTGTGGGACAAACAGGGGCTGCAGAGCAACACGAGTGGCACAGCCAGTGACGCACGGACTGCGGACGCGCTTGTTCCCTGAGCATAACACCTAGTTAATGGCTAATTAGGGCCACAGGAGCTTAGAGACATGAAATCATTGCCAAAAACTCAACAGAGTGAATTGTGAAGGATTCCTCTAAAAAGAGATGCAGAGCAACCAGCACTAAATGCACATGAGGGATGAGCAGTGTTTTTGACCAAGGAAAATGCGTGTTTGACAACACCATCGTTCTGCATTCTTGACATCCCAGTCACTTTTGCAGAACTCACTGTAGACACAAAAGGGATTATAATAAGTTTTCTCGATATTTCATAAAACATTTGTTACTTGAAATGCAGCTTTGAAATGCATGCTTTGAAATTTCCCTTATTTCCTGTAAGAATAAATATGCTTTAAAATAGACAAAAATAGAATTAAACATCTTCATGATGACCCAACATTTAAGGCTATTTCTTTTTCAGTTTTAAATATATATCTGTACTATGTATGAATGCCAATAAACAAAAGAACCCTGAATTGTTATTGGATTTTGTCTACATGCTGCATGGACAGGGCACTCTCTCACACGCCAAGATTTGGGGGGGTACCACTTGCAGTTTGATGTGTACTCTCAAATAAATTACACACCTTCACTATGCTTCAATTTATTCAGGCATAACCTAGAGGTAGCAATAGTTTGCTTGCTCATTTAATTCCAGTTCAGTACGTGTTGAGTAATCCCCTTGAGTTTCTTTTCAAAACAATCATTATAGCGTTTAATGTGCAGAGATGATCGAGATAGCTTGTTATTTTTTCCTTTCAAAATCATAGGGAAAAAGGTGTGTTAACATAACAAAAATATTTTTCATCATTTCAGGTTGCTGGCTCAAAGACAGCAAGACTCAGCCCTGCAGTCCCTAAATCCTACACTGCTCACCTAGCAACATAAAGTAGAATTTTTAACTCAGAAATGCTTTCTAAAATTACTATAAAAAAATAATTATAAACAAAGGAGTTTACAGGTGAATACCATGGCATTTATGCAAAATGTCCTTAAAAGTAATACCCTTTTGTTTTGTCAATGATAAAAGTAATAAAACATGTAAATACATCTTGTGTGAGGGGGAAAAACTTAGAGAGGAAATCAGGTAAACGAACTACAGTTCTGCTCGAGATCACAAAGGTTTGCTTCAACATCGGCGCTGATGAATCAGCACGTAACCCCACGAGCCTCTCAAAGGGCTGGATGTGGAAATAATTATTTATTGAGGCAGCAAGCAGCAAGGTTGTTGTTTTGATGAATTGGCACACGTGGAACTCGGAATGATGAATTGCACTGACGTTAATTCTATTAAAAGTTGCCTAATATGCACATAACTTGATTTATGGATTGTTCAACACAGAAGAGCAGCCTCATCTCACACACAGCACTCATCGCACAGTCACTTCACTAAAACATGTGATAGAACAGCCACTAGATACTGAATAAGACCCTCCACTGTATAGCTCTTTTCATTCTCAGCCAGCTCAGTTGTGGAATACGACAATCAATGCACATTTCTGCATTTTCGCAATGTCAGGAGTGACTTATCTCTTGTCAGAGAGACAATGGTGAATATACTTATTATTTCTATATAGTCAGCAGTATCTGATGCTACTATTTGCTAAGTAGACAAAATAAATGTCCATGAGATGTGTCTGTCTCAGTACACTGGGACTTATTTTTTTTAGGGTCTCTCAGTCATGCAGTTCAGCACTGCCCTGGTCTGTAATACTCCTAACAAAGTGAAGCATGGTGCAATAGAATAATTCATAAAAGCTAAAATGTTCCATGTTTATACCTATTTGACTTATATCCCTCTCTGGAGCCCTGCACTGCAGATGAGCTTACATTACTCGTCTCTTCCTACGAGTCTAACTCAACCTTACTCAATCCATTTCTACTACTGAAAAATGAAGTGGGGTAAAAAAGAAAAAAGAAAGACATCTTATTCTTAAAAGAGAAAAAAAATGTTTTTCACCTTTCTCAAGGGTAGCCCTAGCCATGTGGATAGCACCAGTCACATGAGAACGAGCTGAAAAACGAAGAGGAGCCTCCAAGAGGAGCCCCAAACCACAGAGTCAGCGGGTGTGCCCACAAGGCCTCACCTGACACGACGCCAGGAGGCTCGAAGCCACACACTGCTGAAACCCACAGGCACAAGGACTTTCATTCCAGCCAGACACCGTCGCGAAGGAGCCTCCTGCACAAGGCCCCACGTTGAGCACTGGGTCATCCATCGCTCCACGAGGTCCTCCTGGTGCCTCGGGCCTTCTCAGAGGCTTCCAAGAGCCTCACGGAAGGGATCCAAATCCCTGCAGATGCTGCCCCAGCCTGGAGTCCCTGCAGAAACAGATCTTTACAGGTGCACAGTGTTTTGGAGCAGATTCTCTGATTTAGCAGCAAAGGTTTAAGCTATTTTCATGCTATCCGGCCTGACCCGTACATAGGTGCTAATGGCTTAGCTGCAGCCTATCTCCTGACAACGAGACTGTTCAGTGGCTTCCAGTTTCCATCCAACCTCTAAAAATTGTGCAGAAAAGTCACTACTCTGCCTCTCTGGCAATCCATCAGCCCCAATTACAACTGGGCCACAAAAACACAACGTTCTTTACAGGACTTTTCAAAGCCTGAATTGTTCTGCTGCCACTACAGGAGAACTAAATAGCTGCGTGTTTTAATGTAATTTCCTCAGTATTGCCTCATGGTTTCTAAATGGGAGCCATAGCTCACCTGAGTTTAACATATCTGAAATATTGATTATAGCACCATTTATTTGGGAGAGTGAAGTGGATCCAATGGCTGATTTCTGTCATTCAGCAGATGCCACAAGGCAGCACTGTCTGAATGTGTCTCTTTGCTGGAAACCTGTAGAGTTTGCACTGTTCTTTTCAGGTCCTGCAGAGGGGATGGATTTCAGCTCACGGTGTTAGGTCCGTTCTTCGAATCGGTAGAGAAGGACAAAACCACCATCGAGAGAGTCTCTCAGAGT
>NW_020455405.1:0-1018 GCF_003342845.1 Nothoprocta perdicaria | reverse complement strand
TCCAGGGGTGGCCCCACGGGCCCCGCCACCAGGTCCTGGGGGGCTCCACAAGATCTCAGGGGGTTCTGGTGGCCACAGGGCCTTAAAGGAGCCGAAGGTTCTTGGGGAGCCTGTGGGTTTTGGGGGGCCCAGCAGGTCCAGGGGTGGCCCCACGGGCCCCACCACCAGGTCCTGGGGGGCTCCAGAAGATCTCAGGGGGTTCTGGTGGCCACAGGGCCTTGAAGGAGCCGAAGGTTCTTGGGGAACCTGTGGGTTTTGGGGGGCCCAGAAGATCCAGGGGTGGCCCCTGTCCCATCTCTGGTACTTGTTGCACAAGGACCTGAAGGTTCTTGGGGACCCTGCGGGTTTTGGGGGGCCCAGCAGGTCCAGGGGTGGCCCCTGTCCCATATCTGGTACTTGTTGCACAAGGACTTGAAGGACCTGAAGGTTCCTGGGGGGCCCAGCAGGTCCAGGGGTGGCCCCTGCCCCACACCTGGTACTTGTTGCACAAGGACTTGAAGGACCTGAAGGTTCCTGGGGACCCTGCGGGTTTTGGGGGGCCCCTACGCTGTACCTGGTACTTGTTGGTGGAGTTGAAGGGGATCTCGGCCACCTTCTTGTTCCTCTCGCGCATGACCTTGACGGAGCCGGACGAGAGCTCGATGCACTTGAGCAGGGCCGACTCGGAGGCGTCGCCGGCCACGTCGCGCTGCGGGACGGGGCGGCTCGAGGAGCGGCGGCACCTCGGGGCCCCCCCAACCTGCCCCTGCCCCACGGAGCCTGCCAGAACCTCACACACCCTCCCCATGGCCCACGGACCTTCTAGGGATCCGTCAAAACCTCCCCATGGACCTTCTAGGGATCTATCAAAACCTCCCCATGGACCTTCTAGGGACCCTCCACAACATCTCCATGGACCTTCTAGGGATCCGTCAAAACCTCCCCATGGACCTTCTAGGGATCCATCAAAACCTCCCCATGGACCTTCTAGGGATCCATCAAAACCTCCCCATGGACCTTCTAGGGATCCGTCAAAACC
>NW_020455404.1:0-1079 GCF_003342845.1 Nothoprocta perdicaria | reverse complement strand
GCAGCCCTGCGGTGCAGCACGGCACAGTGGGCACTGCAGCCCTGCGGTGCAGCACGGCACCGTGGGCACTGCAGCCCTGCGGTGCAGCACGGCACGGCGAGCACTGCAGCCCTGCAGTGCAGCATGGCACGGCAGGCGCCGCAGCTCCGGGACTGCTTCCTTGGCTTGCGCAGGGTTGCTCACGTGCCAAGGGGGCTGCAGGGCTGCGCCCGCGATTTCCTTTCGGGATCCGCTTCAGGTCGCGGCTCCTCTGCCGTGGGGCTCGAGAGGGCTTGAGCAGCCTCTGCGCTGCGTTTGTGGAAGGGGCACGCACCTCTCCGTGCCGCCTGTGCCCGCAGGGCAGCGCGGCCAGTGCCTGTGCAGCGGGTACAGACAGTGCCCGTGAAGCAGGTACAGGCAGTGCCCACGCAGAGGGTACAGGCAGTGCCCACATGGTGGGTAGGGACAGCACGGCCAGTGCCAGAGGGTACGGACAGCGCTGCTTGTGCTCATGCAGTGGGTACAGGCAGTGCCCACACAGCTGGAACACACAGTGCCCACGCAGCAGGTACTGGCACTGCCTGTGCAGTGGGTGTGAACAGTGCTTGCACAGCACGTGCAGTGCCCTAACAGTGGGTGGGAGCAGTGCTGCTTGTGCCCACGCGGCGGGCAGGATGGCTCCGCTCTCTCCTGTGCCCGCTGCCCCGTGCCCACCCGCTGCCACCCTCTGCCACGCTGACCTTGCGCTCTTGTCCCCGCAGGGAGCGGAGATGGGCAGGGGCAGATCCTGCAGCGCTTCCCGGAGAAGGACTGGGAGGACAACCCCTTCCCGCAGGGCATTGAGCTGGTGAGTGCCCTGGCAGCGGCCGGGGAGCGCCCCCGAGGGCTCCCGCCGTCCCCCTTGGCTCCCATCACACCCAGCCCCGCAGAGCGTCGCTGCAGCGGGTGCAGCTCCCTGTGTCACCCTCGTGGCTCCCATCACACCCGGCCCTGCAGAGCGTCGCTGCAGCTGGTGCAGCTCCCTGTGTTCCCCTGGGGCTCCCATCACACCCAGCCCTGCAGAGCGTCGCTGCAGCGGGTGCAGCTCCCTGTGTTCCCCT
>NW_020455403.1:0-1001 GCF_003342845.1 Nothoprocta perdicaria | reverse complement strand
GATGGGGATGGGGACAGGGGCATGGGACAAGGGATGGGGATGGAGACATGGTCATGGGTCAAGAGATGGGGATGGGGACATGGGCCAAGGCATGGGGACATGGCCATGGGTGAAGGGATGGGCATGGGGACATGGTCATGGGTGAAGGGATGGGCATGGGGACATGGGTGAAGGGAAGGGGCCGCGGGTCAGGGCAGGTGACACAGGACACGGGGACACGGGGCCAGCCCGTCCCCACTCACCATGGTGGTCAGGATGTACTTGTAGAAGGGCGACGTCATGCCCAGCTCCGAGGCCTGCGGGAGGGGACAGGGCTCGCGGCGTTCCCGGCGTCACCCAACATCACCCAATGGCAGCCGGTGTCACCCAGTGTGTCACCCAGTGTCACCCAGTGTGTCACGCAACGACACCCAATGTGACCCGGTGTCACCCAATGGGTCACCCAACGTCCCCCAGCACCCCCAGTGTCACCTGCTGTCACCCAATGTGTCACCCAACRTCACCTGCTGTCACCCAGCGTCACCCAACGTCACCCAATGCCACCCARTGTCACCCAATGTGTCACCCAACATCACCCAGCATCCCTGGTGTCACCCAGTGTCACCTAATGTGTCACCTGGTGTCACCCAACGTAACCCAACGTCACCTGCTGTCACCCAATGTGTCACCCAACGTCCCCCAGTATCCCCAGTGTCACCTGGTGTCACCCAATGTGTCACCCAACGCCACCCAACATCACCCGGTGTCACCCGATGTCACTCAATGTGTCACCTGGTGTCACCCAATGTCACCCAATGCCACCCAGTGTGTCACCCAACATCCCCCAGCATCTCTGGTGTCACCCAGTGTCACCCAATGTGTCACCCGGTGTCACCCGGTGTCACCTAACGCCACCCAAGGTCACCCAATGTGTCACCCAACATCACCCGGTGTCACCCAACATCACCCAAGTCCACCAGATGTCACCCAATGTGTCACCCAACATCACCCAGCATCCCCGG
>NW_020455402.1:0-1022 GCF_003342845.1 Nothoprocta perdicaria | reverse complement strand
CCCATATTGCAAAGGAAACTCGCTTCACATGCTTTCAGTGTTCCCGTGCTCCAGACTTTGCCTCCTACCTCTCCTTGTGCTGCTTCCACAGGCACATCTCCTTTAGATTTGCTGGAGACGGTGAGTGGAGAGGGGGATGTGTCCAGGGATGCACTTTCCTGGCACTCCGTGCTCTCCTCAGTGTCCGACTCCTCCAGCTCCTCTGAAGAAGACTCTAGAAAGTAAAAGGYGCAGGTTGGATGCTGCTTTGCGTGGAGTCATGACTTTTAAGCCTGTMCGGAGTCCTGTCTGGAGAATGAGAGCCAAAGAATGGGCAGGAAATGACTTGTGTAAGAGGCAGGCACCTCCCCTCTGGCAGGTGTGCTGCTTGGGGAGGGCTGTCCTTGGAGCTCCTGGGAAGTGGGGCARCAGCAAGACCCTGCCTGGGATGGTCTGCACTGGAAAACTGTGCAGGTCCCCCTTGGAGGGCCCTTSCTTCCAAGGACATGACCTCTCTGGCTTTTCGAACTGTCTAGCCACTGTGTCCCCTCGCAAAGAGGGCACGCACAGGGCACAGAAGGAAGCGGGAGGTATTTGACATGGGCAGAGCTCTGGCACTGCACACGTTGCTCACATCACTGTAAGGCAAGCCTGTCACTTGGTCAGCCAGCAATGCCAGCAGCTTTTGCTGYGTAGTCTGAAGGTGGYCCCATGCAAGCGATGGCAAGAAYGCGAGTAGCGGCTCCCGCTTTGCAGCCCCGTCACTCGGCATGGCAGAAGGCGGCTCCGCAGTGTCTTTGTGAAACTCACCTGTCGAGTCAGAGCTTTCCTCTTCGCCATCAGCTGGGAGCGAGACGAGGCAGTGCGTGAGCGCATCCTGCAGGAAGCGTGTTCAGGTTAGAGAGGTGCCACTCAGCGGGAAGGGCCGCGAGCAGGTTGTTTCAGCGGGACAGTGCCAAGTGCACGGTTCCAGAACAAGGCCAGAGCTCACGTGAGCCCTGCTGAGGTGTCCCCCTGGTCTGCCAGTGCCAGGGCCTCTCTGT
>NW_020455401.1:0-1069 GCF_003342845.1 Nothoprocta perdicaria | reverse complement strand
TTTTTTTTTCAGCTTTTTTTTTCAGCTACTTTCTCTTTGAAACTCAGCCTGACAAGTACATGCCCTGTACGACGGGGCGAGTAAAGCAGAACATCTGGACGGAACAGTTTCTTGTCGGGATTTTCTGCTAGGAATCAGTTGTGTTCCCGTTTGTGAGTGTTCCTGTGCGGTTGCTAGCGCGGAGCAGAAGCGCCGGAGAAGGAGGAGGGTTCGGTACCGTGGGGGGTGGCGGGGGGACCAGCAGCACGCCCAGAAGTGCTGGAAAGTCCTCGGAGACGCGGAAAGGTGGAGCGAGAGGAGCCCGCAAAAGAGGAGGGCTGTGCCCCTTGTGAGGGGGCAAGCTCACCTTTTGAGGGTGTCAGGCAGAGCCCTTCTTTTCACTGGAACATCTTACCCCAAAGCCCATCCACATTCCATTGCCACAAGGGGAMAATAGCAGTAATGATAATATTGATGTTAAAACGCCGCAAAAGGAGGGATGGAGTGGGGGAAGCCGGCGGTGCCTTGGGGATGGCGATCCCCGGCGCAGCTCCGCTTGCGCGGGCGGGGCGCAGGCCTGGCATTTTGGGTGGAGAAAAACAAAACAAAACAAAACAAGTAGAAATACGAAATTCCGCAGTGGGGGAGAAGCGCTGCGCGCCCCGCCGCCAGGCAGAGCCGGGTCTCCGCGGGTCTGCTCGGGGCCTAGCGCGGCCCTCTCCGCGGCTCCCAGCTCCCCACGCAGGACGGCGGCTCCGCGCCGCTGCCCAGCAGACCCTCATCTCCGCCGCACTGAACTGCCGGAGTATTAGCGGGTTCAACAGTTGCCCTGCATGCAGACCAGTGTGGTTAAGACCTGAATCCGACCCTAGTACCTTTTATTTTTGATTTTTTTCTCTCATGATTTCGTTAGCTCCTGTGATGCTTCCCTTTCCTCATTCCATTCCGTTTAGTATTACTTTCATTAAGGATCTAAATTCTTATATAAATATTCCGATATTCTCTTTCCCTTGTTTCCCTGGATCCCTTTTCCACTTGCTTTTGTTGACCTTCCTGACTCCTTAAATTGCATCTGCTCTCTGGTTATCAG
>NW_020455400.1:0-1084 GCF_003342845.1 Nothoprocta perdicaria | reverse complement strand
GATGGTGTCACCACATGGTGGTGGGACCATTGATGGTGTCACCACGTGGTGGATGGAGTCTCCACGTGGTGGTGGGACCATCAGTGGTGTCACCATGTGGTGGATGGAGTCACCATGTGGTGGATGGAGTCACCATGAGGTGGTGGGACCACCAACGGTGTCACCACGTGGCGGATGGAGTCTCCACGTGGCGGTGGGACCACCGATGGTGTCACCACGTGGCGGTGGGACCATTGATGGTGTCACCATGTGGTGGATGGAGTCTCCACGTGGTGGTGGGACCATTGATGGTGTCACCACGTGGTGGATGACGTCACCATGTGGTGGATGGAGTCACCACGTGGTGGTGGGACCATTGATGGTGTCACCATGTGGCGGTGGGACCATCAGTGGTGTCACCATGTGGTGGATGGAGTCACCATGAGGTGGTGGGACCATCAACTGTGTCACCACATGGTGGATGGAGTCACCACGCCGTGGACAGAGACACCACATGGTGGTGGGACCATCGATGGTGTCACCATGTGGTGGATGGTGTCACCATGTGGTGGTGGGACCATTGATGGTGTCACCACTTGGTGGATGGAGTCTCCACGTGGTGGTGGGACCACCGATGGTGTCACCATGTGGTGCATGGAGTCTCCACGTGGTGGTGGGACCACCGATGGTGTCACCATGTGGTGGTGGGACCATCAACGGTGTCACCATGTGGTGCATGGAGTCACCATGTGGTGGTGGGACCGTCGACGGTGTCACCACTTGGTGGATGGTGTCTCCACGTGGTGGTGGGACCATCGATGGTGTCACCATGTGGTGCATGGGGTCACCATGTGGTGGTGGGACCATTGATGGTGTCACCATGTGGTAGATGGAGTCACCACGTGGTGGTGGGACCATTGATGGTGTCACCACATGGTGCATGGAGTCTCCACGTGGTGGTGGGACCACCGATGGTGTCACCACGTGGTGGATGGAGTCACCACGTGGTAGATGGAGTCTCCACGTGGCGGTGGGACCATCAAGGGTGGCACCAGGTGCCCGCGGGGCCCCCGCGCGTCCCCCCGCCCGCCCCGGCGCCGTCCCA
>NW_020455399.1:1297507-1306512 GCF_003342845.1 Nothoprocta perdicaria | reverse complement strand
CCGGCCCCGCTCCGGGTGTCCCCGAGGAGCCGCGGTTGGACCAGGCCCCGGGGCGGCTCCGTGTCCGGGTGCAGCCCGACGCTGGGGCCACAGTCACCCCAAACGGGGTCGGGGAACGGGGCAGATCCCGGGCTGCCCCCCAGCCCCGGGACCCCGTGGCGAGGGGCGACGTTCCCGGGGCGGCTCTGGCTCTAACCTGGCGCCAGGGCAGCTCCGGGCACCCCCGGGTGCCTTCCCCACCCCACGGAGCCCCCGTCCCGGGCCGGACGTGCTGGGAAAAGGTCCCACATGCCGGTGCCGGAGCAGGGAGCCGAGCGGCGGCCKCACCGGGTACAAGGGGCAGCCCCGGGGCGGCTCCGTCACCCACCGGGCTGGGGGACAAGGCCCTGCAGAGGCCGCGCCGAGGGGGCCGCGCCGCCCCCGGGGGCTGCAACGAGCAGGAAAAAAATAACATATATATTATTAAAGAAAAACACAAACGAGAAAGGCGAGCGAGGAGGCGGCTTTGACGCGTATTTTTAGGCGCTTAGCGCAGCCCTGAACTATTTTGGCGGCCCCTCCCTCGCGGTGCCGCCGCGCGGCTATTCCTGGGCCGCCGGCCGGGCGCACGCGGCGCGCGGTGACTCACGGCCCCCCGGGCGCGCGCGGGGGCCTTCGGCCTCCCCCTCCTCCTCCTCCTCCTCGGGGGGTGCTGCCTGTCGGAGCGGGGCGCAGGAGGGGAGCGCGCGACAGAGCTGCAATGGCTRGGGACAAACGTGCTCGGAGAGGAGGACAAAGCCCGGCCCGCGCTGCGGAGGGGCAGCGCCGACACGGCGGGGTTGCAATTAAGCGAAAGCAGGAGCTAAAACACGGGGGTTGGCGCGGAGCTACGGCCCAAGGGGCCCCGTTGTCCGCGCGGCTCCGGCTGCCGCCGCCGCTTCCTTCCCCATCGCGGTTCCGCGGCGAGGGAGGGAGCAGCCGGGAAGGGAAAGGCTGACGGGGCCCGGGCCGCGTTGCCGCCAAGGGCCGCTTTGCAGCGGGGAGGACGCACGCGCCGGGGCCATCGGCCCCTGTGCAGCGGCTGCTTTGGGAGCTGGCGCTTCAGCCACGTCCTTGCTGCCCTTGGTGCTTTCACTAGTGGGAGAGGAAAGGGTTTTGCAGGAGGCTGGCGAGGCCCCGCTGGGCTGCGGCGCCGGGGAGGGCGGCAGTGTGCAGGCTGGGGRTTTATTCCTGCTTGCCACTTAGCACAAGTTCTGTAATCATTAAAGATAAGTAAAGATCTAGAAGTGCGTCCTTATTTTCTCTTCAGAACAGCGGTGATGGCAGAGGGGGCTTCAATGGGGGAGTCGCAAAAGAAAAGGACGACAGCCTCCGCTTGGCTGCCCCCAATGAGTTTTGCAATATCTGCTTTTACCTTAAACGGGGCCGTCCAGGAAGTTGAGGCGAGAGCCTCGTTCTTCCCCAGCGCCCTGAGCAGGTTTCGCTTCACATCAGCCGGGCCCTCGTGCAGCCCGTTGTGCTCGGGGGCCTCCGCGACGGAGGCCGGAGCCGCCCGGCCTCGGCCACGCGTGCGGCGGGAAGCGTCTGCACAGAGAGCGGAGACATGAGAGGAGCCGACGGCTGCATTTCCTGAGAAATAAGCTTGGGAAAATAATAATAATAATAAAAAAATACTGTCGCGGCTTATGACTCTGCAGGATTCCACGTCACGCGCGCAGGGGAGGGTGTTCAGAGTGAAAAGAAAAAAGGAAGAAAAAAGAAACAGTTCAACTTAATCATTTCAGCTGCTTTTCAGGAAAATGGTGAAAAAATGCAGTGTAAGGGGCATGTTATCCTTCCACAATGAAACATAAGCACCCTTTAAAGGAGGCTTCTAATCTGAAGCCAAAGGAGAAATAAAATTATTGAGAAACCCTCGGAAGTTGTCTTGAAAATGGCTGAAAATGGCCCATAGAGAGGGCAACATGATGCTCATCCCAGACTCTCCTCCTCGCTCCATGGCATGGGGGAGAGACAGAAGTGACCAGGCAGAAAAGAGGCAGTTTTAAAAGTTTTTTTTTTTTTWAAAATGAACCCTCATGTAAAGATACAATATCCTCGAGCTCAGTGTTTTTAAATCAAAATGTCTGCATCTGTTACAAATGCAACAGCTTCCCCAAATTTCAAGTATAAAACAAAACAAACCATCCTGAAAAAAAGTGTTTGCCTTCGTTCTTTAAACACTGTACAGGATAACACTAAATTAAACCTGGTGACCCTGAAGAATTAAACAGCACTTTCATTCTCAGGAGAAGACAGAAGTTGGGTCCTTCACCATGAGTGATTTGTTTAGGGATTTCCAATTTTAAATTTTAAATTTTCCAACTTAGATTTTCTGACTAGAAGAAGAGAACTTCGCTTTACCAGATTGGACTGTGAGGGGCTTCCAAGCGACATGATTCAGGCATCGAGTAGCTGACTAAGGACTAGAAAATTAATGTTTTTGCACGCAAGTGGTGGCAAAACCAAGCGGCTCCCAGCGCTGGCCCTGGCGCTCGCGGCTTCTCACTGCTTTGCCGATTGCCTGCCCGGCTTCTTCTCCTGCGGACCTCTTCCGCTGCCTGGAATTCCTCGGCCGCGGCCACCAAACACACCTAGGGGGCAAAAACAAGTCAGAAAAACAGAAAAACAACTGTAAGAACGTGCTTCTCAGCTGCTCAGAGCTTCCTCACCAAGCTCTGCCCAACTGCAAAACGGATTTTCCAGGTTTTGGCCGGGTTTTTGGACTCCTTCCTTGCCAATCCCCAGCGCTGCAGTTTGTTCTCTAGGYGCCTAACGTATCTCTGCACATCTGCGCGTTCCCTAAAGTTTCCCTGCTCACGTGCACCCTGCCAGCCAGCTGGGCCGTCACTGTAAATTTAAGTTTACCGATTCTGAAGAAYGTAACCAGCAAAGAGCTATGGGGCGTTTAACCGAGCTGCAGCATCTGGCAGCACTGGGATTAGCAGCTCGCACTGTACCCCGTGAAAGCTGTAAAACCAAAACCAAAGAGGGTGACTCAGTCGCAAAATTCAGCTGCAAAACACAAAATAAACCCGGTTCTGTCGCCACCTCATCCTTGGGCAGAGCGACCCTTTGGAGAAGGTGCCGGATGCCACCAAAAGACACCAATGACCAAGGGCTCCCTGTGGACACGGGAGCATCCACCCACCTGCTTCCAGTTTGCCTTGGCAGCTGCTGCTCTCCCTCTCCTTTCTCCCAGCCCAATAAGTGCTCCCAGAATAGACAGAGGAAGGTTCCAGGCYGTAATTGTGAGGTTTAGTTCGGAGCGTCGGGGATAAAGGGGCCGTGAAGCCACCGCAGCCACTGCGGCGCGAGTGGCAGAGCCCAAAGGACGCCTGCTCCAGGGAGAAGACTTAGCTCTACAGCCCTACGCTCTTCTTAAGCCCAGACCACAGGCCTAAACTAGAAGGAAAAACACAAATAATAATAATAATAAAAAAAATGCTTCTAACCCTGCAGTCCTCGGGATGCTCTCAGAGCTCCAGCAGCTCCCAGAGCAGCCAAGCAAAGACCACAGCACTCTGGCTTCTTGGCTGGCCAAATGCAGAAGACGAAGGGTTACCCGTGTCAGAAACAATAATCCTTTCAACTGYGTGCACAATTATAGCTCTACTTCTGCCTGCCGGCCTCCCAACAAAATTGTCCTGCTCCTTTTTTATTTTTTTTTCCTTTTTTTTTTYCCCCTTCGTGTCTCAGTAATGAGAGCCAAACCTTTTAGCTAATTAGCAAATGCCAAAGCTTCCCTTTAAAATATTCCATCGGCTCATTTAAGCTGCACATCAAAACAGCGGGGAACTCCGCCTCAACGAGCGCTCGGCTCCGCGCGCCACAAGGWGGATGTTTCCACAGCAGAGAAAACATTGCAGCTAAAACGCTTCTCTCCAAACAGCCCCATCCAAAAAGCTGCTCCGCCAAGAGCCTTGGACACGAGGAGGGAAGGAGGGGAAAATAAAATAAAGGCGCCTTCAGATTCGTAAAGGTCAYTTGTGCATGAGGAGAGCTTGGGGGAAGCAGCACGGGCGGCAGAAACCACAGGGGTTTTTCCCTCGAGAAGTCCCAGGAGGTGGAAACGGAGCCTTTGCAGCTCCCCTGCAACGGGCCGGCCCCGCGTGGGTCACTGCTGCCCTACCAGGACTCCTCGCCTGCTCCGGGTGCTCCAGACTTCCCCCTTCGCCGGCTCCGGTCCCCAGGACTCCCTTTAAAATGTAGTTTTCCGGGGCCAAGCCCAGTTTGGTGGGAGCTCGGGAGCTGCTACCGCGGCAAATCCTGTATTCAGAGCAACCCCGAGGCTGGCACGGGGACCCAGGGAGGCGACCGCAAAGCGAATCTCAAGGTTGTGGCAGGAGGTGCAAGCAGGAAAGGAGAGAAGTGGTTTTCAGGCTTCCTGGAGAACCGTCTCGGCAGTAAATAAATAAGTAAAGCAGGGGGAATGACAGAAATACCCCCAAAATGAAGCACTGTTTAACCTATTTACTAACCTATTTACCTATTTTAACCTAACTAACCTATTTACCTATTTTCAGTCGGACAAGGGAAGGAAGGGCTGTTTTTGTGACCTATTTCTTCCCAACTGGTAACCTTGCCTCGCATAAGAAACATAAATTATTTGTGTAGAGCAGGAAGAACATAAATCCTCAGATATATTAAAAAAAAAAAGTGTATATATATAAAAGGCAAGTCAGAAGATCAGAAGCACAACTCTTGTGGAAGACGATGTTTTTCACGTTTTTCACCGTGATTATCAGTGTATTTTCGAGGAAAATGGCCATTTGGTTGTCCCCTGGGCCTGCTCCGCTGGCAGCRGCTCTGCCGGGACGACCTCGAGCCCGTGCTCTGCACGGAGCCAGAAGGGAGAGGAGGCGGCGAGCGCGGGGACGCTGCGCGGGGCAGGGCCCTGCCTTCGCTCGCCTCCTTTGTGTTCTTTGGCGCCGGCTCCGCGCTCGCCCGGAGCATCTCGGAGCATTCGGGCTTCCCGCCAGCAGYGGCGGCTGAGAAGCAGCAGCCTCTTCTTGCAGTTTTAAAGGCCGTGTCCCCCCCATGCCACCTCCGCGCGCCGCAGGGTCGTTACCTCGGCCGGCACCTCCCATCCCGCGGCCCTTCTGCTGCTTCTGCTGCTGCATCCCGCCRCGGCCGCGGCCCTTCGACACCACCTCCTCCTTCACCATGTCAATTATTTCATCGGGGATTCGCAGGTACTTGATGGTGCTGCCGCGAATGTAGCACTCGGGCATTCTCCAGAACTTGTCACCATCCTGGCGGGAAACAAAACGTCAGGTTAAGGACAGGAAGGGACACATTTATATTATCTTAGGAAGGGACACATTTATATTATCTTAGGAAGGGACACATTTATATTATCTTAGGAAGGGACACATTTATACCATGCTTTGGCATCTGAGTATTTCTATCAGTTCTGGAGAACAGACCTCTTGTACCTCTTCTGAGAGCATTATCCATAAGCAGGCACAAAAATGGATTTACCCCAAAACACACAGCCCAAAAACCTAGGAGTGTCAAGGGTGTCTGGCCACATGCCCCCACGTTTCAGTTTGCTGAAGTTTCAGTTTGTTCCACAAATGGTTTTTAACACGAGCAGAACATGAAGGAAGAAAGGGCTGAGGAAACGGGGCCTTCTCCTCACTTCTCTCCTAAGAAGGGAATTGAAAGTGGGAGCAGAGAGGCAAACGTGGTAAGTCACACACAACTCCTGGGAGCAATAAACTCGGGCAGCAAAACGCAGTCCCAGCAAAGCGCACGCCCGGAAAGATTTCTTTTCCAGAAGCCTCGGCTGGGAGTCACCTAAATATTTCCCTCCTCTGGGGAGTGGATTGAGCAGCGAGGCCGTATGCGGAGCCAGCTGGACGCGGGGCGTGTGCCCACCAGATGCGCAGGAGCTGTGGAAAATACGGAGCTCGCAGATCCCATATGGAATAACTGGTGTTCAGGTGCCAAGTTACGAAGCAGGCAGACGTCTCTCGATGTTTATGTTCTGTTTGTTAGTTGCTGAATTGGGTTTCGGGAGAGTCTTGGGATGTATGTCGGCCACCGATGGGGGCAGCGGGATTGGGAATCGAGCGCCGGAGCCGAACAGCAACTTGGCTGCCCAGGATGTAGTTGGGAAGAGGGGAGGAGATCCCGCTCTGCGGCATCCCGGCACACAGGGTTAAACACAAGAGCCTCGTTTCCCTTCTCGGGGGATAAAATGGTCCCGTCTCGGGAGTTATTTGGGGCAACTCTGCGTGCACAAACAAGCCCTTCCCGCGCAAGACGGGACAGAGAGAAACAGCCTTCAAAAAGACACCCAACAAACCCCACCCTGCCTTGGATCCTCCCGGCTGCTCTTTGGCTCCGGGTACAGGAAAGGATCCAGCCAGGCTCCCTGCTTCCTCGTTCCGGCCTCGGCGGGGTAAACAAGCAGCCTCCCAGGCTGGGAGGGCCCGGCACGCTCCGCTCCGGGCCATCTAGCGGCCGTCCCCACCGGTGCCACCGTCCCGCGGGCGCCTTCGCGGAGCCTCTGCCGGGCGCTAAAGCGGGGCACGAACGTGGCCACTGAGCCCCGGTGCTTTTCCGCTGGTACGGACAGAGCTTGGGTGCAAATCCGAGGTACTGCCGCTGCCACCAGCGAGCCCACAAAGCTCCTTCCCAAAGGGGAGCCTGTGCTGTGAGCGCGGACGGGACGTTGCTGCTGGTTAGTTGCCCTCCAAGCCCCTTCCTGCTCGTCCTGCCAAGGGACAAGCCGCCCTGCCGGCTAGTGCAGATCCTCCCCGGGCCGCGCCGATTTTATCTGGGTGCTATCGTATCACGTGCGCCCCAGAAACGAGGGTCACAGCTTGGCCGCCTGCCCCGAGGGCTCGCAGGGAGGTTTCTGCTCGAAGGATGCGGTCTCCTTCGTCGGGTTTCCCTCGCAAAGGCCCCCGATGTTGTGGGGCGGGTGAAGCGCAGCCGCCGCGGCCCCCTCKGCGGCTCCTGCAGCGCAGGCTGCTTGGGGACAAGACCAGACACTTCTGCTGAGGTCAAAGCCCCACGTGCAGATCCCAATCACGGCGAGAGCGCCAGACGGGTAAACAACAGCCCCCCGGGCTGTTTAACGGGCAGACGTGCAGGGCCAGAGCCGGGGGAGCCGTTAAGGGGCCGCCCAGCAGCCGACGGGACACGGGCGACCCGGCTCCGCAGCCCTCGGGCAGCCAAGGGGGCTCCCAAACACCCCGCTCTGCCTCCCGGGGCCGGCCAAGCCCCGACCCGGGCGGCCGCCACTGACCTGCGCCCCAAGACCCCCCAAAAATAAAGCCCCAGATGGTGCTTCCTGCCTCGGACAATCCCGGCGCGGGGCCCGGCTGCTCCGCTTGCGCTCGGGGGCTCTCTYTGCTTTATGGGGTACACGTTGCTGTGACAAATTCCTATTTGGGGCAAGGGACACCCACACACAGGATAACCGGGATGACTGCTCCAAGGGGCGGCACAGCCCGGGAAGCGGCTCCGAGGCCGGAGCAGGGCTGGGGGAGCCCAAAGAGACGGGTCTCGGGGAGCAGCGGGAGGCGCCGGGACGCACGGATACCTCCCGGTGTCCCCGCTGTACCCAGGACCTGCAGATMCCCCCCGGTGTCCCTGCAGGACCCGGATCCCCCCCATATCCCTGCTGTACTCAGGACACACAGATATCCGCCGGTGTCCCTGCGGGATCCGGATCCTCCCGGTGTCCTCGCCGTACCCGGAACACACAGATACCCCTCAACGTCCCTGCCATACTCAGATCCCCCCGGTGTCCTCGCCGTACCTGCGACACACAGATAGCCCCTGGTGTCCCCACGGGATCCGAATCCCCCTGGTGTCCCTGCTGTACCCAGGAGGTGCAGATACCCCCGGTGTGCCTGCGGGATCCGGATCCTCCCGGTGTCTCCACCGTGCCCAGGACACACAGATACCCACCAGCGTCTCCACCATACCCAGATGACCCCCGTGTTCCCAGACACCCCCCGGTGTCCCCGCCGAACCCGGGACGTGCAGACACCCCCCGGTGTCCCCCCGGTGTCCCCCCAGTGTCCCCGCCAAACCCGGGACACGCAGACTCCCCCCGGTGTCCCCCCGGTGTCCCCCCGGTGTCCCCGCCATACCTGGGATGTGCACACTCCCCCCGGTGTCCCCCCTGTGTCCCTGTCGAACCCGGGACGTGCAGATTCCCCCCGGTGTCCCCCCGGTGTCCCCGCCGTACCCGGGACGTGCAGATGACCTCCCGCAGGTTGATGTTCATCCAGTTGTCGCAGCTCACCAGGTGCCCGTTGTAGGTCTCGCCGTTCTTGAGCTCCACCAGCTGCAGGAGAAGGGGCCGCAGCCGGTAACGGAGCGGGCGGGGGGGGCGGCGGCGCCGGGCCGGCCGGTACCGGTACTCACCATGGGGTGGTTCTGCGCCGTCTTCAGCAGGGACAGGGGCAGCTGCGGGGGGAAGAGGGCCGCGAGGCCCCGGTGAGGGCGGCGCGCGCGGCCCGGGCCCGCCGCGCCCACCGTTACTCACCATCGTGCCGGAGCCGCCGCCGCGCGCCGGGCCGCGCCGCTCAAACCGCCCCCGGCGCCGCGCGGGGCCAATCAGCGCGCGGCGCCGCGGCGGCGGGGCCAATCAGCGCGCGGCGCCGCGGCGGCGGAGCCAATCAGCGCCGCGGGATGCCGGCCCGGCCGTAAAGCGCCTCGAGCGGCGCCCCGTGAGGCGCGGGGAAGGGGCGGCCCTTTCGTTTTCACGACAGTGCTGCAAAGCGAGCGGCGAGCGCCGCCCGTACCCAGAGTGCCCCGCGGCCCCTGCCGGTACCGGCCCGGTGTCCCCGGTCCCAGGGAGCTGTCCCCGTATCTCCTCCCCCCGTGACAAACACCAGAGCTGAAGCAGCTCCCGCCGGTTGCCCGTTTGTTGCCAGGACGGGGCGCGTTCCCGGTACCGGGCCCGCAGCCCGGGAGGGGGCGCGCGGCACCTCCCCGCCCCGGGGGCGCCGGTACGGCGG
>NW_020455399.1:1275862-1296482 GCF_003342845.1 Nothoprocta perdicaria | reverse complement strand
GGGGGCTGTCTGTGATGGATATTGAGGTGGGTGCTCTGGGGGGCTGGGGGCTTCCAGCCCCCCCCAGTGCTCCCCGGGAAGGCCGGATCCCATGTGGAAGGACAGCGGAGCCCCGAGCAGGAGGGACGGGGTGGGGGGGCCTGGGCGGCCCCCGCGGAGCCCTCCGTGCCCGGCGCTCCCGCGGTACAAAGGGAGCAGCGTGATTTGTGGCGCCGGCGGCGCRGTGACAAATGGGCACCTCCGCGGGCTTATTCAGCGCTCCCGGGGGTCAGGGGGGCCGCGAGGGGCTCCCGGATCCTCATCCGCCGGAGCCGCTTTAACCGCATCAAGGGCCGCGGCAGAGAAGCGGCTGCACGGAGCAGGTGCCAAATTTTGCCTTTTCCCACCTGGAATGTGGCGCTCAGCAGTGACTAAACAGAAAACTTGCTTCTGTGAGCACCCCGCTCCTTGCAGCACTTCTCTGCTTCCCCTGGGTTTGTAGGAAGGCTCATGTCRAAATTCAGCGGTTATCTTGTCAGCTCTGCCCGTGTTTACTGTGCTAACCCGTCGTGGATGTCGCGCTAAATTCCCCTTCTTAAAGCTGTCGGTGGTGTTGTGTTCCCTGGCCGCTCTGCGTGTGTGCCTGCTGAGCAAAACTCTTATTTACGGGCAGTTGGTTTTTCAGACCCGCTTAAGGGCGTCCCATAAAGATCCCAGCAGCTGCTTTAGTGCTAACGAGCCTTGGAGAGCCCTGTTGGATGCGGATCCTGGGAGCGCTCAGTCGAGTGCGATGCCACCCCACCAAGTTGCCTGTTTTCCATAAAAGACAAAAAAACGGGGGATCTGTAGAGAAGATGAGTCGGAAAAGCAATAGCCCCTTGTGGGATTTGCAGCAGTTCACATTTGGCTTCAAATTATGCCACGTGTTTGGGCACCTGTAGAGCTTCACCCTCCCAATGCACTTCTTTTGTAGCTGAAATTGTTAAAAAGAGATAGTTTAAATATTCTTTTTACTCTCACGCTTATTGTTTTCTTAGGAACAAGGCATGGAGAGTTGGGATCATTTGTTTCCTAAAGTTGCTTAGCATGTCCCTGACTTGTGCGAGCAGCTGCAAAGTCATTTGTTTATTACCCTTCTTAGATTGTGCTGTGGCTGTAGATTATCTTAAYTATATTGGAGGTTTGCCCATAAAGGGGGGGAAAACCCACCTACWATTTGGTCTTGTGGACAAAAAAAGATTAATTGTGCGGAAAAAAAGGTTAATTTTGAGGAGATATTGGCACTGGTTAAAGTGTGAGAGTTCGTCAAGAGTGTAGTTCCCCACTAGAATCCCTGAATCCCTGCTGGATAAATCCTTATGTGGTACCTCAGGCTTAGCTTGCTTTTGATAGCAAATAGCGTGTTTCCATTAATGCCATATAATATTTGTAGTCCCTCTCGGCCCCTTTTGCAAGTTAGACAAAATTTATGCCTTCTAATTGCATTAGGCTCTTAGTGCAACCCTGGCATTTTAAATTAAAGCGTATCGACATCGCACCCAGATAAATTGCCTAACCTTTGTGTGCTTGCTCAGGAAAAGATATTATGGATTACTAGTTAACTCTTAAGTTATTCATTAGGAAGTTTAGGCATGGTGAGTATTTTTATAAGGCTCTGCTGCCAGGTGATTTGTCAGCAGTGGTCTGTTTATCTCCTTTTAGAAGAGAACCAAAGCTAATAGAGATCTGGGTGAAGACCTTCCAAGTAGAGCAGAAATATGTGAGAYGGACTTGTCCGTACTTGTAGAAGCAGCTGTTGTGGACTGGAAAATCCAATAATGGTTGTTGTTCTGTGACATCAGTCAACTTACTTGTTAATAAGTTTTTCTAACCCGGTCAGGAGGGGAAAAGAATAATTTTCCTGGTGTCTGATGGGAGGGGRAAAAAAGGTATATAACAATACAATAAAAGGTATATACTTCAATCCTTTTTGTGAAAGGCTCTTGTTTCATACTTAGGTGGGAAGTAAGAAAGAATTGAGTATTGTATGAAGTGGTTTGTCTTTCAGAAAGTAGAAGACAGGCAGGTGCAATCCCCTTTGCAGTGTGCAGCCAAACCAGTCAGAATGATTTTGTCACTGTGAGTTTTTTCCTTCTGTTTCAGGGTTTGAACCCTTTGGAGAACATGCTGTCAATGCCAGTTGGATTGCAGTTCAGGTAACAAAACTTAATTTCTGGCAGGTTAAAACAGAGAAATGTTTTAACCTACCCTTAGGTTTTTGCTTTGCAAGTCTATTATAAGCTGTCTTCCCAGCTTATCACCAAGGCTGGCTTACTCCAGATATGTAGATGGAGAGATGGCTAATGTTTATTCACTTCTTAGAAAACAACCCTTTAACTAGTAGAGAGTTTAATGAGATTGAGTCAATATAGCTAAAGCAACTAAAGAATTCATAGGCTGACTCTCTCCGAGTCCAGCGTGAGAGGAGCTGGAATGATTCATGACTTAATATTCTRTAGAAAAGCAAAACACAACCCCCTAAGGAATGTGATGTTTTTCTCTCCACTCCAACTTGAAGAGCAAGTTGGTTAACCTATAAGCTGGACATCTGGAATGAGATCATATGTGGCAGTCTCATGGGGTCGAGTCCATTGCAGAATAGTCCTGTCTGGGCCTGGATTTCAGGACCCTGACCCCAAGGCAAGTGGCAACGAGTGACCYGGTGCCACGTGCTCCAGGTGTCCCTGCTGGAGCAGGGGATGGAATAGATCATCTCTTAGAGGTCCCTTCCACCCTTAATTATTCTGGGATTGTGTGAGTGGCTTGTGGAGCTGGACCCTGYTTGAGCTCTGCTTTGTGAAGCAGCGTTGCTGGAGCAGGTTTCGCATCSTCAAAGGGGTCGAGTTTGTGCCGTTTGCAGCTGCGTGAGCACCTTTCAAGAAGACACCAACCTCTAGCCGGATGCTCTGCTAACCCAAGGGTTGCCGTTGAATTGAGGGTGCCTCCTGCAGCGCTCCAAAAACATCCTCTTGGTGCTGTGCTGCCGCGTTATCCCACTTCTTCCTTGTTTGTCCCCTCTGGATGTGGTTTATGACAAAGCTATTGGGAATTCGAGGGTACCTTTTAGTACAGTTGCCCAGGGAATTGAATCTGTSTTCCTCCCCGACGCATCTCTTTGCTTCAGAGCTCTGAGATTAATATCTTCTTCAGAATGCTTTTAAATTAAATCACAACTAGAATCAATTACAGTTGACTAATGTCCAGATGTCTAATGTGCTGGCTGCTACAAAAACACTAAACCTTTGGCTCCACGAGCCCTTTGGAAGCTGAATGTATTTGAGTTAGGATTTGCTCAGCCTAAGTTTTGGGGGAAATGCAAGCTGTGCATGTGACAAATCAGCCTAAAATCAGCCCAAAAATCAGCCTATGTGCTTAAAATTTAGCAATGAGACTAATTGATTGCTACTTTCTTGCTCAGGTCAATTGCTATAAACAAACTACTTCTAGAGAAGATGCAAAAAAGGCTGTTGTGTTTCTGAGACAGAGTAGTGGGTGTCCTCATGTTGCCTACAAGAACAAAACTAATATCTAATTTGTAGAGAAATTGGATGTTGTTCCCCCAGCCCAGCAGCTCAGGGCACGGACTGCTCAGCCGTGTTGCTCATAGATGAAGCAATCAAATGAATCCCAAATTCATCATAAGGGCTAGAGGTTGTTCAGAAAATATAAAAGTGCAGTTGAYGTGGGCCTTGCTGTGTCGAATCAGGTCTTCCTCGGAGTCTTCTTTAACGGCTTAGGTTAGATTCCAGCTAAAAACATGAACTTTGGAGGCCAGCTGGAGGGTTYGCCTCTCCTCGCTGCGTCTCGGCCCGGGGACGCACAGACAAAAAGGAACAGCATGGCTTTGAGCACATGGGAGTTGGGCATTGTGCAGGTTTCAGACAGGGGACTTCATGGAGCGGGGTGCACACAAAGGCGTGTCTGAGTTTCTGAGTCCCAGACAGTGTGATCTGCATTTTAATAGAAGAAAAATCAATTAAACAATCTTTGCAAAGCCTTCCTAGCTTTAGGGCTAAGCTAGCTCTGGTTTATTACGTCTCTTATTATCCCTCATCCTCAGGATAAAATTCTCTCTTTTTTTTTTTTTTGATATTATATTATGGTGTGTCTTTTTCCTTTGTCTGCTGTGAATTTGTAGTATAGTTACTTAGTGTTTTCTTGAAAAGTGCTTTTTTATTTTCATTTTTAACATGGGGCTAACACGTAGAGCATCTTAAATATTTGCTGTGCCCTTCTTATAATGCTAAAAATTAAATGTTTGGCTAGTTTTAATGCCTTTACTTCTATCCCGTGGTTTAGTCGCCACAATATTTTCCCCGCGGGTGGCTTTAAGTTGCAGGTTTTTGCCTTGGGAGGCACCTTTCTTTGGAGAAGTTGCTCGGAGCAGCTTTGCGGCCCCGYGGGGCCGACACAGGTGCATCCCATGGAGGGGGAAGCTAATTTGCCCCCACGTTCATCCCACCCGAGTGCTCCTGGAGGCCGAGGAGCGAGGTCAGGGTGCGTTTTGACATCGCGAAGGACAATTGCTGTCAGGGTGTCTAGACAGACCTGATAAGGATATTAAGGGCTCACAAAGCAGCCCATTGTGGCGGGGTCAGGGAATCGGTCAAACATGTTCGTTTTTCTGTATTTGTCAGGTATACAAGCCCGTCGATAATAAGTTGTCTGGGGGCCAGAGTACATCTTTATCAGTGAATGGCAGTGCGTGTTGGCCCTGTTGGGTTAAAAGAGCGCCGTGAATTTGTAAAACTGCCCTGAATGTGTCTGCAGTTGGAGGATGGAGGTGTCTTTGCAGTGCTCTGGCCTGAGGTTTCGGGCTTGCAGTGGCAAAGGAGCGGTGGGTAAAGCTCTTTAACCATCAAATTCCTCTTCAGCAGCTGTTTCCTTGGGGAAGCGATGATGAATTCCCTCCCATTAACATTCTGCAGTTTTTCTAAGGAGCCTAACTAGTATTTAAATGCTCTAATTTGTAAACCGCTTATTTTATTAATGCAGCACATAAACCAGCTAGCATTTCCAAGGCAGGCTTGTGTGAGGAAGATGTGATGAAACATCACTTAGCATCCATCTCTGGTAATGAAGGTCTGTGTGTGCCAGACGCTAATCAATACAGCAAGCCTTTAATATCAGACTTGCCCTCGGAGCCAGAGCCCGTGATTTATCACTGTTGTTGCTCCTATCTGCTGGTCCGTGAAAGTCTCTTGTCTTTTCTGCGTGTTTTAGTTGTCTTAAATCTTGTTGCAGATTGCATAGACCTGTCTGTGTGCCCGTACAAGTCTGAATGCGCCCTTCTCCTGGACTTTAAAGGTTCTTTAGCTTCAAAGAATTTTAAACCTAGTCAAAAATAAAATTTGAAACGGGATAAGCTTCGTGGAAAATAGCTACTCTGCACTTCTTAATATAAAATTGCAAGTATAATCTCTGTTCACAGGAAAAGAAAGACAGAGTTGCATAAAAATTGAGCTCTTGGCTCTGATTGCAGGATTAGAACCTGCAATGGAGCTAATTTAATAACTCAAGGGAATTTTAAAGTGTCCTTTGACAGTTTGGTGGGTTTTAGCATTGTTGGGTTTATTTGAGACCTAAGACGACAATATAGTGGCTTCTGGATGTGGGAGTTTCGGGCTATTTCCTTGCTGTGCGTGCGGCTCCCTCGCTATTAAAGCAGCTTCTGGCATGAGTAGAACTGCGTTTTCCAACTGACATGTATCTGGGGGGAGAAAATCACAGAAAGAGAAGCTTTTTCTAACCAAAATGCAGACCTAGCAACAGAGATGAAAGAGCAGAAGAGGAGAATATACTTGCTGCCTTTCCCGGAGAGGGCAAAGGTAGAGGATGATCCTGGCTGAGGTTATTGGCTTTAGTGCCATTCACAGTTATTTATCAGCCTCCAAAAGCAACTGTAAAGTTTTTCAAAGGGCCAGAATTACTGCTGTGATTAGAGAAAAAAACTTAGATGCCATCRAAACCTGTTAAGGGTGACATCCAAGCTCACTTGCTATGGAGAGGTGCCTCRCGGTGTAGACTTGCATAAAGCTGCTAAACAAACACAGGATTGAAGCTCATCTGATAACATAATRGGTTTTTTTTTTGTTATTTTTCAGAGGCTTTAGGCCATGGGAGTTGATCATTTCCTACAGGTTTTGAAAGTTGGGGTTTGATGGGGCCGGAAAGTTTCCCTTCTGACGAAGTCCTATTCTGGGCTGCGCTGTTCAAGTCTGAAGCACCAAATGAGCAAGCCCCAAACTGAAACTGTGCTGGGGAGAAGGGAGTTAGAGCAACGTGGGGAGAGCGAAGGAGAAAAGAAAAATGATCAAATCGCTCTGTTTGGCRGTGCACTCTGAGGCAGATTCACTGCTGCTGTTGCATTCGGTAACTAAGCAGTGAGTGAGCTACAGTTTCACCCTTTCCTGTAAAAATGTAATTATCCCACTGTTCAAGCTGGAAAATGTTCAGGACCATGTGCTGGATCTAGAGGGAACCTTGGGTGCATGTTGGGGTGAAACAATGTTCTTTTGTCAGGTATTTTTGGGGAAAACCCCCCCTTTTTTTTTCCCCTTCTATCTTTCCTTGTATTAAAGAAGTGCGTGCAAGGTATTTAACCTACTCTGTTTTAATGAAGTTGGTTAAGTTTGTGGCTCGTTTAGGTGGGATAACCTCAGGGCGTGACTTCASTCAGCATTACAGGAGAAGAAATAGTTCACTGCATTAATTGAATCACTAAAACGGTCAGGTTAATGTTGCAAAGTTAAGTACCAGGTTTAAGATGGTGCAGGTAAAGCTAGCAGAGGAAACCCATTTTCTGTTTTGGAAATAGCTCTTTTCTGTCTCTTTATTCTGCCAGAATAAAAACAAATCTGTTGCAGCGAGTGTGCCAGGATTGCTTCTGATTTTTCTGTTGTTGCCTTTTTTCCTATGAGCAGTGTTTATTAATATTTGTGGAGAGCTGCAGACAGTCTGCCTTGTAGTCCTGCTAACTAGAGGTGAGAGTTGTTATTTATTCACATTAAAYACAAACAAACATGAAAACTTGCTGTTCAACGCTGCAATCCTGCAAGAGAGCAAATCAGACTAAATTCTCCCTATTCTACTTTTCTCTCCATATTATTTAGTTCTTTCCAAAAAACAAGGTTAGTATTTCTTAAGAATATTGTAGACAGCCCTTTCTTGCAGTGTTTGTTGCTGATAACTGTTGTCAGTTAAATGTGGTTTTCTTTGTTGCACAGGAGTCAGGAAAAGAAAACAAAGGGGCCGGTGATGAAGGCTGTTAACACAGGTGCAGGAGATGCCTTTGTTGTTCCCTCTTGCATTTTATCTCTATTTTTTTTGCTGCTCCTTCTGCCTTATCTCTGAAGAGACTCTAAGGCAGTATAGAGTATCATATAGAAAACTGGTTTGATTCTGATTGCCCAACTGAACTAGAATAGCAGCCTTGCTTTTTTTTTTTTTTTTTTTTTTTAAACCCTCTGTCCTTTTGGAGAGATGTTTGTCCAATAGCTCCCTCTTCCTGACTCCTTAGGGAGTAAAGGTTATAAGGTGGTTATAAGGTTATTTAACCTTATCCTAACTGATGTAGCTAGTCCCCCACAACACACCCACTCTGTCCAAAGGTAAAGTTCAGGGAAAAAAAAAAGGGATTTTTTTTTTTTGAAAAAAAGAAATCCTTTCAGACTGAATTTGTGTCTCATCATCTTGAATTTTATTTCCTTATCATCTTAGGAACTGGAGAAGCTGGGACTGCGAGATGATGTGGATCTGCACGTGTATGAAATCCCGGTTGAATATCAGGCCGTGCAAAGGCTAATTCCTGCCTTATGGAAAAAACACAGTCCCCAAGTGCGTGAGTAGAGTGAAGAGGATAAAAGAACAAGTGATGGAGATTGCTCCTTCTTGCAATAATGAGCATAATGTGAAGTCACATGCTTTTTTAATGTATTTTTTGACCTGTAATCCCTCATTAGATATTTTTTGTTGTTGTGAGAAAATTTGAATTTGTAGAATTTTGTAGCCCAGAAGAGGGTGATCCCATTGTTGGCAGGGTCTGGTGTGAAGTGGCTGCTGCAAAGGGCTGTCTGGGCTACTCACTCGATCTGTGGCTCTTCCACCAGTGGGTTTCACTGTGATTCTGCCACCATTCACCTTGCCACGAGTAAAACAGCCTGGGGAGGGCCTGAAATGGGCAGAATTGCTCCTTACTGCACCCAGCAGCTCATTGATAATTCCTGCAGCAACCAGTATTTTACTGGGAATCGTGGGCTGTTGATCCTCCACCATTTTCTATTGTGTTTAATCCAACTTGCTTCTTTCCTCTCGCAGCTGGTGGTCCACGTGGGTGTTTCGGGCATGGCTACGACYGTGACCTTGGAGAAATGTGGCCATAATGTGGGTTATAAAGGCTTGGACAACTGCCGCTTCTGCCCCGGCTCCCAGTGCTGCGTCGAAGGTGGCCCCGAGTGCATCGATTCCATTATTGACATGGACACGGTTTGCAAGAGAGTCTCAGCACTGGAGCTGGATGTCACTGTCACTATATCTAAGGATGCGGGCAGGTATGGGATGGGGAATTAACAGGGAAAATCAGCTCAGGATGCAGAACATCATATTTTCATGCTCAGCTCGCTGAGGCCCGTGTGATTCATGTGCTTTTCCAGTGGGGCTTGCAATTCCACATGCTCTTCTGCTGTCATAAGGGAGAGGAGAGATTCTAATGTGTTGTAGTCTTAGATTAAAGCAATTTCAAAGGAGATGAAAGCAATTTAACAAGATCACAATATGGCTTGAATACCACCTTTTATTGCAGGATGTTGGTGCAATGCTGAATGATAAGAATACAGTTCATCCTGTCAGGCAGTTGCACGCTGTGCTTGTCWCTTGTTGCTAAATAAGTTTTATTTTTATGTTTCAGATACCTGTGTGACTTCACTTACTATACTTCCTTGTACCAGAGCCGTGGGAGGTCTGCTTTTGTTCACGTACCTCCACTGGGAAAACCGTATACTGCCGAACAGCTGGGTCGGGCACTGCAGGCTATAATAGAAGAAATGCTGGATGTTTTGGAGCATTCTGGTGAAAAAATCAATTGTCAGCACGAACACTGAAACTGGGCAGAAGTTATCTTAGTATTGCACTTCCAAAATTTTCCCTGCTACAGAGGTACTGGGGAAGACGGTCTGTCTGAAACGTACAGAACAAGAATTGGAAACTTCAAAAACGAAAATTCCACTTCTAAAAATTGACATTTTTTTGTCAAATATGTGCATTTCAGCCTAGGCAACAAAGGATTCAAAATCTCGCATTTTTAARCACCCGCAACTACTCATTTCTGAAATGACTGAACTGTGTTTGCTTTGCTTGATCCAGAGCATATCTGTCATTCAAGTGACAGCTACTGACCAGTCAAATGCAGCACAGATGGAAACTTTCTCATGAGGATTTGGCATTCAGGTGTGGGGAATTGATAAAACCAGCTATTAATGACTAGTTTTTGAAAGGTTTGCTTTCGTTCTGTTTTCATTTTCCTCTTGGGTCCAAATTATAGTTGTAAAGAWATAACCGAAAATAATTCAACCCATGTGGGTTTAATCCACTGCAGAACGGTACTTGGAGACAAGGAGTCTTCGAAATTGCTTTGCTAAATTCAAAAAATATTTTAGGCACCGATTTCTCAAACACCCCCCAACGCCCAAATATTGGTAGGGCTCTCTGTAATGTACTGGCTAACTAGTAGCTGCAAATAGGAGGGATGTTTTGGGTTATTTTGTACTCAATACGAACGTAACTTGCACCAAATACTCTCAAATGTCTTTTTTTATTATGCTCTTGATGCCACCTTCCTCGCTCAAATCAACCATATACCTCCTGTACAAAACACGTTGTTTCGTATATGTATAAAGCGAATCATTAGCGGTTAAATAGCTTTGCTAAAGGCCACTTTCTCTGCAGGAGATCTTTATCCTAGACTCATGGTGCTAGCTGCTATTTTTTAGGTGAAGGTTGAGTAATTTATAACTTCCTTAGTTATAAATTTTCATTCTCGTTAGGGGTTAGATGAAGAGTAATGTTTAACTTAAATCAAGGTAGCAACTTAGAATTTATTAGAGGCATAAATATGCTAACGCGTAGATTTAAAAAATATTCAGCCAAATCAAATATTCTAAATTGTTAAAAGTTTTTCCCACTTTCTGTAAAGCAGGCCTTTTTTGAAAAACTAGGAGTTTTGCCTAGAATGAGTAGTYCAGGCTGTTTTAGTGCCTCCCTCCCAATGGGAGGGTGTGAAACRCTGCTTCTTGTGTGGATTTTCCAAGTAATTAATTTGGGAAAGCATACATACAGTTTATGAGCAGGACTTTTTAATAGTTATATMTACTAGGAGCATCGTTTGGTTCCAAATTACAAGACTACAGTGAAAGCAAGAGGATGTCATAGTGAGAACAGGAATAAAACTGGTGATTGAAGACCAGGATGTCTCATTAAGGAGTCGTTTAAATGAGAAGGTCTGTACTTTGATTCTTATACATATATATATATATATATACACACACACACACTTAAAACCCCAGCCTTTTGAAACTTCTTGTAATATCACTTAATTTTTCTAATCGTGGATGATTCTGCTACAGTATCTCTCAGTGAGAGCTGCTTATTAACTTGCTGTTTTCCAGTAGAAGTTTAGTGAAGAAGAAAATACCCCTTCTTGTAACTCCGGAGAGAGGATGCAGACTTTGCAAAGGGGGGAACTGTGTACGAAGGTGTCTGGATATAGTCCTGGCTTACCAAGCAAAATACTGCTGTACTTCCTATCAAAAGGATTTGCCTTGAAAGCAAACAGTCCCCTTCTGCATTCAAGTGTAGCACTTGTCAGATTGTCAGTAGGCAGGCAGGCTTTCTGATTAGTAATTTATTCTATTTAATGTTTTGTTTAAATACTGGTGATTGACACATTTTTTTGCAAGTAGTCGGAGTACTTATCGTCCCCTAGGTTTATTCCTTTAGCAAGAAGTTTTTGTCATCAGTGTATCTTAGCTGCTAAAGTTTTTTTTAAAAAAAAGAAATAATTCATGTGTTCTGCTGAGTTCAGCAATTGATTTAGGTAATTTTCAGTAACTCTATTTAATTTGCAGGTGTTATTTCTAGTTGTGAGTAAGATGGGAGTGGAAGATTCACGGTTTAGGGAGGTGAGAAGGCGACCACGGACCTGAGGTGCTGTGTGGACGGTGCTGCTTGGACTAGCAGCGTGAAACCTGCTTGGAAAGTCCTTGGCCCCGTTCACGTTGTGGCTTGAGCACCCGGGTCGTCTTGTGATCTCTCTTTTTCATCTTTTGCCTCTTTTGAGGCAGATTTCTGATCAGTCCTGTGCTCCATAACCAATAAGCGTCTCCATCAGGAGCGAGTCTTTGGTCCTCCCTGCCATTCAAAGGAAAAATCGGGTTGATTTTGGTGAGTTCTGCTTGCCAAAGAGCTGCAGGGGTTGACCTGCATGTCAGTGTTAAATTTCTCATTTTCAGAAATACTTTGCTTTGAGCGTCACTTTAAACTGCGCGTTTCCTCATAGTCTCTTTTGGTGACGCTTCCGTGTGATCAGCATGTTAGGCAACATTATTTATTTTGTAATCTTTTTCTTGTTGTTCTTGAGGATTAGTCATCAGTTTGTGTTTGTAAAGGGTGTCTTGGTGGTAGAGATATTTTGTATAGTGAAACTTTTTAAAATGGCATTAAACTAATTTTATTTAATCTCATCCTAAAAAAAAACCTTTAAAAAGTATTTAATTTCTGTTAAAATCATTAGTTCATTATGTCTTTCCTATAGCTGCATATTTTCTTTCGAAATACAGCATAAAATCGATGCAGAGCTTCAGAGAGCTGATTTTTTTTTTTTTTTTTTGTAATGCTCGCTATCTGCTTTCTTTTCCAGATCATCAATAAATAGGATTTGCTAATTTGCACTGACTGGGAGACCCGTTGCCAACTGCAAAAATTCTTGTGCTAGTGAGTAAGTGTAGGAAGTTCAGGTTTAGTGTTTACTGCTGCGCCTGCATTGTATAAAATGCAAACACTGATAACGTCCTAGAATCCCGTGACTGCAAACTTGGATCTGATAACACACTTCCCTGAGAAATGGGTGTGAGAATATGTTGTGCCGAAGAGAGAATTAGGGAGGCTCCGTGTACCAGGGCTGATGTCATTTTACGTGCTTGCCAACAACTCGAAGTAGAGGTTGGCTAATGAGTGGGTGAAGTTGATGACAATTTAATTGTTTCGGCTGTTAAATGCTGTGGAGGATTTTGAGGAACTCCAGATACTCGTAAACTCCTTCATAAAGTGGTAACTGTGATGTCAGGAGCTAATTCCTTTGAGTTAGGACATGGTGATCTAGTTTATGAAACAGCAAAAAGATCCTGTGGGCTCCAAAGCTTCTCTACCTTAAGACTGCTGGGGCTGTGAGTGACCTCTGTCCTGAAGCTCTCTGCTTTTGGAAAGGGTGTCAGGATTGGTACGATCACGTGCAACAGCTCGTGATTATTTGGAGTATTTCCCAATGTGATTGCTTCCTCTGAAACACGGTAGTAGTGGGAAAGGATGAAAAAGTCATGAGGATGGTCAGAGGTGTTGAGTGTGGTGGTGACATGAGGCTACAGCCGAGAACTGGCTTAAAGTGCTGGAAAGAACTGGTTTAACCTAAAGGGTTTTTCAAGGAGGGAACTGATGGAGGATGTTGAAGAGCTTAGGACTTGAGAAGGGAGCAGTTGTTCTGGCCTCCCCTAGATGACGGGGGAGATGCAGAGACGAGGTGTGTGGAGGCAAAGGGGAAGAAACGCAGCTCCCTGCCTCGCAGCTGGGGCTTTTGCTGGCGACTCCTGTGCTCTGGGTGTCCCAGCTCGAGCAGGGAGCTGGACTGGGTGGTGTCCAGAGGTCCCTTCCAGCCTCATCCATTCTGGGATTCCGTGACTCCCTGCAGAAACGGGCAAGGTGTTAAAGCATTTTAACCTCTTAAAGCATTGCAGGTTGCCCACGCTCTGCGGAAGATCTAATACCATCTAATCTGTCACCTTATCTTTATTTCTTTTAGGCTTGTGCTGCCTGTGGATAGTCAGGTAGGAAACAACGCTACTCGTTCGCATTTTCTTACCCAGAGAGTCTCCCTGCGATGTAGCATTCAAACTGCAGCGTGTCTCTCATTGCTCTGCCGRCCGTGCAGGCAATATTTAACCTTTTAGTGCCTCAACCAGCTGGCAAAAGGTGTCATTCCAGGCTGTGTCACCCCGTGACGTGCTTGGAAGGGGATCCCAAGAGCTTCCAGGCCTGCAGACTTGCAAATAGATGGCACAGACTGCCAGAGTTGTTAAATTTATTAATGAAAAGTTCTTTAAAACTTACAGTTGACTGAAGTTTTCCTTAATGCTGGAATAATCTTCATTCATTTGCTTGGGTAATCTGACCTTGCATGGAGGCTTCCTTAGGAAATGGATAAAAGGAGCTACAGTAGGAAGAGCTTCCTCAAACCAAAAAGGATGGAATGAGGTGTAAATGAGGTGGATTGGGAATTCCGACTAACACAAGACTAACACAAGAGCTAGCACTAGCCTAAATCAGCTGTTGTGATCTCACCATGTTGTATCGTGGTTTAACTAGGTGCGACTTGTGTCTGTTTTTAACTTAGAGCGTGTTTCTAACTCTCTAACCATGCAATTTATGCTCGGACACGAAGCTGCTTCAAGAGTGAGTGGTAGTGTTTGAAAAGTGACTGGAAACCAGTGTGTAGATATAGGAAGGTCAATTGTGTATCTGTTTTATTATGATTTYCAGAATTCATCCTGCAGTGCAGATATTGTTAGCAATGGATTTGTGTTCTTAGGCCATACTTTCACAGAGTAACTTCACTCCTATTGTCTCCTTTCTTTAATATGTTACCCAATAGTATTTTAATGACATTTCAGAGCTGCAAAGACTTGGTTTATCCATACCAGCAAATAAAATTGGAAAATGCCACTGATTGATATAGTAAGTACACATTGCAACTAATGTAGATGAATTTGTTATTTTTGGATTGGAAACCRTAATGTTTTGCAGTACAAAATGCACTTTTTTCCTAACAAAATTGTATTAATGTCTGATTAACGTCTGATGTGATTAAAGGACAGTTTCTTCAAACCTGCGAAGTAGAAACAAAGCTGAGAATATTGTTAATTTTTCACGTTAATTGCAACCTGAGATCTGCTTCTGCTCGGTCTACTTTAAGACAAAGCGGAGAACAAAATGCCTCCTAATAAATAGGAATTAGGTGTAGGGGATGAGGCTGTACACTGCCCTTAAATAACTCTGTGCTACTTAAATACCCCTTCAGGTTTTATATTGCACCAGCTTTTTGAATTGCCAATGTTTACTTCGATTGAACAGGGAGTGCCTTGTCCCACGCTGGGCTCATGTTTGGGAAGCAGAATGCTGGGGATGGGGACAGAAGAGCCACCTGGCCTCTCCAYTGGGTGGAAAAACTGGGGTTTTATCCCTGGGAGAAGCTGTTCAACTTGCTCAGTGTCCCCTTGATCCAAGGATGCTCTTTGGAAACTCGCGGAATGGAGTCCTGGAGGTTTTTCTGCAACACTTTCAGACCTGACAAAGCAAAAGCGGAATTTTTGCTACCTACTTGTCACCGTTGCTTAGATTGGCCAATTTTTTTACAGTTATTTTGCCTGTCCTTTAACTATAACTGTTTTGTTCGGGCTTGGTTATGCATGTTATAGCCTCGCTCCGCCTTTGGGGTCTCCCCTTTTTGTTAATTGTGGTCAATTAAACAGTTGTCCCTTAGGGTATCTCAGGTGTTGCCGCTCTCGTGCTTATCAGGACTCTTGGAGCTCCGACTGAAAATCCCTTGGGGCTTCTGTTTTTTCCCAGTGTGTTCTTGCAGTGCCTTGTAAAACCAAACGATCCAGTGTGTCACAAAAGGGCTGTGTAATAAAGAACCGTTAACAAACTTGGCTTGCTCTTGCTAGACTGGACTTTGTAACTGAGAATTTAAACTGATATTTCAAAGTAAATAAAGAGAGTTTAACTCTGCCTCGTGGTGTGCTTTAGCTCTTCAAGGGTTGGCTTTTAATGATGCCCTGAGCAGGGCTGGAGTTTGTTGATGCTGGGTCCCTAAATTACAGATCAAGGAGGGCATCCATAACCATCTATGAGTTGAACACTTGCAGCTCCTGCCCTTGTTGCCTTTGGTCCTGTTTTTAGCCTCAGTTTCATCACCTGCTCCTAAGCCTGGGTTTAGCCTGGGTGCTGCAAAGCCTGTGTTGCCTGGTGGACCCTAAATCTCCATGCTCTTCTCCAGATCCATTGGTTCTGCTAATGAAACCTCTCTGCTGCCTCTCGTCCTGGTGCTGGCCGGAGTCCCGGTGGGTCGGACACGGAGCCTCGTGGGCTCTGCTGCCCAGAGCAGCGGAGGTCGGAGCGCTGGTGAGGGTGGCTCTGTCTTTGGGCCAAAAAAGCCCCTTGCAAACACCCCCAAGCCTTTGAGGAACAAGAGTGGGGCGTTTTCCGGGGGGCTGAGGAGGAGGAGAAGCCGAGCGGTCTTGGGGGCCGGTGCAGGGGGCTGGTGCCATCAGGTGGTGCTGCCCTGCAGCCGACACCGGCCCCGGGACGCCCGGTGTGCCCATGCGGCCAGCACGGGGCCCGGGACAAGCAACAGGGCTGCCCAACATGCTGCTGCAGYCAACACCAGCCCCAGGGCACCCAGTGGGACCGCTCAGTGTGCCACTGTGGCCAACATGGGTCCCGGGACACCCAATGGGGCCACTCAATGTGCCACTGCAGCCAACATGGGTCCCAGGACCCCCAATGGGACCGCTCAGTGCTCCGCTTTGGCCAACACGGGTCCCAGGGCACCCAATGGGGCCGCTCAATGCGCCGCTTTGACCAACACGGGTCCCAAGACACCCAATGGGGCCGCTCAATGCRCCGCCTTAGCCAACATTGGTCCCAGGACACCCAACGGGGCCACCCAACGCGCCGCTTCCCCCTGAGCTCGGCCTTGGCGCTGCACGCGGAGCGGGGAGGCGCTTGGCGGGGCGAGCAGCCGGCGCTCCCTCCAGCCCCAACGCGACGCCCCCGCGCTTTGCCAGAGCCATTGCCACCCTCCTGCCACCTCCCGCACAGCGAGACCAGGACAGAAGCGGTTGGCGACGTCCCAGCGAGCGAAGACCGCGCCGGTGCCGTCGGTGGGCGCCGCGGGCAGAGCAGCGCAGACCTCCCTCGCTGCTGCCCTGCCCGTGCACGAGGCTCAAACTGCCCCTGCCCGGCCGGCCCGGCGGCCGCTTGGGTGCCCGGCCGAGCCCGTCCCCAAACGCGAGCCCCGGAGGGGACGTCGGCCCCGCGCGGAGCCAACCCCTCCCGTGCCGCCGCCGGACTCGCGCTGGGGTTTATTTGTTTTATAGGGTGATAAGCTTTTCCTACAAGGTGCTGTTTCCAGCATGAGGTCATGCCGCTCAGCGCGCCAGCTGCTGACGAGGGCGTTTTGCAACCAGAAGGCTCCGGAGGGAGAAACCCGAGCGGATGACGGTCCGGCGGGAGGAAGCAATGCGGAGCGAGCGGTGCATCCCGCCTGGATATCTTGGCTGCAAACCCAKCAGGAGATCTCTCCCGTTGCCCAGCTCCTAATAGATCTTCACGCGTTTGCTTGCTTTCTTACCGCAGCTTTTGTCCACCTGGGAATCTGCAGCCCTGTTTTCCTCCGCGTCTCCACGAGCCCTCCAAACCCTTAGTAAATGAGGTGGGATTTTTGGACCGCCTCCATCTGGCAGCCCCCGAGCCCTCCACATTTTTTCCCCTGCCTTGCAAATCAAAGCTGACCGTACCCGAAGGTGGTGGAGAACCCACCCTCTATTTTAACGGTGCCTGCGAAGGACTCCCCAGGCCTCAATCAGAGCAGCGCAGCTGCAGCTCTGCAGGACGCCTGGAATTTCCTGCCCGCTCCGCAGCGGGAGCAGCCGCTGCGGTGCCTTTGCAGGCGGCACGCGGTGGTCGGGACCTTGCGGAGAGCCGAGGTCAGCCGGGAAGCCCAAAGCTCTTGGAGCGGAGCGGGCAGCTTCCCCGTCAGGGTTCGCTGCCTCTCGCACCGTCGGCTCCCCGCGGCCGGTGCCCGAGGAGCTCCCGGAGCGCGGGAAGAATTCCCGGCATTTGCTTCCTGCAGCAAGAGGCAGCGTCTCCCGTGCGGTGACTCCCTGCAAAGGGAGCTCGGCCACGGGCTTTCYGGCTCGGGGAGATGCGGAGCCGCTYCGTGCGGCAGCGCTCCCGGGTCACGCGCCTGCCGCAAGCGTCGGTGACTAATGTGCTCCTGACCAGAGCAAAGGCAGGTGAGGGCCCGGGCTCTGCACAGCTTGGTCCCTCTCCAAGCCCGCGGAGCTGGAAGTGCTTGKAAGGAGCGGGAAGGGCTGCGGAGGAGGGAACCTTCCAGCAAAACATTCCTGGGGGGGCTTGGGCTAGGGATAATGTTGGGAAATCCRGGTTGGGATGTGGAAGGGGGGGATGAGGGTAGGAGCTTGTGAAGGGCTGGGTGCTGTATGTGGCTGGGAGCCGGCTGGGAAGCAGCCTGGAAGCCAGGAGCATGTGGATCCTGGGGTTATGGGAGAGGGATCGCAGCATTTCCTCGAAAGGCGGAGGGGGAAAACGCGAATTTCCACCCTCGCTCCTCTCAACCGGTTGCACCCCAGGACTGCTTGGGCTTGTTGGAACCGCAATCCCTCCTCCTGGGGAAGGAGAACCAGGACACGGCAACGCTCCTTCCTAAAACCACCCCTCTCCGCGCCTCGCGTGGGTGCTGCCAGGGCGAGCGGGTGGCCCGGGGGTGATTTCAAGGCATTGCAGCATCCGTGTGGCCAGGGAAAGGGAAATGCCACTCGGAGGCTGCAAAAGCAGCGTGACCCGTCACATCACCCGCGCGCATCCGTGCGGGGCCGGGAAGGCGCGTGGTGCAAGCGGGGTCCTCCGCGCGCCGCCGGCCTCGCGTGCCGGAGCTCTCCCGGCCCGGCCACGGCGAGCGTGACAAGCGCCGCTGCTATTTTTGGTGCCTGGATTTGGGTAATTTCCGGCGCTATTTGGGCAAAGGAGSCTGGGAATGCAAGTTAATCTTTGACTAGGAGTGAGGTCAGGGCAGAAATGCCTTTCCCAAGCGGGACAGATGCTTCATTTTTGGGGAATGCTGTCGGCTTACGACAGAGGGAGAGCAATGCGATGCCTGCTGCAATGGGGTAAAAGCCCTTTCCTGCTCACCTGATTTCTCTTGTTTGCCTTTTATTTAGAAACGTCTAAAGGGCAAGAAGATTTCAGCGTGCGGATTCATCGCTGTGGCAGGAGGCATTGGGAAAACGCCGGCCGAGGAAGCGTGGAAGGGGAGGAGATCCAGGGAAAGCCAGTGCTGTGTCCTTCCCCACACTTTGGGAAAGGAATGTGCCATGTGGAAATATTCCCTGCCTTTTTTCCCCTGTAATTTGCCCTTTCCCTTCCCCACAGGGCTCTGCACATGGGGGCTGTCCCCAGGCACCCGTTGGGAAGCCGCTTGCTCAATWCCAGCAAGAAGCCACATCCAGGAGGGGGGAACTTCCCTGTTTTTGGTGGGGGAGATGCAGGATGTGGAAAGATGAAGGGGTTCTGTGCAGGTTTAGGCTGCGGCGGCAGCTCTTGCAGCAGCCGGAGCTCTCCAAGCCCTGCTGCAACCCCCCGCGTCGGGGTTGCGTCTCATGGGGAAGTAGCTGGTGCCCGGGTTCCTCTTCCCGTCCCTCCAGGGCCGCCCGCGGTCCCGTGATCCAGAGCGAGGCAAAGGTTGGGCTGCCGCCGCGCTGCTCCAGGGATGCGCCCGGGAACGGCTGCTCCTAAATGCAGAGGGAACAGCTCCGCACCGGGATGAAGTGTGGAGATGTCGGATGCAACACAGTGTCCGACTGGGAAAACGGGGACCAAAGGAAAGCTGGGACACGTGTGGAGTGCGTGGAAGCCCCTGCGGGATGAGGCACCTTGCAGGCTGCTGAGGAAGCGGGAGGTTTTCTAGGAGGCTGCCCATCGCTCACAAACACCGCAATTAAGACGAAACACRTTTTATTGCCCTTGCTGGACCGTAAATCTCCAGCGTTGTCGGCCGGCGCCTTTCGGAAGGAAGCACCCGGCCTCGGCAGAGCGTAATGCCGTGCACGCGAGCGGCGGCGCACGTCACCGGGCCGGGACCCGCGCAGAGGCATGGCCGAACCGGAGCGCGCGGAGGCTCCCGGGCCTCTTCCYGCTCCGCGCGGGCACACGAGGCCGACGGGGCGAGCGGGGGTGTCACCCGGAGCCAGGCGGCACTGAGGTCCCCATGGGGGGTGGCCCTGTATGTACGGGGATGGGTGCGGACACCGTGTTTGTCCCTGGCCTCTTGGAGTGGGTCCTGGCTCCGCCGTGCAGGGGAAGCAGCCGGGGAAAGGATGCAGAGATGTGTACTGGGAATGGATGCATGGATGCAGGCTGGGAAGGGATGTGTGGATACAGACCAGGAAGAGATGTGTGGATGCAGCTTGGGAGGGGATGTGGGGATGCTCTGGCACGGAAGGGGACATCCAGGAGCTCTCCCATGAAGTGGGTCTAGCTCCTACCTGCTCCCTCTCCCTACATCCAACAGCCAGGATCCCCATGGAATGGTCTCCATGTGGTCTCTGGCGCAATGCTCGGTCTCAGGGAACCTGCAGCCCCGCCGAGGGAGGCAGGGAGGAGGCTCCAGCCCCTGTGCTAGGAAAAGGAAGGAGGATGAACCCGTTTGACCCRGAGGAGGCTGCGGCAGTCGCGGTTCATCCCCGCCGTGGTGTCCGGCTCCGCGCTAGGGAGCCCCGTGAGCTCCCGCYTGGCCGCGTCCGCCCGGCTGCTCCGGAGGCTCCCGCGGCCCCGGCCGGGCTGGAGYGGGGCCAGCGCCTGGGCTGTCTTCAGCCTCCCGGGAATGATGCAACTTTCCCCGTGGTTACTTCAGGAGCCAGGCGTGATCCTGGCGCACAGGTGGTGCCGCTCACCGGAGGAGCCGTGGGGAACGTTGGCACCGGAGCCACAAGGTGCCCTTGGTGCCACCAGCTGCAACGCGTCCCCCATGTGTCCCCCATGTGTCCCCCACGTGGTGCCACGGGAAGGGACCGGGGGCTGCATCCCAGTTTCTCCCACCTTGGTGGCAACTTGGGGACGATGCTGCCGTGCAAAACACCCAGCATCCCCCCCAGCTGCCCCCCAATCCCACCGGAGCCCACCCGGGCCATCCGCCGCACCCCCTCCGCCTCGGCGCCCACGCGGATCCTGCCGGCTGTTTGCTCCGGCGTCGCCCACAAGCCGCTTTCCTGCGTGTCCCGGACTGGACGGGATGGGACAGGACGGGGACGGCGGTGGGGGGGGCCGAGGGCGGGCAAAGTCCCGCTCCTATAAATCCCGCTCTGGGCACCGGCGCTCAGAGCAGAGGCGGCGTCGATAGGAGCGGCACGCGGGGCCTTTGCGCAAGCGGCTCTTGGGCAAGGCGGCGATGCCCGGCGCGCCGCGCCACGGCCGCGCCGCCGCCTGCCTCCTGCTGCTGCTGCCGCTGCTGCTGCTGTGCGGCGCGGAGCCGCGGCCGGGC
>NW_020455399.1:1273199-1275676 GCF_003342845.1 Nothoprocta perdicaria | reverse complement strand
GGCGCTACGGCCACGGCCTGGAGCACCGGGGCCGCGCCGGGGAGGCCGCGTCCTGGCCGCCCGCCGCAGGTGAGCACCGGGCACGGCCGGGGCCGCCGCCGCGCGGTGCGGACATGACCGGGCATGAGCAGCCCGGGAGGGAGGAGTTTTCGCTGGGAGCTGCTGGGATTCGCGCAGCGGCACCGGGGAAGGGCAGCGGGAAGCGGCGCAGCGGGGCGGGATGCGGGGTGGCGGCGGGGGGGCTCGGTGTCACCCCGCGTCACCCCGCGTCACCTCTCGCCCCCATTATCCCCACAGCACAGCAACACCCGGACCCCCCCCACGGCGCCTGGACCCCCCGAATCCCCCGGGAGCGCCGGCGCCGAGCGCGGGGGCTGCAAGAGGAGGAGGAGGAGTGCGGCAAGAGCGAAGGCAAGTGCTGCCTGCGCTCGCTCAAGGTCTCCTTCCAGGACATCGGCTGGGCCGACTGGGTGGTGGCGCCGCGGAGCTACGACATGCGCTTCTGCCAGGGCTCGTGCCCGCACAACTACCGGGCGGCCAGCATGCACGCGCAGGTGCAGGCGCGGGTGCACGCGCTGGCGCGCGGCGCCCCGGCGCCCTGCTGCGTGCCCGCCGCCTACGCGCCCATGGTGCTCATGCACTACGACGCCCAGGGCCGCCTCGTCTCCAGCGTCTTCGAGGACATGCTGGTCACCAAGTGCCACTGCGCCTGACGGGCGTCTCCGCGCCGGGAGCGCAGCAACGCGGCCGGATGCTGGGATGCAGAAAATTCCGCTGTGGGATGCGGGGAAGACGCCCTGGCATGCGGAAAAACCTCCGTGGGTTGCAAAAAGCCCTTCTGTGGGAGGCAGAAACCCTTCCACGGGATGAAGAAATCCTTCCGTGGGATGCAGAATCCCTTCCACGAGATGCAGAATCCCTTCCACGGATGCAGGAACCTCTCCACAGCAAGCAGGGACTTCTTTGCCCTGTTATTTTTATTCTATCTTTCCCCTCCGTTATTTTTATTTTATCACCCGTGTGGGGTCTGGTGTTCCCACGTGGGGCCGGTGGCCTCAGCCAGCCTGGCACCTCTCCGCTAGACACTTATTTATGCATTCCTCTTATTTATTTGCTAATTTATTATATTTTGGGGCAGGGAAAACACCTCGTCGGGAATGAGACTGTTATTTTCTGATTGTATTTTATATATTTCTATAAAACCGATTGTCGTGCTGGTCTCTGGGAGCTACGGGGTGCTGGGAATGGGGGTTCCTGGGTGGGCATTCCGGAGCGCTGCGGAGCTCGGTCGGGTGCTGAGCAAAGCCCAGGCACTCAGCCCAGGGACCTCTGAGCTGCCACTGGCCTTGGTGCAGCCCCAGACCCAGCCTTGACMCCGAGGCCGGCGTCGGGGGGTCCCCAAGCTCCAGGTGTCTCCAAATGGGGCCAACGAGCGGCTGCCGGGCCCAGCCGGGAGCAGGGATAYGTAGATACAGGGAGCTCTGCTCCGGGGACATCAGCGTGCCGAGCCTCTGGGGACACGCAGCAGCTCCGCGGGATGTGGGAATGTGCCCGGGCCCTGCCGCTCCTCCRGGTTTCCCGTGCGCAGCCTCCCGTATCACACCCTGGGTATTGTGAGGAGATAACGGAGGCGGCTCTGCGCGGGCGCTGCCACCTGGCACGTGCCAGGGCAGCCAACGCGGCCTGGCGGCCGATGCATGGATGAAGTGCAGGAAGGGATGCAGGGATGCAGCTTGGGAGGCGATGCATGGATGAAGTGCAAGAAGGGATGCCCGGATGCAGCCTGGGAGGTGATGCATGGATAAAGTGCAGGAAGGGATGCCCGGATGCAGCCTGAGAGGCGATGCATGGATAAAGTGCAGGAAGGGATGCCCGGATGCAGCCTGGGAGGCGATGCATGGATGAAGTGCAAGAAGGGATGCAGGGATGCAGCCTGGGAGGTGATGCATGGATAAAGTGCAGGAAGGGATGCCCGGATGCAGCCTGAGAGGCGATGCATGGATAAAGTGCATGAAGGGATGCAGGGATGCAGCCTGGGAGGCGATGCATGGATAAAGTGCAAGAAGGGATGCAGGGATGCAGCCTGGGAGGCGATGCATGGATGAAGTGCATGAAGGGATGCAGGGATGCAGCCTGGGAGGCGATGCACGGATGCAGCCCGCAGAAGGACCCCCCTTGCAACCCTACTGTGCACCCACGGCCCCGGGACTGTTGCACCAAGAAGGGGAAGAGAAAACGGGCAGGAAGCACCTGCCCGGCCGCAGTCCCGGAGCTGGGATGAAGGGGAGTCCGGAGCCGTGGGGCGGCGTGGGGCACCAGGGCCGCGTGCCGGGGAAGCCCGGGCAGAAGCGGCCCTTGCTCGGGGATGGGAAGTGCCCCAGCTCCTCCCCAGGCAGGCAGGAAGTGCAACGGGCTTTTCCTTTAATTGCAAAATAAAAAAAAAAAAAATTAATTGCAAAATAAAAAAAAAAAAAAAA
>NW_020455399.1:1269749-1272260 GCF_003342845.1 Nothoprocta perdicaria | reverse complement strand
GGAACTCGGTGCCGTTGACAACGCTGTCCCCGCTGTCGCAGAGGCAGGAGGGCACCGTGCAGGCATGCAGCAGCGCGCAGCGGCACGGCAGCCGCAGCCGCTGCAGGCGGGCGGGCAGCGCGGGCAGCGCGTGCAGCGGGTTGCCGTCCAGGCGCAGCGTGCGCAGCGCCGGCGCGCCCGCGAAGAAGCCGCGCGGCAGCTCGCGCAGCGCGTTGTGCTGCAGGAAGAGCTGCTGCAGCCGCGGCGCCCGGCTCAGGAAGGCGGCCGGCAGCCGCTGCAGCCCGTTGTGCGACAGGTCGAGCAGCTCGAGGGCCTCGCCGGCGCGCGCCGCCGCCGCCAGCGCCGCGATGCCGTTGTGGGCCAGGCGCACGGTGTGACGCGACGCAAAGGGCGTCCAGTCGAGCTCGGCGCAGGAGGACGTGCGGTTGGTCAGGTCCAGGTCGGCGGCATCGCCCAGAGGGAGGTTGAAGCAGGAGGCTGGCGCGGCCGCGGGGCTGCTGCGGATGGGGCTCATGGTGGTGCCGGCGGTGGYGTTGGCAGCGGCGTGGAGCAGCGGCGGCAGCAAGAGCAGCAGTGGGGCCGCCCGGCGCCCCATGGCCCCGCGCTGCTCCGGCCGCCTCTGTGCCGGAGGGAAGAGGAACAGGCGGATCCCTGCAGCGCCGGGGCGTAGCCGGGGCAGGAGGGGGCCAGGAACGCGGTCACTGCGGCCCCGGGTCCCACTCRGCTGCCCCAGGGTGTCCGGACAGCGCAGCGGATGCAGCAGCTGCAGCYTGAGCCGCACAGCAGGCTCAGCGAGATCCCCAGGCTCCGCAGGGGACACAGGGGACAGGTCTGAGCATGGGGGCTGCAGCAGAGACACCCCCTCCTGCGTCCACCCCTGGGGTCCCCATCCTGATGGGACGGTGGCACCCAGCTGGCGCTAGCAGTGCCCAAGGCCCCGGCTGCCCCAGTTTGGGCTGGGGYCGGCACGTGGCCTCAAGCACTGGGCACAGCTCGGCGCACGGATGGCGCCAATGACATCTGTAGGCCACCAAGGGAAGCACCGAGCGGCTCCGTGCCCGGCCCTGAGCGGGCAGCGCCAGCCACCCCGGATCCCAAGGGATGTGCTCCTGGATGGGACACAGCACGGACAGCACACGGTGCAGGGGCTGCACGGCGGCACACATGCGGGCACTTGCTCCCACCGCTGCACACTCCTGCATGCCGGGATGTGCATGCACATGCACACGTGCATTCATCAACCCCACCGCATGTGTGTGCACCGCAGCTCCATGTATGCACCTGCATGTGCTCACACACTCACCCTTGCATGTATATGCATCCACATGAACACTGGCACTGCTGCATGCATGCATGCTTGCATGCACATGAGCACTCACACACATGCCTTCCAGCTTGCATGCATGCACACAGGTGCACTGCTGCATGAACATGTGGGTGCTCCCCACATGCACACACACGTGGGTGCTCCTGCATGCACACATACGTGCATTGCTGCATTCACACGTAGGTGCTCCTTGCATGCACACACAGAGGTTCTCCTGCATGTACACACGTGCACTGCTGCGTGCACACGTGGGTGCTCCTGCATGCACAGACGTGCACTGCTGCATGCACACATGCATGCTCCTGCACACACACGGGTGCTCCTGCACGCACACCCGCACCCTGCTCGCCTCTGCGGCTGTTTCAAGCTCCCCGCGGCGGGAAGCAGCGCGGGGCCCCGCGGGCGGCCGCGCCGTCGGGGCCGGGCTCGCGGCGCCCGGCGTGGGCGGCTCCGCRGCGGCTTTTATGGGTCACGGCGCCGCTCCTGCCGCCCCCCGCTGCCCTCCCGCCGCCAGCCGGCGGATCGAGGCCGCGGGGCTCCCCCCGTGCGGCCCCGCGCGCCCCTCGCCCTTCACCGGGGCCGTAACTCGCACGATTTATTCACGCGCGGGCACCATGCGGGTCCACGCGGGGGCACCCACTGCGTGTGCTGGGGGTGTCCTGCACCCCGAGACTGTGACGAGGGCCCCGTGCAAGGGGTGCGGAGCGGCGCGGAGCACACGCGGGCTCCCGCTGCCCCTGTCCCCATCGCGGCCTCCCCAGCCTGTTCCCGTGACAGACCAGCAAGTCTCCCCGTTGCATCCACGCACCCCGTGTCCCCGTCTCCACGTCCACATGCCCTCCGTGCCTTTTGCCCCCCTTCCTGCGTGTCCCGGTGTCCCTCGCGTGTGCGCATCCTTTGTCCCCGTGCCAGCCTCCCTTCCCACCCGTCCTTCCCCTCAACACCCCCGTCCATCCCCCGCCACACCAGGCTCCCCTCCATCCCCCCGGGGCCCCGTGCGGCCTCCGTGCGCAYGGGGCCTCCCACCCCCCACCCCGCCACGCGTGGGGGTGGCCCCTCCACCCGCGCCGCCATCGCCCTTTTAAGAGCGGCGGCGCTGCGGGCTGCTGCTGGGGGAGGCGGCGCCGTTCCTGGAACAGCCGGCGCGCGGGGCGAGGAGGGAGGGGGGGAGCGGGGGGGAGGCG
>NW_020455399.1:1266851-1269166 GCF_003342845.1 Nothoprocta perdicaria | reverse complement strand
CGGGACACGGCACCCAGAGCTGCGGGGGCGCCGCTCGCCCCATCGGGGCGGCCCTGCAGGTGCTTTGGGCGCCCTGGGTGCGGAGCAGCCTCCGCGGAGGGTCCGTCTGTCCCTCCCCGCGCTCCAGGGTGGCCGGGACGGGGGCTTCGTCTCCCTGCGCTGCACCTTGCGGCCCTGCTGCCCGACGGGATGCGCGTGGGGTGTGTGCGGGATGCAGGCGGGATGCACATGGGATGCGTGCAGGGTGCTCTCGGGATGCACATGGGATACGTGTGGGATGCAGGCAGGATGCATGTGAGATGTGCACGGGGAGCCCTTGGGATGCACACGGGATGTGCACAGGGAGCCCTCGGGATGCAGCCGGATGCATCCTCCATCCCGACGCTGCCCCCCCGGCTCCGTCGCCCACCGCCCCGGCCTGACTCGTCCCCCGGAGCCGCCCGCGTCGTGCCCGCTCGGGGGGCGCGGGGAGCAGCGGGGCCCCGGGCGCCCCCGGCTCCGCTCTGACCGCCGGCCGCCCCCTCTGCGGCTCCTGTAGCCCCCGCAGCATCGAATCCCGGTGTCCCGTGTGAAGGTGTCGCATCCTTCACCCCCGCGGTGCTGCTCCGGATCTCCCAGGGCACCTCCGGGAGCACCGGGAAAGGCCGGCGCCTACCCGGGCCCCGCGGGATGAGCAGCTCCTGCCGGGATGGGGCTGGGTGCCGGGCAGCCCCGCAATACGGAGCCGAGCCCGGAGATGCCGGACGGCTCCGACCTTTTATCCAGAGCARTGGGGACTTCCTCCTCCCGTTTTATTCCGGGCAGCATCCACCTGTGGCGGGAGCCTTTCCCAGGTGCGGTCGCTGGGCCCTGGCACCCTTCCCGGCAGGCGGATGCTCCAAGCTCCGTGCCCGCTGGGACGGTCCTGGAGCCTCCAGGACGGCGCCGGCACCCGGCTTATCCCGGGAGCGCCGTTAAACCCTCTCGGGATGCTGTGGATAACGGGGAGCTCCGGAGCGGCGTGGGGGTGCGCTGCCCCGCTGGGAGGCCCCGTGGGGACACGAGGGGACACGAGGGGACACGAGGGGACGGAGGGGGCTGCGGGACCACCCTGACCCCCCGCTCCGCAGGCTGGCGCTCTACGTCTACGAGTACCTGCTGCACGTCGGCGCGCAGAAGTCGGCGCAGACCTTCCTGTCCGAGGTGAGAGCGGGATCCCCCCGGATCTGCCGCATCCCGCCACCCCCTGGGTGCTTCCCGCCCAGGATAATGGTAACCGACCCCCCCATTTCTCTTTCCCGCCCTGCAGATCCGGTGGGAGAAGAACATCACGCTGGGAGAACCCCCCGGCTTCCTGCACTCCTGGTGGTGGTTAGTGCCGGGGGGCTGGAATTTGGGTTGGGGAGGGGGCGTCACGAGAGCCGCTGCCCCCATCCTGCTTCCCGGCTGTGTCCTGGCYGCCGCGGCCGGGCCCCGCCGAGCCCGGCTGCTCCATATGGATCCAATTTGGGCGGCCCCGAAATGCAGCCGGAGCCGGGATTGGCGGGGGGGGTGCGGGGGCTCCCACCTCCTCCTGGCGCTGGAGCCAGAGGAGCCGCCGCGGGCGCCCGGATCCAGCCCCCCCCCCGGCGGGGAGACCCCATCCCCACGGGTCACCCCATTCCCGAGGAGCAGCCGGGAGCCGCCGGCCTGTCCCCATCCGTGCCGTGATCCCRCCGGGATCTCCGCACCCCCCGCGCACCGCTGGGAAATCCCAGGCAGGAGCCAGGGGGGCATCCTTGGCACCCCCCCCCCCCAATCCTGGGATGCTGCYGCCTGATGTCAAGTCCCAGGAATCCGAGCCGGGCTCCAGCTGATGTTCCTAGCAACCGTTTCYAGGGAAAACACGGAGCGGGCGGCGGGAGGCCCCGGGGAAGGGGCCGCGCGCAGGTGTCACGAGCGCGGCAGGGCTCAGCCTGGCCGGCGCCGGCGGGGATGGGGGCGGGATGAGGGGGACCCCCCCGTGTCCCCCCCGTCCCGTGACGGTCCCCTTGTCCCCACAGCGTCTTCTGGGACCTGTACTGCGCGGCGCCCGACCGCCGCGAGCCCTGCGAGCAGCCGAGCGAGCCCAAGGCCTTCCAGGACTACGTGAGTAGGGGGGGTGCCCGGGCACATCCCGCCCCCCCGCCCGTTATCCCGGTGTGTCCGGATCCTGCGGCGTCGGGATCCCGGCTTGGGGGGGGGTCCCCGGCCTCCCTGCCCCAGCCTCCCCCGGCCTCGCAGCCCTGCGGGGGGGCTGGCGCCCGTGGCTGCACAGGGAACGTGTGGAGTGAGTGCGAGGGTTCTCAGCACGCGTG
>NW_020455399.1:1263081-1266066 GCF_003342845.1 Nothoprocta perdicaria | reverse complement strand
GCGTGGGGGGGTCTCAGCATGTATGTAGTGAGCAGGAGGGTTCTCAGCATGTGTGTAATGAGCAGTGTGGGGCCTCAGTGCGCATACAGCGAGCGCGAGGGTTCTCAGCATGCGTGTAACGAGCAGCGTGGGGCCTCAGCACATATGTAGTGAGCACACGGGTTCTCAGCATTCATGTAGTGAGTGCTGTGGGTTCTCAGCATGTGTGTAGCGAGTGGGAGGGTTCTCAGTGCGCATGCACGGAGCAGTGTGGGGCCTCAGCACGTATGTAGTGAACATGTGGGTTCTCTGCACAGATATCGAGTGGGAAGGTTCTCAATATGTATGTAGTGAGTGCTGTGGGTTCTCAGCATGTATGTAGTGAGCATGCGGGTTCTCAACATACATGTAGTGAGTGTTGTGGGTTCTCAGTGCACCCAGAGCAGCCCAGGTTCTCAGCGCGCATGTAATGAGCAGCGTGGGTTCTCGGCACATGCGTAGCGAGCATTGTGGGTTCTCAGCGCTTGTAGCGAGCTACAAGCTTTAATGGGGATGCTGCAGGATGCTGCAGGATGCTGAATGCAGTGGGATGCAGGATGCAGCAAGATGCTGTGGGATGCAGTGGGATACTGCGGGATGCGGGATGCTGCAGGATGCAGGATGCAGTGGGATGCAGGATGCAGTGAGATGCTGCAGGCTGCAGCAGGATGCTGTGGGATGCAGGATGCAGCAGGATGGTGTGGGATGCAGGATGGTGTGGGATGCTGCGGGTTGCAGGATGCTGTGGGATACAGGATGCAGTGGGATGCTGCGGGATGCAGTGGGATGCTGCGGGATGCAGTGGGATGCTGCGGGATGCAGGATGCAGTGGGATGCCGTGGGATGCAGGATGCAGTGGGATGCTGCGGGATGCAGTGGGATGCAGTGGGATGCCGTGGGATGCCGCGGGATGCAGGATGCAGTGGGATGCTGCGGGATGCAGTGGGATGCTGCGGGATGCAGGCTGCTCCAGGCCCCGAGGGCCGCCTGTCACTTGGCGCCGGCAGAGCGCGGAGCCGAGCGCGGCGGGCGCAGGCGGCACAGGGGGAGGGCCCGGGCATTCGGGGGGGCTCTTAGCGCTCGMAGCCCCCCTGGGTTTTCCAATCCCATTTTCCAAGCGGGATTTCAGGGGCTCTCGGCGCGGTTGCCATGGTGCTGGAGCTGCAGGTCCCCGGAGCCCCTGGAGCCACCCCCCTCCCCAATCCTGCCTGGCAGCGCTGCCCCGGGATGCGCTGCCGGATGGGAATCTTGCCCGGAGCGGGGGACACTCCGAGCATCCCACGGGACAAGGGACAGCGACCGCTGCCCCTCTCCCTCCCCCCCATCCCATATCGGGGTCCCGTGTCCCCCCACTCCAGGGCCTGCAGGAGCAGCCCAGRCCCCCCACCTGTTGCCATGGCAACCCCTGCTCTGCATCCACGGACCCGGAACGACAGCGGGATGTTGGGGATGGAGCGGGAAGCACAGCAGAATTGGGGGGGGGGCACCGGGCCCCTGCGCGTGGCCCCGGGAGCTCCGGGCGCTGTGCGTGGCTGGTGCGTGTCCAGGGTCACCAGCGCCGGGCAGGACCCGCTCCCTGTTCAGGACCCGTTCCCGGTGCAGGACCCACTCCCGGTGCCGGTTCAGGACCCATTCCTGTTGTGTGTCCGGCATCACCAGCGCCAGGCAGGACCTGCTCCGGGTGCTGGTTCAGGACCTGCTCCCGGTGCATGTCCAGTGTCACCAGTTCCAGACAGGACCTGCTCCTGGTGCTGGTGCAGGACCCGTTCCCATTCCCGGTGCAGGACCTGCTCCTGGTGCCGGTTCAGGACCCGTTCCCATTCCCGGTGCAGGACCYGCTCCCGGTGCCGGTTCAGGACCCATTCCCGTTCCCGTTGCAGGAGCCGCTCCGTTCCCGTGTCCGTCCCTCGTGGTCCCCGGGGCCGCCCATTCCCCCCCTCCGCCCTTCCCTCCAAATTGGAAGCAGTTGTGGCGGCGCGGCCGGGCCGGAAAGCCGGCGCATTCCTCCCCGGTTCAGAGCTCCCCTCGGAGCGGGGCCGGCAGGAGGGGGGGGGCCGGGGCCCCCTGCCGCCCCCCCAGCGCAGGACCCCTACCCGGGCTGGCCCCCCACCCTGGTGCCCCCCAGCCCCGAGCGGGGGGTTCTCTCTTGCACAGGGAGCAAATGGGGCTGGGGGGTCCCCGCGCTGCCCCCCCGGAGCCCCTGGGATGCAGGGCTGGGTGCAGAGCAGCTCCAGAGGCAGCGCTGGGTGCCACCCGCCCCCCGTGCCCCCCGCACCCCTCAGCCCGGCGTCGGGCCCCTTTCCCTGCAACAAGGCGCCCATTTGCTGCCGCCCCCCCGCGCGTGTCCCCCCCGCGTCCCCCACGCTCAGCCCCCGTCTCCCGCAGAGCGCGGCGGCGGCGCCCAGCCCCGTGATGGGCACCGTGCCCCCCGGCGAGGCGCTGCCGGGGGGGCCCATCCCGCCCGCCTTCTTCCAGGTAGGACCGGCTGCGCCGCGGGCTCCGGTGCGCGTCGGCGCGCTGGGTGCCGCTGAGCATGAATGGTGCATGCAGTGCATGCATGCGGTGCATGCAGCACATGCGTGTGGTGCATGCAGCGCGTGCATGTGGTACATGTGCATGCACATGGCACATACGTGTGGCGCATGCAATGTATGCATGTGGTGCATGCTGGGGTGCAGGAGGTGCTGTGCACACGTGCGTGTCCCCATGTGCAAACCCCACTTGTGCATGCGCCTGTGCTCGCATGCGCGGGCGCCTGCAAGCCAGGGCGGTCCCCACGGGCCCCCGTCACCGCAGGCCTCCCCATTGCACTGCCCGGGGTGGGGGGCACCCACAGGGCACCCCCGCCCCGCCCCGGGCCCCCCCGTCACCGCCTGCTTTGCTGCTCTCGCAGGGCCCGCCGGGCGCGCAGCCCTCGCCGCATGCGCAGCCTCCGCCGCACGCGCCCGGCGCCCCCATGATGGGGCC
>NW_020455399.1:1260551-1261839 GCF_003342845.1 Nothoprocta perdicaria | reverse complement strand
CCCCCCTGGGCCCCAGCGGCAGCCGCCCCAGTGTAAGTGCCGGGGACAGCGGGGTCCCCACAGGGTCCCCCCACCCCCGCCACCCCGGCAGGGGTCCCATTGTCACCCCCCCGCCGCTCACCCACTCTTTGCCTTGCAGTTCCCCTTGGGACCCGGCCCTGAGGGGCCCATGGGTGGCCTGAGCGCCTTGGAGCCACATCACGTCAATGGATCCTTAGGTGGGTGGCGATGGATACTGGGGACATCCCCCCGCCTCGCCGCGGGACCCCTTCCCTGTCCCTTCTGGGGACACGGGGCCGCGGGGAGCAGCGGGCGGCTCCGCGGAGCTGCCCTCGGGACACGCTGGGGACGCCCCGTGCTGTGACAGTGGCAGCGCCAGCGCCGGACACCGCAGCGTCCCCCCGGGCACTGGTGGCCCCGGTCCCCGGGACGCTCCTGGCCCTGCAGCGCGCGTGGCAGCGGCCTGCGGTCCGTGAGCTCCATCTGCGGGCGGACAGGGACTGTGCAGGGCCACCGCGCAGGGCCACCGCGCAGGGACACCGCACAGGGACACCGCGCAGGGACACGGCGCAGGGACACGGCGCAGGGACACCGCACAGGGACACGGCGCAGGGCCACCGCGCAGGGACACCGCACAGGGACACGGCGCAGGGCCACCGCGCAGGGACACCGCACAGGGACACGGCGCAGGGCCACCGCGCAGGGCCACCGCGCAGGGCCACCACGCAGGGCCACCGCGCAGGTCCCCATGCAGGGCCACCACGCAGGGCCAGTGTGCAGGGCCACCAAACAAGCCACTGTGCAGGGCCACCGTGCAGGACCACTGGCATAGGGTCATCATGCAGGGCCACCAGACAAGGCACTGTGCAGAGGCACCGCACAAGGCCACCGCATAGGGTCACTGTATAGGGCCACTGCATAAGGGCTAAAGTGCGGGGCCACCACGCAGGGCCACCACACGGGGCCACCACGCAAGGCCACCGCCTAGGACCATGGTGCAGGGCAACCRCGCAGGGCCATCGCATAGGGCCACCATGCAAGTCATTGTGCRGGGCCACCATACAGGTCACCACGCACGCCACCACCTAGGGCCACCACCAYCGCACCGTGGTCCCGGGCAGCGGTGCCACGTCCCGTCCCCCTCCCCACCCGAGCAGGGTGGTCGGCAGAGGGACGGCGCGGTGCCACCGCTCACCCCCGCCCTYGTCCTTGTCCTTGCAGGCGCGGGTGACGTGGACGGGCTGCCCAAGGTGAGCGGGGCCGGCGGGGGGCCGGGCGGGGGCCGGCG
>NW_020455399.1:1254532-1258905 GCF_003342845.1 Nothoprocta perdicaria | reverse complement strand
AAAAAAGAAAACAGAAAAAAGAATAAAGAAAAAAGAAAAAAAAAATTCAGAAAAACCCACAACCACCAGAAAAACCTGCATCAATAAATGTAATTTGATCGTTTTTCAGAAGCCGACAGTTTGGGCTCTTGTTTCCACCCCTCCTCGCTCTGGGTCCCTCCTCGGCTGCACGGAGCTTCACAGTGTCGGGTCGGAGCCGGGATGCACCCAGCGGCGGCGGGGGGACAACAAGGGAGGACCCCCCCCATCCSCATGCACCCCCCCACCTCCTGGGAAGGGGGGGGGCTCTAGTCGGCGCCGTCGACGTGGAGGCGGGCGCGGGGGGTCCCGTGGCGGGCGCCCCCCGCGCAGGGGTGCCCGTTGAGCTGGGCGGGCGCCTTCTTGGGCGCCACGGGGCAGGCGGCCCCCGCGGGGCAGGCGCGCTTGGCGCTGGGCGCCGCGCGCTGCATCTTGTGCTCCAGCAGCATGTGGTTCTGGGGGGGCAGCCCCAGGCAGGCCCTGCGGGGGGGCAGCRRGTAAGGGGCACCGCGAGCAAGGGGYACCGCGACCCCCGCGGTGACGGGGACCCCTGAGTGTTGGGGACACTGCGTGTGAGGCACCAGGGCTGGCCGGTGTTGGGCGCGCTGGGCATGGAGCCCTTGGCATTGGGGACACTAGGGCTTGGGCCCTGGGACCCCCTAGAGAYGGGGCATGAGGAGCCCCTGGTGTTGGCCACCTTGGGCACTTAGACCCRTGAGTCTTGGGCAGCCCAGATGTTGGGTGACTTGGGCACATGGGTGTTGGAGCCCTTGGGCACTGGGTGCTGAGAGCCACCAGTGTTGGACACCCTGGACACTGGGGGACCCTGGGCATTGGGCACGGGATTCCCAGGGACTGGGCACCCTGGCATTGAGCAGACTGGAAATGGGATACTGGGACCCATCAGCACTGGGCACCCCTAGTGCTGGGCACCCTGGTCATGGAGCACTGAGACCCATGACCTTCAGGAACTGGGACCAACCCGCTCTGGGACCTAGTGGCTTTGGCCACCCCGGACACTGAGCGCCAGCACCCAACGTGTCTTTGGGCCCTGGGCCATCAGCTCCCAGGGACACCAGGACCCAGAGCCGTGGGCACGAGGCTCTTGGTGGCATCCAACACCACAGCAGGGCCACGCGAGGTGGCACCTGGCCACGTTGGCAAGATGCCACCAGGGCTGGCGGGGTGGCAGGGGCGGCGGGCAGGGGCCGGTACCTCAGGATGTTCTCGATGCAGCTGCGCTGGCGGAAGAGCGCGTTGACGACGGGGGCCCCGTCGGGCACGAGCGGTGCCTTGCACAGGAAGGCCACGATGGAGAGGACGCTGTGGAAGCCCTGGAAGTCGGGGTCGCTCTCGGTGCAGAAGGTGATGCGCTGGCACAGCTCCGTGAGGATGGCCAGGTCCAGGATGATGGGGCTGGCCAGCAGGGAGTCCTGGGTGGGGGTCCACAAGGGCTGAGCCTCTGGCCCCGTGCGACGTCCCCTCCGTCCCCAAGCGGCGTCCCCGCTCACCTCGCACGTGTTGTGGATGACGATGGTGTTGGTGCCGCCCATCATGATCTCCGATGTGTACTCGTCCAGCGCCCGCTTGCTGTCGCCCACGTAGGGCACGTACTTGATGACAACCTGCAAGCGAGACCCCATGAGCGCCCGGCCACCCCCATGGACGTGCCCCCTTGGTGTCCCCCCCACTCACGCAGTGATCGGGCTTGTCCTGCGGCCCGTACAGGACAGGGTTGGCCTGCACCGTGTCGTCCACCACGTTGCTCTTGGAGATCTCCTTGGAGCGAAACTGCTGCGGCGCCGACAGGTTCTTCCCGTCGTTGTTGCCCAGGTGGTTGTAGCTCACGATGGACTTGGCCTGGCACAGGGCAGGACATGGCGGGGGTCACGCGCGGCTCCCGGCCCACGCGCCGCCCCACGGTGCCCCCCCACGCGCACCTTGAGGCCAGCGCCCACGAGGAAATCCACGAGCACCGACTTGAGCTTGGTCTGGCCCGACTTGAAGTCGTCGCCGCAGATGAAGACGCGGCGCTGGGCGGCCAGCTCCACGGCGCCCGGCACGAAGGTGTTCTGCGGCGAGCCGTTGATGTAGGCGCAGCCCTCCAGGATGCTGGCCACGGCGAAGAGCGTGGACGGGGACACCTCGAGGCCTCGCTGCGGGACGTGGGGCGGCTCAGTGGGGCGCCCGGCTGCGCCCCCGCGCCGCCCGCGCCGCCCGCGCTCACCTCCACGGCGCGCAGCAGGTTCTCGGCGGTGTCGTTGAGCCCCGGCACCACGTCGCAGAAGCGCTCCGTGTTGGCYGTCCACAGCACGATGACCTTGTCCACGCCGCTGGCCTCCTTGAAGTCGCGGATGTCCCGGCGGATCTGCTCCACCTGGGGCGAAGCAGAGGCCGCGTCAGCAGCAGGGATGGAAGGGGAGCCCTGGCCAGCGTCACGGTCCCCCTCTGCGCCCTGGCACCTGCTCAGCCTTGGAGCCGCRGAGCACGTTGTCCGCCCGCTCCTCCTGGTTGGCGGCGATGAACTCGGGGATGTAGATGGACGCCCGCGGCTTCAGCTTCTCCATGTGCGGCCAGAGCTGCTCCTGCAGCTGCCAGTCGAGCACCTCGGCGCGCCGCATGGCCTCGGCCAGGTTCAGCGAGGAGATGTCCCAGCCTGGGCACGGGGACGGCACATGGCTGCTGGCCCCGGGATGTCCCCCCCGGCCGTCTCCAGGGCCAGCTCACCGTCAAAGACGATGTCGTTGGGGTGCACCATGGGCAGCAGGTCGCGGAAGGGCACGTAGACGTCGCCGCCGGCGCCGGTGCCCAGGCACACGGTGGAGGCTTGCAGCAGGGAGCCGTAGTAGTTGGCTTTCTGCGGAGAGGGACACGGGGACTAAGGACAGGGGACACGGGGTGGCACCTTGTCCCCCTTCGCCCATCTCTAAGGACACAGGGTGGCACCTCATCCCCATCTCCAAGGACAGGGGTCACAGGGTGTCCCCTCGTCCCCCTCTGCCCTTCTCTGAGGACAGGGGACACAGGGTGCACCCTTGTCCCCCTCTGTCCGTCCCTAAGGACAGGGGACACAGGGTGTCCCCTCATCCCCATCCCTAAGGACAGGGGACACAGGGTGTCCCCTCGTGCCCCCCACCTGTCTCTAAGGACACAGGGTGTCCCCTCGTCCCCATCCCTAAGGACTAGGGACACAGGGTGCCCCCTCATCGCCCCCGCCTGTCTCTGGGGACACAGGGTGCCCCCTCGTCGCCCTCGTCTCACCTTGCGCCCGGTCTTGGTCATCCAGGAGAGCCCCAGCCTGTTGGCCAGCACGGCGGCCGTGACGGTGCTGCCGTTGTTGCCGCCCCAGCCCACGAGCATGAGGCCCAGGCGGGGCACGTGCCGGGCCGTGCGGAAGGTGAAGCGGGTCGAGCAGGGCCGCACCTGCGGGCACAGCGGGCGCGAGGCCGGGCGGCGCCACCGCGGCGGCCGCGGCGCCCCGGGCCCCCGGCGCTACCTTGGTGAGGCCGCCCTCCTTGCACACGTGCACGGTGCTGTACGTGTAGCGCGCCTCGATGAACTCCTTGCCGTAGGTGACGTCGGGGCTCTCCACCACGAACGGCTCGGCCATTGTTCCCCACGCTGCAATGGCAGGAAATGGGTGGCACCGGCGGGTCGTCCCCCCCTCCTCCGCCAGCCTTTGCCACCGCTGGGGACGGCGCGGCGGCCGCGGGCCCTTCCTGCGGGCGCCCGGGGGACCTGGTGGCACCGGGTGGCTCCGGGAGCGGGAGCAAAGCGGTGCTGGGCACGGGGGAGCGCTGGGGGGGTCCCCAAGACTGGCGGTGCCGTCCCCGCTGTCCCCTCCCGCTAAGGCTGGCCACAGAGGGGAGAGGGACACAGGAAGCAGGGCTGTCCTGCTACCAGCGGCGTCGGAGGGGACATGGGGACACGGGGCTGTCCCCGAGCCCCGGGGCAGCAGAGGCACCAGGGGACACAGGGACACAGAGGGTGGGGCTGTCCCCACACCCAGCACCGGCGGAGGGGACACGGGGACACAGGACAGGGCTGTCCTCAAGCCGAACGGCGGCAGAGGGGACATGGGGACACAGCGACACAGAGGGCAGGGCTGTCCCCAAGCCCGACACGGGGACACAGAGCAGGGCTGTCCCCACACCCGGCGGCGGCGGGGACACGGGGACACGCGGGCACGGGACGGGGCTGTCCCCGCTCCCGGGACTCAGCCGCGCTCCCCGCGCGCCGCAGCCCCCGCCGGGCAGGCGCCGCCGCGCTCCCCCGTCCCGCCCCGTGGGCCCCCCCGAGCGGGTCGCGGCGCGGACACTCACCGGGACCGGGATGGGACCGGGACGGGACCGGGA
>NW_020455399.1:1252791-1254034 GCF_003342845.1 Nothoprocta perdicaria | reverse complement strand
GGGGGGACCCGCCGCCGCCTTCCGGCCATTCACGGCCCCGCCGCCGCCTTCCTGCGCCGCCGCTTCCCACGGTGCCGCCGCGGCCCCGTCCCCCTGCGCCGGGCCCGGTCCCCAGCCCCGCGCCAGCCCCAGCGTGGGGACTTGGGCTCCTCAGGGACACGTGGACGGGGGCCACGGTGTCCCCAGCACCCCGGTGTCCCCCTCGTGGTGACCGGCACCCTGGTGTCGCCATTGCTGTCACCAGCACCCTGGTGTCCCCATCATGGGCACCAGCGTCCTGGTGTCCTCGCAGTGGTCATCGGCACCCCAATGTCCCCATTGTGGTCACCAGCACCTCGGTGTCCCCATCATTGTCACCAGCACCCCAGAGTCCCCATCGTGGGCACCAGCACCCCAGCATTGCCATCGCGGTCCCCATCATCCTGGTGTCCTGCTGTGGTCCTCAGCATCCCAGTGTCCCCGCAGTGGTCACCAGCACCCCAATGTCCCTATTGTGGCCACCAGCACCTCGGTGCCCCCATCATTGTCACCAGCACCTCGGTGGCCCCATTGTGGTCACCAGCACCCTGGTGTCCCCACCGCGGTCCCCAGCACCTTGCTGGCCTCCCCACAGCATCGTGGCACCCATCTCCTGCCATTGGCACCGCAGCCCCCCCAGGTGCCACCATCCCCCTGCGGCCACCACGGCAGAGGGGACCGCGATGGCAGCAGGGGCAGCACCCAGCCCTTGGCGTCCCCCAGGGCACGCGGCGTCCCCAGGGTGCCGGGGGGGACAATGCGAGCCCCGCGCTGGAATGCCGCTGCCTCAGCACATTATTGCAGCAAAAATAACATTTCTTTGTACAATAATCCCGGGGCGGGGAGGGTCCGGGCGCCGCTGCCAGCGCCCGCGCCTGGTATTTTTCCACTGCTTTTCCTTTCTCGCCCCCTCGCCGATCTCCCACCATTGTTCCTTCCGCCGCCGCCTCGGCCTCCTCCCACGCGGCCCCCGGCGCCCGCCCGCGGGGCTCCCTTGTGTCGCCGCTTGCGGAATCGCTCATGGAATCGCTAATGGGCCGAGGCGGGCGGGCGGCCGAGCGCCCCGCTGCCAGCGCTGGCCCCGGCCCCGGGCCGGGAGCGCCGCGGGAACCGGCGGCCCTGCGCAGGAGGGCAGGGGCTCCTGGTTGTGCCCGGCTCCTTTGCCATCCCATCCCATTCCCAGCTCCTTTGCCTTCCCATTCCCGGCTCCTTTGCTGTTTCATTC
>NW_020455399.1:1205430-1252531 GCF_003342845.1 Nothoprocta perdicaria | reverse complement strand
TTCCCATTCCCAAATCCCTTGCTGTCCCATTCCCAGCTCCTTTGCCCTCCCTGGGAGCGCAGTGGAAGCCCATGTTTGTCCCACACCAAGGCTGGGAGCAGAGGGAAGGGGGTGGCCAGACACAGGGAATGGCCGAGCATCCCCATCGGCTGGGGCCAGTGACGGCTCCGAGCTGCCGTGTCCCGCTCCATCCCCATCCCGGCTGGATACAAAGCAGGGAGGCAGAAGGGAGTCAAGCCCCGAGGGCCGCGGAAGCTGCAGTGCCCAGGGCAGCTCCCAAACTTCCCAGCGAGGCCGGGGGGGCCCTGCTYTCCCGCGGGAAGCGGCCGCCGCGGGGCCGGCCCTGGCACGGATGGAGCTGCCAGTAACTTTCCACTCGGCGGCTCCCGGGGGAGGGAAGGAGCCGGAGCCCCCGGCCGGAGCCGGAGGTGCCGGGAGGGCAGGGAAGGAGCCGGCACAGCCGGTGCCACCGGCCCCTGCCCTCCGCACGGACACAGCGGCCTCGCAGGCGCCGTCCTAACCCAGCACCCCCAAACCAGCCCCAAGCACCTGCTCCCCGAGCACATTCCCGGCTTCCCGGCTCATCCGCACGTCGCTCCCGGTCCCCTCCTCTCCTACCTGCGGCTCGGCCACTTGAGCCCAAAGCTCCCGGCTCCTCCAACCTTACAGCGTTTACCACCTTGCACGTTCCCGCTGCAAGAAGCGCTGAAAAGAAACATGCGACCTTATTTTCCGCTTGTTTTCCAATACAGTGAATTTATTATATGTTGCAAAATCAGCATTCAGCTTCTTGTTTTTTAGTGTACAAAAAAGGACACTAGCTCTTAAGAAAAGATTAGGAAAGCTGAAGACGATGCTGCCTTGGAACGGTAACATTTTGGCAAAGTGAAAAGCTCGTTTTGTAAACTCCAACTCCATGGCTCAATATAGTTTTTATCCACAGTACAATATTACAAAGTAAAACACAGTATCAATAAGTTAAGATCATACTTAATCACCTAGAACTGGTTTCTATTAACCCAAAAAGCACAAAAATCGCCTAGCTTCATAATCTCTAAAAATGAGGGGAAAAAAAAAGAAAAATAAAGGAAAAAAAAAAAAAAGGCATGTTTGACTACAATTCTTTAAGACAGTCCAAAAGAAAAGTGAAGCAGAAAGGTGTTGAATGCTAATTGGGTCTCACAGTTTGGATATTCATTAAATATTTTCAGTTTTATATTCAAATTTTAGAAGTTCCAGAATATACATGTAAATGTACACAATACATCTTTGTATACAACTCTGTTTGCAAAAATATCTTATAGCAGATGTATAAAGACTGAGATCCATCTCTATCCCCCCTCTCCCACCCCCAAAAAAAACAATAGTAATAATTAAAAAAAAGGCAATCCCCCCCCTTGGAAACTGGAAGGRCCAGGAGAAGGGAAGTGTTTCCATGGCAGATTTGTCCCATCATGGAGCTGCTGCCACCCAAGGCCCCGGTCCCTGCGGGGACAGGGCGCGAGGGGCCGCGTTTGGAGCCGCCCGGCCGGGCCCGGYGCGGTGATCCCGCTGGATCCGCCGCCGGATCCGTCATCGGATGGCGGGAGGAAGGATGCTGGGATCGAGCTCCGACGGGAGCCCCCTTCACGGCTCTTCCCGTGGGGAAAAGCGCTTCCCGTGCGCTCGGTGGCATCTCCCGTCCCTGGCAGGTCCCCGCGCGCCTCCCGGCCCCGTTCCCGGCGGGACGGCTCCCACCGCACGGCAAAATCCCAGGAAGCTCCGTTTGGCTGCGGACAACGCAATGGGATGGGAGAGAAACCACTCCGGAGGGACAGCACGCGAGCAATGGTCAGAATGGGGTATTTCTGTCTTTTTTTGCCTTTTTTTTTTTTTGTTTTTACAGCAGGTGGACCCACTTTTTTGGGTGGAAAAATTCCATTTTCCTTGCAAAAAAAGCCATTTCCCTCCTGGGCAGGGGGAAAGGCTCCCAGCGAGGGGGCCCGCGCAGGCCCCTCTGCCCCGTGGGGAGGAGCAGGCACCGCACGGGYTGCCAGGACTAAGCAGATTTGGGGGAAAAAGAGGAAGAAACCGCAGGGTTGGAGGACACCTTTGTGCTTCTGGGCGTGTTCCTCGCACCCTGGCCACGCTCCGAAAGTTTTCCCTTCGCGTCCGGAATAAACGGAGAGGAGAGACTGCAAGAAGCCGGCGAGATTCAGCCCGACCCGCGTGGAAAATGCTACCTTATTCCTCCCGAGCTCAGGCGCCTGTTCCGAGAAATGTGATTTTTCTGCTGCTGTTTCTTTGGAAATGCACAAAATAGAACAAAAAAGCATCGCCCCCCCCACCCCCCCCAGCCTTCCTCGTGGGTCTTTACAGGTAATAAAATAACGTCTCTGGGTAACTATCCAACGAGCTTTAGTAATACTGCAACTGTAAGACAGGAAAGGTTCTCAAACACTTGGCCTGAAAGGAAAAGGGAGGCACAGTTTTAGAAAAAAGATGCTTTTTTTTTTTCTTTTTTTTATACAAAAATAGACCATCGTCTCATTAGCAATTAATAAAATTGGCTGCCTTGGTATATAAAATTATAAAAGTCAAAGACAGACAGGTCTCAGTCTTCCCAGCATCGGAGCACGGAGGGCAACGCAAGCAGCTGGAGAGGCGGCCGCGGCGAGCGGGTAAAAACCCTCCTTGGCGCCGGCTCCGCGCGCATTCCCGGGCCATTCCCGGGCCGTTCCYGGGCACAAAGTGGAGGCGACAAAAGCGGGAGCCAACGGGGAGAGCTCGGGGGACGTGGYGGGTGCAGCGCACACGAACAGTCGCAGGTGCCACAGGAGGAGGTAACCTAGCAGCATTCCAGTTCCTCACCATTCCAAGGCCAATTTGCAACCCCGCGGGGCCGGGTCAGGGGGGATTCTACTTCATGCCARACTTTGAATCCATGACAACTACCATTTCTGAACCTCTGGGAGCTTCGTTCGCCTTAGGATAAGTTTTCCCTCGCGTGTCGAACGCTGGCTTCAAATAAGCAGGTTTTCCCTCGTTACATTCCGACGTTCCGGGAGGCTAAAGCTGGAGAGGGTCGCGCCGGGCGCGGGGCTGCTACCTGGCTCCGGCGCTGGATTTCTTCGGCATCGGAAGCCATCCCCAAGTTCTTCCGAGCACGAGAATTAACGCTCGTCGCTGAAAGGGAACCAGCTGTAGAAAAGGGAACGTAACATCCGGGTGATTTTTTTTTTCTTTTTTTTTTTTTTTTTTTTTTTTCTCTCCTTTTTTGCCCTACCCAGTCCGGATTAGCACCAGCTAAAACTGCTGTTGGTCGTACTCTGCTATGAGTTTTTTAATGTGGGCCAGTTTGTTGTGGAGGTATTCGCAGCGGTTCTTCTCTTGGCTGTAATTGGGATTGGTCTGTAAAGAAAGAAGAAGGGATGCGGTGACAGGAGGTGATTCCTGGAAGTCGGCGGTACCCGAGCTGCACCCACGGGATGGTTTCTGACCCCAAAACACAAGGACGTGACCGGGGAGCTTTTCTGGAGTTKCTCTGTTCAAACAAGCTAAGGAAGCAAATCCCTCCTTCCCCGCGTGGCAGGGCAGCAAGTGCAGCCTGCGGCGGGCTCCGGAGGACTCCGAACGGCCCCGGCCACACGCGGCGGCTTCCAGCAGGCATCACCCTGCCCTTTGCCCCCCACATGCGCACCGAATTGTGCAAGGCCGAGGGCTTTTAAACAAAGCGGCGGCTTGCARCACTTGGGAAACTCCTCAGAAAGCTCCCAAATCCCTCAGGGACAGCAGGGCTCAGGGCCCCATTCACGGCCCGTTAAAAAGAGGCCGAGGGCCATGGGTGCAGGGATGCCCGCKGGCCTCCGGGCGCTACCTCATCCAGCGCAGCCGTAAATCCCTCTAGGCAGCAACCTTAGCTTTAGAGATACCCGAGACTGCAATAAAGTATTGGGGGGGCCACACACAGGCCCCCAGCAGAGGCCCGTGGGGACAACGTACCCCAAAGTCCTGCTCCAGGGGTCGGGCTCAAAYGATCCCAAATATCCCCCGGACAGAGGATGCCCTTATCTCTCAGCCTGCACATGTGAAATGCAAACTGCTCTCTTGCTTGACAAAAACTCATTTAACTTAACGTACCCATTCTTTTGCTAATGTGCCAGGGACACAAACACGTTCAGGATCAGCAGGGCTGGACTCCCCCTGACAGGGCAGCCCTTCCCGGGCGAGCTCTAGCTGAATAAACTTGACATCTCCTAATAAAGTTCTGGATTTATTTTTTCCACTTGGCAAATAACCCATTTCTTCTGCCACTACAGACACTTTCCCAAAGCCTTCCCTGCAGCTGGGTATTTTTACTTACTTTTTTAATTTTCCGATATTCCTGTAGAATTTGATCATGGATCGTCTAAAAGGGAAAAGATGACAAGTTATTTTCAGAACGGCCGGTAGTTCTGCAACCTACTGTAGGAACTCGGCGTTTATCGAGGGCTTTATTTCCACGTTTTGCCCGAGTACAGATAAAAACTGACTCCTTCCATCCCTTGTCGTGGGAGATGTGACTGCTACAACCTGCCCCGCTGCCCCTCGACAAGAGCACGAGCCCCAAAGTGATTCCCAGGCCACAGGAATTGTCCCATTGCAGGAGCTACTCGGATCGACAGGGTCACTGGCACCTTCACAGCTCAGTTTAACTTTGCTCGGGCTGTAAAAAYAATTCAGGGAGGAATCACAAGGTTTCTGAGAAGGATATTCAAGGGAGGAAGCGGAGCTCGCTACAATAGGTGCTCTGTAAAGAGCTGTTTATTGTACTCAAGGAGACTTATTTTCTCAGGATAATGAATAGTTAAAGCTCTTTAAAAAAAAAATCAGTCTGACAAGTTGAATAATGCTACATTATTAAGATCAAAGATCCAAGAGAAACAGATGACCCTGCACTAACTCCCCTTCCAGCCCCGATACGCTACCATATGTGCGAATATGAGTTTTCTGGCTGGGATACACTAATAGCTTCCAGCAGCTTTTGGCTAGGGACGCCAATTGTCTCAGTGAGGCCTTTCCTTGTCAACAAGTCCGGTGATGTGGGCTCCAGCTCGAAAACCAAAGAGCACGGGGCTGTTTTCAGGACAGTCCCCAAAGCTGGGAGCCGTGCGCACGTTCCGCGGCCACCGCTCCCAGGCAGCCCTGGACGGGGGGTCTGCAGCGACCCACTCCCAGCAGCAGAAAGAGCCCCCAGAACAGCCACAAACGGCAGCGCTGCCACTTGCACAACCCGGGTTTTGAAAGATACGTGTGAAGATGATACCTTATATTCTTCAGAGCCTTGCAAAAGTTGTTTCAGCTGGGAGTCTAACTGCGTGAACCGTCCAGTTATCCTCTCTATCCGGGCGTGCAAGTCTCTGTACTCATTGTATTCTGCGTTGAAGTCGTTTTTGTAACTCTGACGCTGCTCCAAAGAGGAAATGGCTGCATATTTTCTAGGGGAAAAATAATTCAGTTAATCAGTTTAGAATTAACTCTTCTCTCCAGGCAGCGAGATTACTGAAATGCCAAAAACAGGGGGACGAGGCTATCGGGTGACTGCTTTTGAAAGCTACTGCAGTCTCCGGATTTCATTAGGGTAGCACGGAGATAAGTGTCAGGATTATTGCCTTGACCTCCCTGCAAAATAAGCCCGTGGTTGCTTCCAAAATTTCCCATCTGTGCAGGGCAGGGTGGAATATGCAGGTACAGCAAAGCCTGTGAGCAGATGAGGGGGTAGGAGGACGTTCAGATAGCACTGCTACAGCTTTTCTACTTTGTGCTGTCCCGCAGAACATGGAGTTCTGCATCCGTGCCAGACCTTGGAACAGCAGGAATACGATGCTTCCAGTGCTCCGAGCGTGTTTAAAGGAAAGGAACACAAAAACACCCAGCTATCGCTGCAAAACGCTCGCAGGATGATTACGTGGCAAGTGCAGGGCAAGAAACCATATTGAATAGACTGAATCTCTCCCCGCTTCTTTCCAAAGATACCCAGCGTGAATCGRACAAAACCCGAGGAGCTCATGTTTACCAGATGTGCCTTTGAGGCCTTTGGGAAGTTATTCAGCTCTACAAAAGGCTATTAAACCTGACATTTTACAGAAAGCCCAGCAGTCGCTCCTCTCTGATGGCCAAACTCGGCTTTTCGTAGGTGACCCCTCTAATTTTCCACCTTATTGTCAGCAACAGTGAGAGCTATGTGCAAGAACACATATAGTCTAATTTAGGTATCAAGCTAATTAGAGAAAAAACATCATGGCCTTAACTTAAAGCAGCTCTAGCCTTCAAAACCTCTGAATTCTTGCTAGGGGTCGGAATAGCAAAGCACCTGATCAGGATSCACCAGTCTAGGGCAGTTGTCCTCGCCAGTATGAAACGTATGGCTCCATAATCCAAAGAGCAGCGGCAGCTCTCCCATTTTTGCTGGGATTGTACCAAAAGGTGCCACAAGTGGCCCGAGTTCTCGGGAGACGGACCAGGGACCTCTCTGCAGGACGGATMCAGCCAGCACAACTGGTGCGTGTAGAAACAGGAGCCATCATCCTGCTCCTGAGCGGCACCAGCAGTCATTTGTACGGCTCAGAGACCAGCCAAACCACAGGTTTGTGACCACAGCAAGTCCTACGTATCCCCTAGCAGTGCGTGTCCCTGCAGAGCTAAGTGTGGCACCTGCTGCTCCCTTTCCGTGTGTCCGGGGCTGATGTGGTGGCACTGGGAGCCGGGCTGTGACACAGGCAGGGACCGTCACCCAGTCTGCGCCTCCTCGCTCCCATCACAGCCTGTTTGCAATGGGCTTGGCTTCGTGCACATGAAAAGCACGTGGGTTTCTGTGCTACAAGGGGCAAGCACTGTTTAATTAAACCTCAAGGGCACCTCATTAAGAAGCCAAAGGTGAAACAACCCAGGTCTTCAGCCAAGGGTTATAACCTCCCCATGAAGACTAAACTCCAAGGGTTTAGGTGGAGCTGATCTTGACTTTGGACAGAGGAAGGACTAGCTAACATCTCTGAATTATTTTGCCCTGTCTTCTATAATATTAAAGCAGATCATTTCCTCTCAGTCCCCATATGTAACATGGAGACCTTGACTGCTTCCAAACCCTCCTCAGATACGCAGTTTCCCAAAGCACCTGGGCAATTTTTTTCTCATAGGAAGGTAATCTTTAACTCCATAAGAAGAGAAAGAACAGATCAGATTCTAGGTTTAGTTTAGTTCAACCTTACAATAYTTGTAAGATTAGATTTACCTCTTTGGCTTTTTTTAAACCCATCTTGCAAAGATTTTTTTCAAGTAACGGGTACAAGAGAATCACTAGCACATACTGTTCAATAGCTAGGAGCCTGAYGCCAAAGTGATAAAGTAACTGATAAACATTAGCAATATTTAAGCAACTTACAATAAATAATCTGGCATTTCTGAAGTCGATGTTGGTACACTAGAGTTATTGCATGTTCCATTTAAACCTGAAAAATAAACACTTGTTTAGAAAACCTAAAACTTGTTTAGAAACCCCTAAACCTTGCAGCTACAGGCAAATCAACAGTAAACTCATAAACCCATCTYCAAAATAGAGTTCACTGCATTCTAAACAATTTCTGTTCTGCTTTACATTGACCAAAACCAGAAGATTATTACGAGGCGATTGAAACGTCAAGGCTTTGCTAACATTTGTCGGTCAACAAAACAGTATCCACATTAGGCAATGCACCGAGCAGCAAAACAGCCTCATTTAATCGGGTTATGARTATTGCCTGCAGGGAAGGAGAACAGATATCAACACTAAAGCACAAAGCAAATTTATGGGTCCAGATGAGCAGAACAAGTCAGAGCGAGGTGCACCTTCCCCCTGCCCTCATTCTGTAGTTTCTTACCATAGAGTTTCTTAACATTTTCAAACTACAGATTCTTATAGATGAGAAGGGAATGAAGACTTCAGAAGGGAYGGGATTCTGAGTGTGAGCCCAGGTCAGGCTCCATCCTCAACCTAAGCCATATATTGAATTACTAACCTGGAGGAAGGAAAAACCTTGCATACACGTCTGAAAAGGGACACTAGCCATGAAGTCAGTACTTTGCTGGAAGCCTATTCGGAAAGCTATGGAAAGACAGCAAAAATCTGGGGCAAATGGAGAAGGTCTTGAAGGATTTAACTCATCTCCTTTGCAAAAAGACACACAAAAGAAAACCCCAGAAAAGGATATAATGGTTCAGTCTGTTTGGTCTAAGTCTAGCTTAGAGCGCGTAAAGCCTCAGTTACACGTTTTCTCCAGACACTTGCAGGAAAGGTCTGTCTAAACCCCAAGCATCACTCTCCCCATTGGGAATTACTGGCCCAGGAAAACTGCAGGAAGCACGAAATGTCGAAGCACTAATAGGCACCTAAAGCAACAGCCTAATGATACCTTTAAAATGTCTAATTCTCTCCAAATTCACACAGAAAGGCTTCCCTGACCAGAAGGGAAGAAGGCAGCATCATCATGACCAGCATGGGCTCCTGCTGCACGTGTTGGTGACGCTTCTCCTTTCCTCCTGACCTGGGTGCTACAGCGCAAGACATGGAACAGGGCTACGGAAGAGCCTCGGGAAGAGAGGGAGGCGAGAAGGAAGAGAAGATTTATTCTGCCCATGAGTGCCACCTACTGTCTGCCAAACGGCCCCCGAGGGCCCTTCACGGCCCCCCCAACAGACCTCCCAGGAGCTGCTGCCGGGATGTTGTGGATGAGCCGGGATCGGGATCACGGYAAGGGGGGCCAGGACGAGGGCAGCGGGACCCGCACGCAGCAGGGAGCGAGTGGCCGGAAAGGGGCCRGGAATTGGCCGCGTCAACCCCAAGCGGCGTCGACCACATCCTGTTTACGCAGCTTTTCCAGCCCGGCGAGGATCCCAGGATCCGTTCGAGGATCCCTTCCCTCGCGCGGCCGGAGCAGCTCCCTGCTCATTAACAGCGGGCCGGTGATTAAGCTGCTGCTTTCACAAAGCCGGGCAGAAAASGTGATAAATCACCCGCAACTTGGCAAGGAGAGAAGTCAGAAGAGCTGCTGTTRAGCAAGAGGTGTTGGCAACGTGGAACCATCTGTATCTGCTACAGATCAGGACGCGAGATAGAGGGGAGAGCAACTGAAAGCATGCAAAAACCCAGGCCTGACACAAAAGCAAGCTCCAGGGAGAACAAGTACCGGGCTTTGTAAAACGCTGCTCCACAGGATCTCAAGATTCCCTGTTTATGGTGATCAGAATCAGCTAAAAAYGGCTGGGGAGCAATTAAAACACACGGCGGATGCGACGAGGAGCCAGGCTGGCTCCTAACCCTGGTGTGGTCTGAGCTGCCCCTCTCACAAGGGCTGCAGAGGTGAGCTGCAGCTGCAAGTTCCTGGGGTTTTTTGAGCCAAATTTGGACAGTTTTCACACACCAGCCTGAGGAGGGGCTTAGTGTGTTTTTTTTTTWAAAAAAAGGGGGAATAATGGGGCAAAGGAAAAGAAGATGGATGTGACAGAGCGGGAGCTCCAGGCTGCAGCGCTGCTAGAGCCAGCGCAGGAAGTCCCACTGCTTGGGAGAATTTTAAGAAGGTCTAATGCACCCGCGGAGAACAGGAAAGCAGCAGGCACTGGCACGGGAACGGGGCCCAGGAGCCAACATAYATTCTCTCCTCTGGTTTCTAAGAGGACACAGAACTGACTTTGCAATGCCCTGTCTCGCATTTTGTTAATCCTTGGGAAAAAGAAAAGCAGCTCAAGCTCCTGTTGGATACAAGGGGGAAGCTCTTTCAGAGCAGGAGAGCAGATCGTAGCTGGCTCCACTACTGTTTTATCACAAGACTTGTCCACCGCTTCTTTTGTATCCGATATTAAAAGCTTTTGTGACTAGGTTTTCATTACTGAGTTARAAATCAATACGACAACCATCCCAATACCCACCACAGGCACCAGAGCAGCAGGCAATCCACAAGCACCATTTCTTTTAGCCCCTCAATGGACCTTGATGTTGGTTACTCATCCTCATATATTACCAAGGCTTTTAATTCACCAAGGAGAAACACATCATGATCTCAGGTAGTTCCAAGCAGCGTAAAAGGTTAGAGGAAACACCTGATATCCTCTTTTTAGAGAGCAATCATTTGTTGATTTGACAGCAATATTATTTCATTAAGTGGAACAACACAGGCAATCTCTGCCCTCAAAAGGGTTTTGAGCACAAGTAATACATGGTTGATGCTGCCATTCTCAGCCCAAACTGCACAGGAGGATGTTTCAGAGCGTACGTACCTGTGACATCCTGGGGAACACTAACTAAGTCAGCATTTTTTATTACTTCACAGTCCTGTTTCTCCTCTTTGCACTTCTCGTCGCCCTTCTTCTCCTTCCTCTCTTTGTCTTTGTGCTTTTTGGATTTTTTCTTGCTTTTTACGTGCGCGCCGCAGTTGTGTTTGCTGGTCTGGGGACAGTCTGTGGGCAAGGGGTGGGCGAGCCTGTCGGCGGGCGCGGGGTTCTCACAGTCTCTGCCGTTGTGAGCCGGGTCGTTGCTGACATCCGAGAGGGGGTCGTGCGGCCTCGGCAGCTCCAAGGCCGGGAGGCCGGAGCTGGAGCTCACGGACTCGGCGGGCAGCGCGGCCGCGGCGCCCGCGTCCTTCCCGTTGGCCGCGCTCAGCTTCCCGTTGAAGGTGGCCGGGGTGCGRTGGGCCAGGTGCGAAATCCTCGGCTTCTTGTTGGCGAGCGGATCRATGAACTCCAGAGGCTGGGATCGTTTCTGGGAGAGCACAAAACCAAACAAGAAAACCAAACAAACCACCTTAAAAGTCTGCTGGGAGTTTCGGGGAGGACACGTGCTCTTAATGCTGTTGCCGCTAGATGGTGGTGCAAGACCAGGTGCAAGAGCGCGTCAGCACTAAAAGAGCCCTGCTTAAAAATAACAGGAGTGCCAGTAAATCCCTGCTCCCAACTGCCCCAGCCACCCTGCTGGGACAGCCTGTGCCAAGGTCCCCCCCAGCGGACAATCCAGCCCCAGTCACTTCCCGAAAATCCCGAGAGCTGCTGTGGAGCCCGGGGCATGGGGCAAGTGCTGGGGCTGCCCGAAGAAACCCACAAGTCAGATGAGCARTTTTTTATCTTCTGCACTGTTCCTGTGCAAGCCATGCAACTCACSCCGACCTCTTGAGGCTTTCATTTTCCAATTTAACCCTTTAAATTGGAACCCTTAAAACCTCGTCCTGCTCCTCCCTGCTGCTTCCYACTATTAGTAGAGAACAGAAATCACCCTGAAAACATCCTCCATCTCTCCTGCTTGTGGCACAGCACTTGCAGAACACCCGGAAGGGCTGAAGTCTGGAGGAGAGATGTGCTCTGGCCTCCGGAGCGCGGAGGGATTCACAAGTTCTGCATTTTATTCCCAACTGACTTTTACCAACCCTTAGTCAACAACCGTCCCCTTGCACCACACTCCTTCCCCTTCTCGAGAGGGACATTTCCTGGAAGAGGGGAGAAACTGTCACCTCCATAAGTGCTCAGCCCTGAAGGCAAAAGAGAAGACTGGGAGCAGCTTTCAAGGCCAGAGCTCATGGACCAGCAGAACTTTAACATTCCTCAAGTGGGGAAAAGATGTAGAATGGAGGCTTCCATTGGGGAATCAGCCCTATCTGGGCAGCCATAGGGAAGGCTTGGAGGAGAAAGCTCTACATGCCCGTTTCTGCACATACAGGGTTGTCTGCAGGCTAAGCTGGGCTCAGGGGAAGGTACACTGAGCGAGCCCAGCCTCCAGGCAGCAAAGGGAAGAAAAAAAAGCTTAATTTAGAGCCAAAAAGCTATGGCCATCAGGCTCGATCCAGTTTGAGGCAGCTGRAATTACCTTGGACAGCTATCCGTGCAGCGGTGTGCGCCTGCCTGGCAGCAGCACATCTGAGGAAAGATTCTTTAGTGCCCAGCRGAAGACAAGTGATAGTTCTGGATATTTCTTTTGGATGTTTTACTGTTTTCCTTACTGTCTCCGGCAGCGCTGCAATGCGCCTGCAAAAGGAACTTTTGTTCTGTCCTAAAAGTGCAGCGGTAGCAGCTCCGGCTCCCMGCTTTTCCCTGCTCTTGGTTGCCAGCCCTGGGCCCATGAGGATGGATGTTGGGGCTGGTGATGCCACCTCCAGCTGGCAAGTTGGCTGCTCCCTTGTCACCCAGCTCTGGGGACGGTGGCACTGCCACGTGCCCATGGGCTCTCCGCGCGGTTCCCCTCTCCGGAGGGGGCACGAGCCATGTCCATCTCTCCAAGAGGAGGGAGCACTGGGATCTGAGCTGCTGTCCACGCTCACCTTGCCTTCATGCTGGCAAATACCACGGGCAGCAGCTTCACCTCCTCACTCTGCCTCTTGCTTCTGTKGAGTTATTCAACCTACAGCTTTCTTGCTTTCATTCTTCATCTTTTTTTTCCCCCCATTTTGTGTTTGAGACGATCAAACCCTCGTCCTCTCCCGGGAGGGCAACCACCAGCACAGCCTCTGAACAGAAACTACAGCTACATTTATGCAGCATCAACAAATGAGCCCCTGCAATAAGCAGCTGCCCGTGGTTTGCTATGAGCAGCCATAAGAGAAGCAGTGCTGGCAGCATCCAGATCCCCTGCTCAGTTGCTGCTCCTTGACTACCTTTTTCTACCTCCCAATGAATCAACAGCCCAAGATTGTGACCAGCTAATGCGTAATCCTGGTGACCCAAAACATCTCTACAGCCCCTCACGTCTTTCCAAACACGTCAAGCCAGGAGCAAGATGGTTTTTCACCTCTTGACAGCACAGTGCCTTTCCAAATGGACTCAGAGGAWGGGGATGGTTCGTTATTCCCCAACAACACCCACTACAGAAGAGCATTTGGACTTAGCTACCTGGCAAACAAGTCGCACGGATCTTGTTCTCCATGGAGAACTGCTTTCCCTCAGAAAGCACGTAATTTCCTTACCTGCTAATATTCTTTGCCACTAATCCTCAGCGCATCTGTCCAGACAAGTAAGCATTACACATTCCACTGGCAGCGGGAGGATAAATACTCAACTTGTCTGGACTGACCCGCAGGAGAGGGGAAGGAGGTTTCGCAATCCCAGCGCAAACCGCCTGAACAAAAAGATACCAAGCCAGAAAAACAAGGGCAGACTCTGCTCAACGCACGGATCCGCGTGGTTTATCATCCTTGAACAACAGCTGCTGCCACTAGAGAGCAACGGCAGCATCTCTGCAGCGCTGGCAGTGGGAAAAGCTGCTTCCAAGAGCAAGTGCTCTGCTAGTCCTCTTAGGGCCAGGCTGCCCCGGCAAGAAAATGCCCCAGATAAAAATATTTCCAGCTTAGTCGCATAAATGTTTGCAAATATGAGTTTCTTCTGCACCTGAAAGATCTTCAACGGCTGTTTAAGATTATATGAGAGGCCACCTGAAAACAGTGAGTCTTAGGAAGGTGGCAGCAGGCCGAGGCACCAGTAAGAGGACACATCTCCAAGATATCCAGTGACCAGAAATGGTGCTTTTCACCGACTGCCTCATGCACTGGCATCTCAACAAATCAAAGAGCAGACCAACCTGCCCCTGATCCGTCACAGCAATTAAGGCTGCAAAAGGTCAGGGTTTTTAATAACTCAGCTGTGTTTGGGAGCTACTTATTACTGCTTCGTTCCACTCAATTATCGGTGGTGGCTAAAACACAAGTTCACGTTTGCCCTAAGGGATTATAAGCACTTCTTAAAATTTATCCCTTAAAATTAAAGCTGAGAGAACATTGTGGGGGGGGTTCAGCTGCAGACCTGAACCCAGAGGAGAAACAGATCTGGAGGAAGCCTAGAAACAGGCCCTAATTTGGGGGGAAATCAACACAAAAGACACTTATCAAACCAGCAGCCCTGAAGAGCAAGGGGCTGCAAACTAGGGACAGGCTGGAAAGCTGCATCCAAGGGAACCCCCTACCTGCGGCGGGGAGCTGGAGTTCAYGGTGTCTTCAGGCGGGCTCAGGGAAGGCGCTTCTGCTTGGAAGCTGCTGCTGTTCTGCGGCTGACAGAGTTTCCTGCAAAAAGGGAGAAGAATTTAGGGTTCCTTAAAGCCTGCACCTGGCCAAGCAATAGCTGCTATTGCAAACACTGCTTGATAAGCAAGACTGCGTTGAGATTTACTTCGCTCTCATCACGCCGGTGTGTTAATTCCCATTATCCCTGCTGCCCAACGGGGCACTCTGGCTCTCGGAGCCAAGTTTCGGAGAGCTCTGGCTCTTCCCTCCGACCCCGARCCAGGGAGCCCGTCTATCAATCACCCGAGCGCCTGTTGCATCAAGCTGCAGCTGTCAGGCTGGGGGGAATCGGGGTTAAAGGTTTCAAGAAACCAGCTCTGCAGTCGTTTTGCCACCAGCTGGACAGGCCAAAGAACCCGTATCTACCTCCTGCTTCAAAGGGCTACAACCAGCTTTGTTTTCCAGACATCGGGAGGATGATTTCAGGGAAATCTTTGCAAGATTTGCTTCTAACTTGAATGCCTGGCTGTCGTGCAGCAATGTCTGGATGCCACAGCTTGACTGTGCTTGGGGCTTAAGTTGCTGCTTGTGTTCATTTTATTTAGAGCAATCTCAAGAGCAATGGATTCAGTCCATTGGATATCACACCAATGGATATCACAAGGGTATTCCATAAACACCGAAGCAAAGGGGCTCTACTCCCACATCTCCTAACTGCTGAGCAATCTGACCACATCTCCTCCCGTGTTAATTATGAAGTAGTAAATGAAAGTTTGCTACTGTCAGACCAGCAGCTCTTGGAACAGCGGAAAAGCTTCAGAACGGTGCYGAAAAAGGGAGAAAAAAGCAATTGAGCCAACATCAGCATGTGGAAACAGCCCTACAATTTGAAGATGTGTTAATTATTGCAACCGTTCAAGCATCAAGTGACCTGAAAACTGAAGGGACGCTCAAAAACCGTGTGGGTCCAGGCGAGGACGGTGACGAGCGCTGCAAAGCTCCCCGGCCGCTGCCCGGCCCTCTTGGTGAGTGTTTTTCTGCAGTCTTCAACCCAACATGTTTTTTCCATTTTGTAGCCTCATTACCTGCATTGGCTGAGTGGGTCTTTGTTTGTACAGTTGAAGACATCCTTTCCAAGGTCTATTTTTAGACATGCAGCATAACTGAACGCCACGGTAAACAYTGCTTTCTGCAGGCAGAAAGGAACTTTTGGGGGAGCCAAAAAGATTAYATGGCACTTTACTTTGCTGTTTAATTAAAAATCAAGATCAAGGCCACATAAATTAGTTACAACTGTTTGGTTTTCCTTTAGTACGGCAAAACACCAAGTGGAAAATCGTTGGTTTAACCAAGTCTCCTCTTTGAGGCAGCCGTGCTTTCCAATCAGCCAAAGCGTCCAAACAGAATGCACTCCGCTTAGTATTAACCAAAAGCACAATAAAATAGGCCTAAAAAAAACCAAGTCAAGTAATATCCCTGCCTGTGTCACAAAATCCAGCCAAAATCCAGATAGTGAACCATAGGGATCCAGAGCAGAATTCCCCTTTGGAAGCCTCCAAGATTTTCTCTCCCTTCTGCCTGCCAGCCAAAAACTTCAACCTTGGAGGCTTCATTTAAGTAAAAATATCTCTAGAGGGGAAAAATGCTTAACAGACAGAGACAAAGCCACTACCTGAACCACCTCTGTTAAAAGCTGTTTTAAGAAGGAATATGTGAACAGGCAGTGTGCACGTTTAAGAGTATTCTTGGACACTGTAAATGACACTTGATGGCAGAACGACCAGTCTGGGTTTCAGGGAACTTATTTTTTCCTGAAAAATAAGGGAGTAAACTCCAGGGAACTGAACTATGCTGTGCTTTTTGAACCACATTCAGGCATCCCCTTCTACAACCAAACCTCAGTCTTGCAGGGGATCTGACACTGTGATACCTAACAGAACTGGCAACATAGAGAAGGGAAAACAAAAGGCATGCAAATAATAGAACTTGCAGAAATTTGGTGGCAAAGTCTCCAAAAAATAACTCGGAAAGGAGAATGCACGAGCAGAACACAGAAGCAAGACAACAAGGGGACATGAAGCTTGGGGACATGACTGCAGAGTCATTTTTCTCTTGCTGCCTTGAAAAAACAAGGCGGTCCGCACGGGAAATCGTGGACACGGAGATATGGAAAAAGGGAAGGAGAGTTTCAATGGAGAGTGGAACTGGATATATTTGCCTTAATCTGCTCCTCTTCCAGGATTCTAAACCACTGTTTGCTTTTAATAGTAACATTTTTTCTCCCCATCCACATTCYTGTGTTGTTTTTGGTATAGTGCATTAAATCTGCTGCAACCTAGTAATTTAAGAAYACACGAAGACTGAAGGCTGCATCCTCTTTGATATTTCCAAATTCAGTCGCTTTCTACACTTGCCTGGATCACAGCCACGTTTTATGGCTAAATAATTGGAGTTTAGCAAAGCACAACGGCCTTCTGCTGCTCTGATCTAGGGCAGCTGATCTGGCCTGATATTCTCAAGCTCTAAATGATACCCCAGAGATGGAATAATCACCGAACAAGGATCCTCTTCAGCAACTGCTGATCTCCTTCAGAGTAGCCCGGCCAGTCCTTCTGCACTTCCTTGTATACAGTGTCTTTCAGTGTGAAAGTGCTGTCCTTGGCGCTCAAATTTGCCACCTGAAACAAAAATAATTTGCAAAAACAGTTAGGATGCAACTTGGACACTTTTTCTATAGATATCTAAGATGTTGGTAAGGTTTCAACAGGCTTAGTTGTAGTTAGTGGTGTCAGTGAACAAGTAAATACTAAACGATTTGTTTCTAAAACATTTTAAAAAATGCGCCTTTGCCTTAATATAAGTAGTTTAATATTAATTTGCAAAACATATGCAAAATTTCCCATGAAGCAAGTCACATATGTAAAGAAATTATTCGGCATGGATACACAGCCTGCAATGGCACAACATGAGTTTATGGAACTACATGGCGAGTAACCCTATGGGGAGCAGGCAGTGCCCTTAGCCAGGCTGCCCAAGAGCGAAAATGATGCAATTTCTCAGCTAACAGGGGAACTTAATTGGTGACAGCCTGGTTAACCACTGCCAGACGAGTGCTTCTCATTAAGAAATAGAACAGAACAGGGAAGCATACTTTCTAGAGAAGCAGCAAAGGGAACATCTTGTAAATATGCTGTATTTGGGGACTTGCAGAGCAAAACGTGTGCTCCCTGTTTGGTCAACCAGGGCTTTGCACTGAACTGACAGCGCCTGCAGCATGTGCAGTCAGCTCAGCACAGACGCAGGGGCAGCTTTTCTTTGCTTTATCCAACTCTATCCTGTGTAGTTTCCCCCACAAAACTCGGGCTGGAGCCTACGTGGAAACACTGCTGGACCCAGCAGAATTGTAAGAGAATGGAAACAACTTGTTAGGAGTTAGCCCTTTAATCAGTATTTCCACAGCCTGCCTGAAAATTTAACCTCTTGCTGAAGGTTACTTGCATGAAAAATACCATGTTTATTTAATACAGAAGACTTTGCTGCATCTAATAACTCAACTTTCACCAACTGTGTGCGGCCTCAGGCAACGCTTGCTTGGGAATTGCAGAGGACTCTGAGTCTGGAAGGAACTACAGAACTTGGACAACACCAAGCARGGAATCCACATTGTAGAGAGGGAAGGGGATGGCTGCATTTAGGAACTGCTGTTATCCACACAGCTAGGAGATATCCCCAGAAAAGCAAATGAAGCAGGGAAAATAATCTTGAATTAACTGAAGATGCTGTTAATTCTTCTGCTTTTGCTTTACAGAGCATTTCACCCCAAATTGTGAAGCTACACATGTGAAAGCAAAAAAAAGCTCAAGTAGTAAAAACAGCAAAGCACTCCCAAAAAGCAAAAAAAAAAAAAAAAAAAAAGCACAAGTTATCAGTTTACATGACGAACACTTTGTTTTTCCTTTCGGTTCTGTCAGCTTTCCAACATCCTGAGCCAAAACACAAGAAGAATTTGAGCTGTGTTTTACATTTAGATATCCCAGTGCACATGCCCCAGGGAGGAAAGCAAAGGCAGGTTTGGTTTCAAAACCTCCGGGACTCTCCTCTCGTCGCCTTCGTCGCTTCTCCCTCCTGCAGCGACGCGGCCTCTTCTTCACCAGGAGAGCTGCAGCTTGGCAAAAATACTTGTTTTCCTCTCTGCACAGAGGCCCGAGAGCTGCAACCTCYGTGTTTTGCTGCTGTGGGACTCTGCAAGCTCCACCCCGAGCCTCCCCAAAATAGAAACCTTGCAAAACGAGGCAAAAAGGCCAGCGGGAACAGAGTCCTGCGAGAGATGCGGGAGCGCGAGGAAACCCACACCTAGACTTATTTAGACCTGGAGCTTGAATGCAGCCTGTAATTTTTAGCTTATCTGTGCGTGGTTGTGGAGGGGAGCCCTGGTAGTGCTGGAAGGAGATAAGTTTACAAGCAATATATTTACAGCCAAATCAGCATTTGCCCCAATCCAGCTGACGCTGGAAATGCGAGCAAACACAGCACCAGGCTGTTGCAACAGTCCCGATAAAACATGATTATCCCAAACAGTATTTCCAGGATTTGACATATTTATAGTATTCAAAAAGTGCTCAGAGTAATTCTAGCAGGGCTGGAAAGTCAGGAGAATGGAGCTAGGGGCCGGATATCCAAGCAAGGAGTGACTAATGCCAGCAGTAATTCCATTTTCAGTATGATCTGGCCTGTGCCCTTGTCCAAGCTGAATCCYCATTCTGTTCATCCATGGAAAGGAGTAAAGAAAAGAATTCCAATGCAAAAAGAGGACAGATGCAGCATTTAAATAAATATCCATGATGGGCTTTGCATGGTGAAAGCAATAAAGATATTTACTGCAATGCCTGAAATGGCACCTTCAACACGGCTCGAGGAGAAAAGCCCTGATTCMACCAGGAACAGCTTTAATTCCCGACACAAATCGTGGGTTTTACAGGGAGCTGCATGATCCTCACACCCAACCAGCAACATTGCCGAGCAGGAATGACCTGGCTGTGAATGGTGTAAAAGGGTAAAACAGCTGGGATAGATGCAGGCTGCCTTCATATGAGTCACTGAATCCTTAAGGTCGGACGGGACCTCTAGGGATCACCCAGTCCAAMSCCCTGCACACGCAGGTCACCCAGAGCACCCGGCACGGGCTGCGTCCAAGCAGGGTTTGAAGATCTCCAGRGAAGGAGRCTCCACAGCCTCCCTGGGCAGCCTGTGCCAGGGCTCTGGTGTCCTCATTACTAAGAATTTTTTCCTTAAATTCCTGTGGAACTTTTGGGGCTTCAGTTTGTGGCCRTTTCCTCTAGTTCTATGGGTGCCCACCACTGCAAAGAGGCCGCCCCATCCTCCTTCCTGCCTCCCTTGAGGTGTCTACAGACACTGCTCAGGTCCCCCCTCAGCCTCCTCTTCTCCAGGCTGAACAGGCCTTGTTAATAAAAAAGCAATAGATTTATAGGTTATAATAATTCCAACAGCTGTCAGGAACAGCGAAACGCATTCCTCTTAGGTGAGTGATCTAGTGAACTGAAATCAGTTACACGCACTGAGTTGTGTGTACTACTGAGTTGTGTCCACTACCTCTTAAAAAGTTAGTGCCACAGATTGTGAACTTGTTTGGCCTTTCACGAAAATAAAACAGGCTGCAGCTTTGACATACATGGGTTTCTTTCAGACTAATAAGCAATTTGCTATTTTGAGAAGACATTTCCTTTTACCTAAACTGTTGCCTTCATCGGAGTACAAACCTGTTGCAGGAGGTTGTCCAGCAAATCCTTGTCCTGCTGACAAAGTCCGTCCTTCTGCAATCTGAGAATAAGCTCGGGTTTCTTGTAAGGCTTTAGTGCCAGTAAGTGCACCACCCTGTCTTTGAAGGGTCTCTGAGAAATCGCACTATTGCCTCTCTTTATTGCACTGGCCAGGTTGACGGGCGTTGGGCGCTTCCTGGAGGGAACGGCATCGGCGGCTCCCGGCGCAGGTTTTCGCACCTGAACCTTTTTGCCTAAAATGAGAGGAGAAAAGTGAAGTGGAGCGGTCTCCTTGCAGAGCCCGGGGGSTGTTGGCATGTACAAGGGTTCGTTGCAGACCATTGGAAGCGCTGGAAGACGACAGTGAAAGACGAGCACAACCCGCACATCCCGTCTATCCCAGTGCACTGCTGGAGCAAGGAAGCACCCCATGGATTTTATGGGTTGTGACAAGCTTGTACCTAGTAAACAGCAACGCCAAGCACTGCGAACCTGGGTATTACTGGCTCCAAGCCTACATAAAGCGCTCTTTGTTTGCCCGCTTTCTATTCATCACAAGTGCACGTATCCCCACGGTTAATCTACCCATTTTTTTTTTTCCCTTGCCCATGAGAGGAAAATTCGGCATTATTATGCAGAAGAGTCGAAATATGGAGTGGAAGGCCCAGGACCAGTCAACGAGCTGCTCCCTGCTGCTGAGCTCAGCGAAACGGCGGCTCCCGCAGATGGTTCTGCTTTTGGAACAATAGCAACTTTATGGGGCTGGTCCCCTCCCTTCCCCCCGCCAGCCCGCCCAGGACGGCCGGGGCCRGGCCCATACGTTAGCCTATTCATTAGCGTGCTGCTATTCTAACGAGCTAACCCCTTCTGCACTGCAGAACCACCGCGTCGTCCTCCAATTAWATCTGCACGCACTCGAGAAGGCATCAACTGCCTGCAGAATTCCTATCAAGCCCTACGAGCTGCTGCAACTCCATCCCAAACGCCATTCGCCTTTTGGGCTCTATTATTCCAGAGCTCTTTCCTCCTATTATTAAAARGCAAAAAATAACTAGAGTCCTCAAAGTCCCACGTCACTTAAGAGAGCAAAGAAAACGCCAGGTTCCTACCAGCAACTGCCAAGTGAAAAAGAGCAGATCAAAACATATTAAGAGGTGCCAAGGTGCAGGGAGATGCCATTAGCAGTCCCCTCAGTTCATCTCAGTGACCTTCCCTAGGACAAAAAAAGCACAGCGGGATTTTTTTTCTTGTTTTTGCAAGATTTTTGGGGGAGTTTTATTTCCGTATGGCAATTCCCCACTGCTAGGAAGCAATGGTTTCAATTGAGTCACCTAAAGAGCCCGGGGATGGTCTGCAGTGGTTGCTTTAGTGACGTGTAGGTTGCATAAGGAGAGCCCCAATTCTGAGGTTCCTATCACACATCAGCTTGATGCAAGTTAAGTCTCATCCTTCATCATCACAGCCGAGAGGGAGGAAACCAACAGTTCACACATGAAACATCCCAAAATTCAGAGATCCCCTGGASTTCGGTTCCAGAAACAGGACATGAAAAGACTCGTAAGCTTCTAGAACTGCTTTAACTCCTGCCAGGTCATGAACAGCAAAAATATATTGTGACATTTCCACTCAGGGCCGTGGCCAAAATGTGCAGCAACAGGAATGGAGAAAATTATGCTTTTTTTACAGGCTCGTACCTCCATTTTGGAGCAGTAAACATTTAAGTGAGGGTATTTTAAGCCCAAAGTTTTGCTGTATCTTTCTGGGAAGCGATTTGCTCTGATAATCTTTTATTTCCTCTCTCTCTCTCCCTCTCATGAGCCTAACAACTTCATCCACTTACTGTAATGTTCTCAAATATGAGCTAAACAAAATAATCTTCTAGTCTACAGGAAATCAATGCGTTTCCTTCCTGATTACTATCTTATTTCTCAGCTTTGAGCACTTGGCTGATAAAACAATGAGTCAGGGTCAGCTCTACGTTTTGCAATTCACCCTTCTCATCACAGACATCCTCCGAGAAGAAACTGGCKACCGGATCACGTGGGCTGCAGAAAAAGCAGCTGGCGCAAAGGAAAACCCCAAATGCTGCGTTCTGGTGGATTTTGACATTTGGGGCTGTGGCTGAGGCAAGCGGAGACCTGAGCCCCTTATCACATTTTCCTGCTACTTATCACATTTTTGGGTTCTCCTCTCCCTGCCCTTGCAAGATGCTATTCCAGGGGCTGCAGGTAGTTGATTGATGCTGATTAASACGGCCTGCCCCTACCTGCCTTGTAGATGCTGAATGCAACCATCCCAAGGGCCGCTCACTAGCTGCGGGACAGCACTGATGCCTCAGCAGGACACGCTCGACGTCCCCACATGACAAACAAGAACCAGGCCCTGATAACGAGCAGCCCGTGTGGAGGCAGCCCTCATGCAACAGAGCCAAGGAGAAGTCCCAACACAGGGAAACCGGCACCACCACTTCCAGAGAGCCACCAAGAGCTACCAGGAACCTGGCCTGCACAGCCAGGCTACTCCCAGCAAGACCAACACGAGCATTTGGTTCTGAAAGCAGTGGAAGAAACGCCCCCAAATCAAGGTGCCGCTTACCGACGTATCTGCCGCCAGGTTTGATGACTATGGCGCTGCGGCTGCGCGTTTCCTCCTCCGCCTGCGCCATGCTTTGCCTCGCCTTCTGGTAGGAATCATCCGTAGCGCACACGGTGATTTTATCCTGTATGCTCCCAAGGCAGTCCAGGTGGATATTGCCATTGCTGCAAAGGGGAAATGAAAATCGGAATGGAAAAGAGAGCCCCGGCACTGCAAATAGGTACYGTGCGTTGCTGGTGAATAGCTGAGACTGGATCAGTTAAATGGAGAAGATAGGAAGAGGCTGGGACGGGTAAATGGACTCTTTTGCAAATGCCTCCTGACCCAGGTGYGCAGAGAGATTAGGAAAAAAAGAAAGAACACGCAGAGTTTGTTCAAGTTTGTGGGTGAAGAGCCTACAGGAGTAGTAAAAATGAAATGAAATTAAAAACACAAAGTAAAAAAACACAAAATAAAAAATACAAAATAAAACAAAAAAACAAGAAATACAAAATAAAACAAAATATCGCTGCATTTTGATTGCCACTCACCCAGCCACGTACTGCTGGATGCAGTCGAAGCTCCCCTGGGGGCTGTCCTTGCCGATATTTGACAGGTAGAAGGTGAAGGTGCGCACCTCGGCCGGGCGGTCGGGCCTCGGAATYGCGATGTGCTGCTCGGAGAAGAAGGGAAAATCAGGCACTGAAACTGCAGCAGCTCCCGGCTGTTCCGGAGCCCCAAGTGCAGGGATAACCRCGTAGGAGGGCGAGCGGCAGGATGCAGGGCGGCAGAACCCCCTATAGCAACGTAAAGGGCAGCCCCAGGTGTGTGCGAACAGGGGCCGGTGGCCGCTGCCTTTMGCTGCAGGGATCGGGATAATCCAGCTGGAGGAGCCGGAGCCAACTCCGTGTTGATCCAGGCTCGGCCTGGCTGCTGCTCACGTTCACCTGGAAGCACTTGAGCCTCGTTGCTTGGAGGCTGGTGATCCGGCACCAAGCAGAGCTCGTCTCGGCTCGCTCGGGAGCGCTCCCCGCTTGCTGGTTTTAAGAGATTRTAATTGCACGAGGAGATGTCACGGCTCACAGCGGCACGTGAYGCGGTGCCTAAATTAAATATCGAAGCAAGGACGAACCCGAGCGCCGCTGCTCCCCTGGCCGCTCGTTCCACAGCGTCACAGGACGGCTGAGCTTGGGAGGGGCTCTAGGGATCATCTCGTCCAACAGGACAACTGCCTCCCTCGGTGCACATCGAGGCACCCGAGCTCTGCCACCGCTCCAATACTGGATAATTATGGAATCGTTGAATCCTTAAGGTTGGAAGGGACCTCTAGGGATCATCCAGTCCAACCCCCTGCACACRCAGGTCACCCAGAGCACCCGGCACAGGCTGYGTCCAAGCAGGGTTTGAAGATCTCCAGGGAAGGAGACTCCACAGCCTCTCTGGGCAGCCTGTGYCAGGGCTCTGGCACCCCCAATGGTAAGGAATTTTTTCCTTAAGTTCCTGTGGAACTTTTGGGGCTTCAGTTTGTGGCTGTTTCCTCTAGTTCTGTAGGTGGCCACCGCTGCAAAGAGGCCGCCCCATCCTCCTCCCTGCCTCCCTGGAGGTGTCTACAGACACTGCTCAGGTCCCCCCTCAGCCTCCTCATCTCCAAGGGACGTTCCCTTGGGAGCAGCAAGGGGGGATCCGAGCCCCGAGCTCTCCTCCCAGCGAAGAGCCCCACACCGGAGCCGCGTCTCCTCTGGAAGGAGGACTCATTCCCAGTCGTATCCCAGGATCCGAATCTAAAAATACCCGGCGCTGGTTTGGCCCCGGCGCGAGCCCTATCGCCGGCGCCCGGGGCGGCCTTGGGCTCCTAATCTGCCCGTGCGCCCGCTCCCCCACCCAGCACCAAGGGCCTTTGGCTGCTTTTCTGCACAGCCCAGAGCGGGCACAAATCCAGAGTCCCGTAAACAGCAAATTCCAGGTATTTTACGGGCAGCACCATGGGTTAACACGGTGCGAACGGGGCGGGAAGCAAAGCAGGGCGCCCAAACCTGCCTTTCCCCAGCGCTGTCACGCTGGAATTGGGCTGCATACAACAGRTTTCTGCAAAAAATACCCTCTAAAATGTAACCAAACCGTAAAATCACATCCTAAAATAACATAATTTGCTGCAGTTAAAACTGGCTGCTACACRAGCCCCAAACCTTGGCATTTTTGCATGATTTCTGTCCCCGATGGGGCAGCTTCTTCAAAGGACATAAAACGGGAAGCGACGGAGTCGCGTTAACGTTAAACTTGGCTCGTTTCAGTACTGAAAAGTGCAGCATATGCAAAACGGCCGTTATCTAGGAATTATTTTTAGCCAAAACAGAAGGTTTCTTAAGCCACCAAGTCAGCGTGGTCACCGCTCGCAGGGAGCCCTGATGCTCAGCACTGCACCACTAACTACAGGCGCTTAAAAATAGCTCAGCACAGATGTGACTTTGCTTTTTCTTTCAAGTAATATTCATCTGTGTACAGCTCATTTTGAGCGGTAATTTCACCTTCTATTAATACCACCACTTCAGGCCAAGAAACGGGGGGAAAATACATTTTTTTCCAATCACATTTTGTTATTTTCTCCCCCCCAACAGCCGCATTTCAGAAATGGGCACCCACATGTCTTCGGAGCTTCTTTCCTGCCCCCATCTTGGCTCTTTTTTCAAGTGAGCACCTGCAAATTCAAGCCAGSCTCATCTTCAATTCAGAACACGCTTTTAACCAAAATAGAAGCATCTTCAGTCTTTCTTGTGAAGTTATGCGCCGCATCAACTGCCACCGTTTATAACAGCTTGGTGCTAAAGCTCTAAAATCCTGATTTACATGCAGCTCACTAAGCAAAACCCTCGCGGCTCCATATAAATTTACAAAACCTGAGGGGAAAAAAGAAGGATGGAGATGAATAAGCGTGACAAACGTGTTGCTCTTAAGGCAAATCCYGATAGCTGCAGCTTTATATTGCCACACGGAGCATCAGTGCAACCTGCCTGCTGCATCCTGCCCGACCTCAGGCTTCGCTCCTACCCCATTCCCTGCTCCATTTAATTGAAGAGGAAAGTTGTTTTCTGGAAATAGAGAGCTGAGAGTCTCCTTGGCAGAGTTCATTGTGCTGGAGCACTGGGAATAGCTTAGGAAGACAGGGACACAGCGAATAAAACCCTCCGTAGATACCAAATTCACTAAATAAGGAGGCTCCTGAAGGAGGAGAGGAAGCCGGAGGGAGAGGGATATTTATTTACCAGGAATAAGGATATTTATTTACCCAGGTAAAGGGTAAATAAAYATAATAAGGGAAGAAAGGTCTCACTCTTACAATCTGCTGTCACTGGACACTCCAAGTCACATGCTGACGTTTGTGTCTGACCCTCAACATTTATATAGAAATTGTCTCTGCAGCAACATTTATTAGGAAGTGAAATATGAAGGCAAAGAGGGAAAGAAAAAAACTGTGTGGGGAAAAAGAAGAGTATTGCAAAAATAAACAGCTAAACAAAAAAGTTTAAGTGGGATCATTTGAACCTGAGAGCCTGTTCAGTTACTGTATTTAGCCTTATCTTTTCAAATTACAGAACAGGCTCCAGAAAGTATTTACAGCCCTGCTGTTAATTCCTTGAAGCGAGGCTCAATCTTAACGTATATGAGTACTACGCTTAAAAACAGATGGTTACCCAGCTGCCAGCTTCTTGTCATAGCCGTAAAAATCATACGGAAAGCACAAAGAGCTCTTTCTAGCTGCCCCAATTGCAGCGCTCTCTTGAAAGCTCTACCTTTGGCCTTTACTCTGAAGTGCAATTAATTAAACAGCTGAAAAGGAGGCGCGGGGAGGTCAGCTCTGCGCTGCCAGCGTCCCCTGCACCCGCCGTGTCCCCGTGCYGCTCACGCCGGGCCGGTCTCCGGGTTTCGCTCTTTAAATGGCAACCGCAGGCGCGCGGCTCGAGGCCATCGCAGGCGACGGCATCGATTGCACGCAGCTGCCGGCGCTCACGGCGGAAACTTGCTTTGGGGAAGTCGAGGCCTCCAATATAACGAAGGGCATTAGTGGAGACTCTTCTTTTTTAAGCGGCTGCGCTGGTTTTGCGGYGGTTTTGCCCAGACGGAAAGGGCTCGAGCTGCACAAGGCGCTGCAGGTAGCGCCACGTSCACCAAACGGAGGCCGAGGGCTGCACTGCTTCCCGCTGCTCTGAATCCCAGAATCCCAGGATGGYTGAGGTTGGAAGGGACCTCTAGGGATCATCCAGTCCAACCCCTGCTCCAGCAGGGACACCCAGAGCAGGGGGCACCTGGGCGCATCCAGGTGGGTTTGGGAGACCTCCAGAGCAGGAGGCTCCGCAGCCTCCCTGGGCAGCCTGGGCCAGGGCTCGGGCACCCTCACACTGCAGAAGTTCCTCCTCACGTGGAGATGGGGCTGCCTGGGGTTCAGCTTACACCCAYTGCCCCTTGTCCTGGCACTGGCCACCACTGGGAAGAGCTTGGCCCYTTCCTCCCTACATTCCCCTTCAGGTCCTTGGACACATTGATCGGATCCCCTCTCAGCCTCCTCTTGTCCAGGGCCAACTCACTCAGTCTCTCCTCGTATGAGAGATGTTCCAGTCCCTTCATTTTACCACCGTTTATTCATTTTACCACCGCTTGTGTTTCCAGTTGCAGGAAAAGCTAAGWGCTTTGCAGAGGGCAGGGAAAGCGCGTGCAAAGCCGCTTGGCTTTTGCGGGCAAAGCCATCAGCTCCTCTAGCAACATCAAACCAGGCATCCTTAAAAACTCTTTCTCCACTTGCTTAAACTTAGTGAAACTTTAGTTGCAGATAAGCTTTCTGCAAAGGTTAATTCTAAACATMGGGAAAAACATAAAAAGGAAATTGCTCTTTATCAAGCATGACAAAAAGGGTTGACTTTTCTTCTAATCTTTGATAAGAAGCTCTTTCCAGCTCCTTTTTGTTMCAGTAGGATAGAGCTAGTGAGACTAATAGCACGAGGTTAAATATGGGTAAAATACTAGCCCTARATATTCGTTTTTACTAGTACTTGATTTTAGTACGGTCTTAATTCAGCATTTCTGAAAGCTTTCTTGTGCTCCRAAGAACAAACTAAACCAATTTACAACATGGTTCCTATTCCTGATCGAGTTTTAAATGGCATTTTGTTACCTGCCTTCCTGTCCTAAGCCTCTCAGCRCACGGCGTTTAAGATGACTCAATTCCCACACATCAACAGGCAGCACATTTACAGCGAAGAACATGAAATTATATCCCCCTTTCTTATGCAGAGCAGCCAAGTTAACACACATCTTTTTTTTTGTATTTAAAAGATATATGAACGTCATTTTTAAAGTTCACTGAAGTGTTGCATTACTTGAGCAGAAAAACTAGCAATTAAATCTCTGTATTGTCAGAAGCCAGAAYGACAGAGTCTCCAACTTCTATAAATACCTCGGGGGAGTTCAGTCATTGGAACAGAAGTTAAATAAGATTTTTTCTCCTAATCTATTTTCCTCTAAATAGAAAAAGATTTTTCATACTCCCAGAARCTGCACAGCTGCTTAGAAGTGCATATTAAATAAAGCTCTGGGACATTCATAACACCCTCCAAAAACTACCTGAAGGTAATTTACAGCCTCAAATCTTGCGCCAAGTTTCCCAGGCTTGGCAAGGTGTTTCTGCAGGACACAGGCAAGGTCTCCACGGATTGCTGTGCTCAGGACACTGTTACCTCATTACATTTTCAGTTTCCTGGTCCTTCACAACAGTTCGGCCTTATAAAAGCCGATTTCGCCACCAGCAACGCTTGCATCACTCTGCACAGCCGTGGATTTGGCAACGTGAGAAAAATCAGGGGAGGAAAAGAAGTTCTTGCAAAGAAATAACCCAGGGAATCGACGAGCAAACGCTCCTGCCTGGACCACGCAGGGATTCACATCGTCCAGAGGTCACAGCATCGCTCTGGAGCGAGCGTGGGGCCGACGTTCACACAAGGGTTGCGCTCAGGTAAGTGGACGAGCAAAGTAGGAAAGAGCTTCCCAAGGCAGCCCGTGCACAGACTTACCCCTTGGCTTCCTTGGAACTGGATTACTGGCTTTGATGTCACAGCATCCTACAAAAAACAAGGCAGAGAGATTCTCTTAGAGATATGAAATGCTCCAGCATTCAGTGTGAAAAAAGCCACTCAGCTTCATTTTTTACCAATATTTTTTCCTTTTTATTTTAAGGAAAAGGGTTCTAGGAGATATGCAGAATTCCAAGTCGGAAAACAGACTCCTGAAACAATGGTTTGTACCTCAAAAGGGATAAAACTGCCGTTTTACCCCTGCTTTAAATAATTACCTAAAAAATCCACCTCGGAGGGACCGAAAAGCCGACCACCTGGGTACCACTGCAGCCTGGGTTCCTCGCTGAGCCCTAAGCCCCATTTCCAGCACACACTTCGACTGCCCATCTCATCTCTCGTAATGTAGGAGTTAAAACAGTGGATGTTTCAGGGAAAATTTTATTACATTTCTAGCTCTGAGCAGGCACTATGCAGAGGATTTTTTTTCCAACAGAAACCTGGCCAAAGCAAAGCACGAGTCCAGTGCAAAACCCTGCTTTCCCGTTGCCCACTTCAAGCACCAAGTTTTTTCCTTTACACTAATTTGCTTACGTTTTGGGAGGTCACTCTGCTGGCAAGTTTAAATTACTGCCTGCTCAGGGCAGAAACGCAACTGAATTCAATTATTTGGGTCCTTTTGCCAAGAGACTAAAGCCTGGTCTTTAGCGCTGCTTTGCTGGGATTCGGCAGCGATCACCAAGGATTCAAATTCCGACTCGTGTTCGAGGTTTCTACCCCAGGGAAAGGGAATTCATGAAATCCAAACACACTRAGACAGAGGGTTTGGGGGTTTCGTTTCGCAAGTCTGGTGACGGTGTTGGGTTTATTTCCTAAGCTGTGCCAAGTGTTCCAAGAAACACTAAGACATATTCGTGCTGTGTGTGCTCCATGGGGTGGAAAACCAGGCTTTGTGTGGGTAACGCTCCGAATCCTCCGCAAGCCGGAGGATTTATGAACAGCTTGAGACGTCATTTAAAAACAGACGCATTTCCATGTAAATCAGAGATGTTTTCCCAGGTAAAATGCTAAGAGGAGCTTCATGAACAGGTTCAGACAGTGTGACTGTCCTGGCTGCGTTGAAACGACACTGACAAAGAATGGGGCTGATCTGCATAGAAAAATTTGTTGATTTGCAAAAAATGGACATTTACATCCAGCAGCAGAAGCCTTAACAGCAGGAAAGCCCRTAAGTTCCCCAGGTGCTCTTGCAAGACGCTCCCAAAGGCTTTCAGCCCAAGAGGGAAGGATCTAAGCCACGGCAAGGTGGCATTAGCAAAATAACAATGTCACCAGCAAGAAAAAATCCTTTACCGCAGATGAACAAGCTCGCAACGACACAAAGTCCTCGGTGCCTTTTAAGAGCCAGCCTAATATAATTTAAAAGGTCTGCATCGYACCCGAGGTCCTTAGATCTATAAGTTTAACGAGCAAATAAGAATCTGCCCAGAGTTGACAGCACTTGCAGTGAATTTTGCAGGCATGAAAAAACCTTTAGGAAGAAACAATAAACAACGTCTTGCTCTTCGCACAGAGATCACTAAATTCCTGGAGTGCCACGACACCGCATACCACAGCGCACTGTTCATAGGCAGCTTTTTGGCCAGCTTTTTGGTCACGGTGTCAGCATGTGCTGTGCAACGCGGCCCTGGCTTCATACAAACACGCTGGGGAGAACAGGCATTTGGAGGCGTGTAAAAGTTTTTGTGTTAAAGAAATCTCGGTCGATATCTTGTATTGCTAATTACAAATTCATGAGGGTCTCCGTTTAAATCTGGAGAATAAGTGGAATGAAAAGATAACACGAAGCGTGGAAGGGGAATAATGAAGCAGGGATGATATGAAGAGACTGCCACACAAATCAGGATAAGCTCTGACTGCAGAACTTGCAAATTCACTGATCTCTTTAGGACACGGGTTGAAATTCCAAGTGCAATCTCCAACTTAAAGATTAGGCTTCGTGCAAGTTAACCGGGCGGCTTTAGCGCTGCTTTATCGCGCTGCACTCCTGGAATACTCCACTTCTACTTCACTTCCCRTGCCCAGAGGGTGGCCAGTTCTCGTGCCGTGCAGAAACGTCAGCGTTAACGGCTCCATCCCGCATGGAGCACCACAGGGGAGCGGTGGATCCCGGGAATCCCAGCATTTTTGCATGGATATGGTGAGTATTATGAGGTTCCCTGCACGTCTTCTCTAGAAGAGCCACGCACGCCCCCGGGATAATTAGGGATTTAAGTACTTTTATTAGATAAAATTAAATTCCTAGGTGGACACCTTCATTCGGAACAAAAGCAAACAGATGGACTAAGCTGAACTGAATTAAAGTCGTATTTCAATTTATATTCTGAGCTTATTTGGATTAACTTTCCTGAATGCCCGAGCAGGCACAAACCCATGCTGGAGAGAGTTCTTATCACTTCCAAGAAAACCTCACCATCTCCTGGAAAACCAGCCAAGTTCCCTTCCTGGGAAAACCAACTACCTTTAGTGTCCAGTAACAACTTTTTTACCCTCTTTTTCCATTCCTAAAAAAACTACATTACATAAACTACAATTGCTACGGCATTATATATTTTAGCAACCCAGCTGCTCTGCCTTATTGCAGCCCTGTCTACCTTTCCCAGAGCCCGGCAAGCTGGGGGCTGCGGCGGATTTTTGGCAAATCCGAACTCCCGGTGGGACTTTGGTCCTGGGTTTGGCAACGAGATGGGACAGGAGCAATAAATGGGTCTGCAACTCAGCACCGGTGCAGCCTGCTCGCCTGACGCAGGAATAAAGCTGAAATCTGTTAGTCTAAAGCCTTAATGGAGCCAAGAATAACAACTGGAGGATGAATAGGATGGAAATATAAATCAATCACAGCGTTATTTTCTCTTTTAAGCAAGAAGGCAGCAGCTCGAGGGTTGTGGACCGGGCACCTCGCAGTTTAACAGCTTCCCCAGCACCAGGCTGGGTATAAGACACTCAACCTCCCCTTCCTCCTTTTCCATAAGCCCACAGTTACTTACAGCTTCCTACTTCCAGCAGTTAAAAGCTTTGCTTCCAAGTAATACAACACTAAGAAATAGTAGGAACACCAGAATGTAGAAAATTTGTGCTCATAATGGCTCTAAGAGCCACGAAAGCGAATGCAAAACTATTCAAATAGTTTCCTAGAAAGATCAGGGAAAGCTGCTGCGAGCTCTTAGGAGCATCAAGCAGGAAAACTCGGTGAGTTATTCCTGCACGGAGGCAGGAGCTACAGCCTGTCCAGGCCTGGATGGAGCATCTGGCTGCACGGAAGCAGCAGCTCCATGGGAAGGTCAGGAAGGTTCTGACATCCGGATGTTCCCATCGAGCGGCCGGCTGGAAATCGCCCCGTTTCTTCGGGGAAATGCAAATAGTTAAATACAGCGTTTCTGGAAGTTCTGCGTTTACTGGAATTCGCACCGGAGGCAGGGTTATATGGAAAATATTTGCCTATACTTGGTATTGGGGTATTTGTCTATTTTCTTGGATGCTGAGAGTGGCAACTGCAGMGCACACAAGGCAAAGGCAAACTTGTCCTTATTTATGCTGGAGCAAGGGAATTAGTTTCAGAATGCAAAGCTTGCAAACGTTTAAAATTAGTAGGGAGAATTCCAATATACAGAGGCAGCTATAAAATAACATCAACCCCAAGGCCAGCGATGGCCATTTCCATCTATGCTACCTATCAAGCCAGCTACAAAGACAAGAAAAACCCAAGCCACTTAAAACTCAGGCATTTCACACTMATATCCCCAGCTCAGCGAGGCTGCTCTTTACTTCTTGGGTTATTACTAGTTTGTGATTCTTTTATGCATGCAGTAGGTGCAAATAAACCTGCTCCTTGACTTCCCTTTGCTTCTCAGCACAGCTGCAGGAGGATGAAAGAAGGAAAGAAAGAAAAAAAAAATTAAGAATAGGCCATTCGGGCAGACTGAAGGTTTGTGCAGAGAAACAGAGCATCTTAGAAATTCAGGTTTCCACTTGCATTCTGCTTCAAATACATCCCGCAGACTTCGCAAAGCAAGAGAGCAAAACAAAGCAAATATACCCAGCGCCTCGCTGGGGCAGACTCTCCGGAGACCTATRCACCGGCGTCCCGAAGTTCATTAAAGTAGCAAAATATAAAAATCCCCGGGGAAATACCTTTGAATATACCCTTGGTGGCTTTCAAGGAGGCGGGTGCAGGGGGACGACGGGTTTAGTAGGAGTCGATTAGCAAAGTCGGCGTCCCGCAAGGCCGGCGCTGGGCGGGAGGCAGCAACCAGGGACGCTCTTTAACTCCCCTATTTACCTATCGGCTGCACAACATTAAAAGCTTTCGGAGCCTCTCCGTTATGTAACATCTATTACTTACAGAATTAAGACCCCGTCTTTCTGCAATACGCTGTGAATGGGTAATTTAAGGGCTCCTAATAGTTCCGGTTGAGGCTGCGGATGGAGCTGGGTTTGCAGAGACTCAGAAATGCAGGCAGAGATGAGCCCTCCCAAACCAAGAATACCAGACATCATACAGTTATATAAGATATACGGAATATACACTAAATTCCTTGTTTAGAATTGCCTTATTTTAAATTGTTTGTCGCGGTGCAGGTCATTTCCGCAGTCATGTACCTGCTCAGGCTCAAAAGCAGGACTGTGCCCTACAGAAAAATGAAGTTTTCTATTAAAAYGTCAGCACAGGGCTTAAAAGAGGTGACACTCGTGAGACCACAGCTCCGAGATGACTTCAGTTTCAGAGCTGCTTTGCAAGAAAGCGTGGCCAGCCAAACTGTGACACTGCTCCATGCAGTGCATGGGAGACGCCAGCCCGCTGTACACACAGAAAAGAGCACGGGTAGACAGTAAAACACGTGATGATGTTAAAAGCCATCGCCTGACCGGGGGCTTTGTGCCTGCAACGTAAAGCAGAAGCTCGGGGGCTGCGTGGCCAACAGCCCGAGTCAGCAAAGCGGGCAATTGCAGCGCTCTGTCATGGAGATGTCATCGCGCAGGCACGGGCGCCGAGCTGCTCCCTCGCGTCTCTGCTAATCCGGCTTCAAAAGATCTTAGGGAACACAGCACCATGGACTGCTGATACGGTTCCCAGCTGCAGGATGCGTTTGGAAACCTAAAGCACGAGGGCTGCGGTGCAKGGATGAGGCGGAAAGGCTGCGGGGTGTGAAAACGGAGGGAGGTTTTTCTCTTAACGAGGGACTTGGGGAGAGGTGAGACTAAGAAACGCTGCAAGTGGAGCCATCCCACTGGTGGAAACTCTCCGAGGATCCGGGTAACTCRCGGCAAACCTGTGTGGAGAAGCCGCAAGGGAATCCCTGCTTCCCAGGGCAGCCCCAAGCTGTGTTTTGCCTCGTTTTTCACATGCAGAAATCGGCCTTTGAACTCCAGAAAAACAGATGTTTCCAACACAAAATGACCCTCGGATCATCTTCAACACCCGGCAGCAAATACGGGGAAAGGTGCAGAAAGCTCCGACTCGCCGGGAAGCGTCCCGGGACAACGCACACGTTGCTCGTGGTCCTCAAGCCAAGGCGTTTGGCTAGCACGAGGCACAGTAGTTTTCCACTAGGAAGCTACAAACGCACACGATTTGGACGCGCTTTCCAAAAGGAAATCAAATAGAGGATCAATTCCTCAGAGAAACAATTATTAAGATCCTTTTATTTACCATGTGCTGGTGCTCAACACCTAATGCATCTTCCAGAGCACAACTATCCCGATTGCTGTAAAAGATCCTCTCCGGGAAGCCCTCTGGGATGAGCACGCTGCAGTGTCTGTCACATCCCTCGCCAGAGGTGGCAGCCCCAAAGGACTCCTTGCAAGCCCCTTCCCGAAATTCCACAGCAATTCCAATACATTCAGCTACCAACTGCCCTTCCCGAGCAGGGAGATGGATACGGGTGGGTTATGCCACGAGGTGGACACAAACCACTAGGAGATGACTAGAAGCTACTGCTTGACCGCTATTCCAGCTCAATACGCAGCTACAGGAGAGCAAAAGCAGGGAAGCAAGGCGAGGAATCCTGAAAAACGATCTTAAGGAGGATTCGTTTTAGGGATGCAATGGTCTGTAAAGACGAGCTTTGTTTTTCCAGCCAAAGGATTTAGGATATCCAGGGAAAACCCAAGAGTCCAAGCGATGTGTCCAGAGGAGGTTTCCCTGTTAGGGAGCAGGTTAGTGCAGGGACACGGAGGGCTCGAAGCCGCAGGGAAAGGGGGACACAGGCAGGTTCGTTTTGAGACACTCCTGTGCTCAATAATACCAGATTTCTAAGTAACACTTTCCTTCTAAAAGGCCCCTTGGTCACGGGCAGTCCAGACTGCTTAAAGAAGAGCTTAAAGGAAGATTATCCACAGTTTAATCACCGCAAAACTCTCACCAACTTCCATATTAACCAAACTGGGCTCCTTTCTGAGGTTTTGCAAGCAGCCAAATCCACGCATTTTAGCTCCCTCTGTATCAAATTGCCCCAAATGCTTCTTTTTATTACTSTTTTCCAGCGAGATTTTTCCTTTGTAACAATAACAGGCAAAATGGGGGAGGCATAAAACAAGTGGAAACAGTATTTCCTAAAGCACTTGAACCAGATCATGCCGTGCTGGCAAGTTCGTGGTAGGAATTAAAGCCCAAAACTAGAAATAATTCTACTGCTTGGGTACTCTTAAAGAGCTAAACAGAGCTCAAGGAAGTCATTTGATGTTCCATTAATGCATCTCCGACTGCAACCCTTATTTATTTAATAGCAGCCACTGTCCTTTGCTTATAGAGCAGGAGAAGGTTTTMAAATGAGTGACTGAGTCGGAATTCAAGTCATCTCCTAGGGCCCGAATCTGTCCCTTTCTCACCCAGCAGGACTGAGTGGCTTTTAGCATGGTTAGATGTGCCTGAGATCCACGAGCCACACAGCAAATTAAAGACAGGAGGGACAAAAGAGCTAAATAGTGGTATTTTTAAGCAAAGGAAAACAGATCCTCATAGATTTGGTTTGGAGACACGGGGCAAATCTCACCAGGAAACAAAATTCCACGCGCAAAAAGTCCCGTAGCGTCTACATCCATTTGAAAAACGACTTAAGCTTAATAATTATTAAAATATCCTCTACGTAGCACGGCGCCGGTGTCTGCACGCTTTATACAATCCCAACTCTGTGAAAGGTGAACAGCAGTTCTGTTTTTCCCTAAGGGCTTTACTTAAACAGTTTTATGAGCCAAGAATCATTAAGGGGTTTTAGATTCTCTTAGATTTACATTTTAAAAGCCATTCCCCCAGCACCAGATATCTTCAGTGAAGGATTCCGTGCTTCCTCCCAGAGAATASGGGGGTTTCTGCCTATTTACTGCATGTTTGAGATGTGCTTGCATCTTAAGGGACACAAAGCAGCGTCTCACCATCCTGAGGGAAGCAATTTGACYGTGGAAAGTCACCTGGCTTGCCACCATCTAGCTCAGAAACGGCTGTTTTCACCATTAACCTTCCCCAAAACAACATCAGTAGCGCTCCTTTTGGTCTATTTTGATGACCAAGTTAAGCCTGCGCAATGCAACTACTTAATAAACATGTGGGGCTGTTTATTTTGGTTGTAGCCTTTGCTCGGGACAAAACGCTTAGCTTAGGAGGGACCATCATGATACTGTCTCCTCCGCACGCTGAAACGGCTTCCCTCAACTAAGCAAATCATCACGGCTGATAAGAGCCGAGCTCTTCCACCCGAGGCTGAAGGCCAGGAGCTGGAAATGATGYGAAGTGACTAGAGCACAAGATTTAGAACCAAAATTGTCCCCTTTTCACCAGCTCTCCYGGGGTGACCTCCCATCACACACGTCACCTCTGGGCTCCGGCTCCTCCAGCTGTGAAACGCGGCTGCAAAGATTTCCTGCAGCATTTGCAGAGCATTCGGGTCCCTAAACGGGAGCTGGGTTGTGCTGGTACCTCCAACTCCTGCTTTTCAACCCAAAGATCATTAGACCCTAAAAGAGGTTCAAAGAGCAGCAAAATTTACAAGAAAAATAAGTATATGAAGAGCGGGTTTTATAACAACTTGTCATTCTGGAAACCTCTCGGCCTGCAGCTATGGGAGAGCTCAAAATAGACATTTTTTGAGCTACTTTGAAAATTAAAAACACACTTAAATGCTGATGCCTTCTGCTCTAGCTGCTTTAGTGGGTTCTTGGCTACGCCGATCACTTTGGAGCTGTTTTTCTTTTATCTATTGGGCTGAAAGGCAGTGGGCCAAGGGGAGGAGATGGGCAACTGCAAGCAGGTGAAAGAAGGGAAAGCAGGGAAAGAGGAAAATCTGCCCGTTTGGCACCTTATAGATTATATATAACAAGCAGGTAATTCACCTTTTCAGCCCGAACCAAGGTAACAYTGCTTTTATAGCAAAGAGGTTATTTTAGGCGGTTTTACCAGCTCTGTCGTGTCGAGCTGCTTGTGCAAAGCAAGATGAGACATTTCACACATCAAATTAAAGGGACTCAACGCAGAGCAACACTGGGTTACAACTTATACAACAGGTGGAGTGAAAGATCAGAAGCTGACAGTGGTTTCTGACCTAGTTTTAACAGGAAAACAGTCAAAGGGCTGCAGAGACTGAGGCTGAAGGGGCTGAAATTCCAGTTTTGGAGCCTTTGTGCCCAGGGAGCCCGTGGACATTCAAAGTGCGGCTGGAGCGGCGCAGATATCAAACAGCACAAGGGGCAAGAATTCCAGCTGCAAATTCCGGGCAGGAAGAGAAGGATTTAGACAAGGCAGCAATAAGGCACAAAGGGCTTCTCTGCCCTGGCTTTGGGGCAGCACAGGGCCCACCATGAGGAGGGCTGAAGCTTCCCGTACGAAACACGGGAGGGGATTATTCTTAAAGCACAGCGGGTTTTGCTTTTTTTCCTGAACAAGCTTTCAGCTGCTTTTCTCCTGAGAACGCCAATGTGCTGTCARACACCTGGGCTTCGTTTGCATAAGGAGAGAGAAATCAAAACCCCTTTATGCAACCGAGCAGCACCGGAGGTACCGAGAGATGCAGGAGTTTCGGTGCAGGGAAGGACCCGAGCGGTGCCATCCCAATAAGCTCCTCGGGGGCCTCTTTCCTCCTCTTCCTCCCTMTTCCATCCGAGGCAAACCCCCTTCTGCTGGGCAGCCACATGCTGCTCTCAAGCCTCATTAAGGAGCATGATGTTGCTGGCCCAACACGTCCCGTTTTTAAGTGACCTTTGTACCGAGCACCGCGTTTCCAAGCTGCTGAGAACGGAAAGCAAGCTCRGTATCCCCGCGTAGAAGAGGTATGCGCTGCTTGTTTGCCTTGATTTTAGTTTTAAAAAAAAAAAATATATCCACCTGTCGGTAAAGCAGCCATAAAAAAGAGTAATTCTATCCGAAGGGCAGCTGTGACGGCAGCGGCCCCGCTAGCCCTCCTCGGCGCTGGACTTATCGCGCAGGGTAAACAGCAGCGACTATCAGTTAATGAACAACGCAACCCCGGGGCTGCCTTTTAAACGACGTTTGAGGTCTTTTCATGAAAATGCAGCCCTTGCAAGCCACCAGATTTGCTTACGACAGGCTCGTTTGGTTTAGGACGTGTTAAGAGGCGAGGGCTGATTCGCTGGGCCGTGTGCTCTGAGGAAGGCTCGAGCTGGCTGCTGGATTGTCACTGTGATCCTGGTCTTCCGCATGGTTTTCCTGCTTTTCTCGCAAGAACTATGAAAGGTGCTGGAAAGACCAGGTCACCCGGAAAACAGGTTTGGACTAGTCCTGTCCCGGTGCCCAACCATTCCCTGCTGGCACTTAAGGAATTGTAATCACCAACGCGCCCAGATCGCATTTAAACCAACCTGCGGACGACGCTCTAGGAGCTGCCGGCAGCTCTGTGATAATCCYGAGGCGGCAGAGCCAGAATCCAACGGGGATCCCAAGGGAGCCCCAAGAAACCCTTAACAAAATTCCCGCAGAGCCCACCAGAATAGGGGCAAAACAGCCACATTTGGTTTTCCACCATGTCCACCCCAGTGCATTCAATGCCATCCTCTGCCCCATCCTTCGGTGCTGCCTCCTCTTCTCCAAGAGCTCCATGAACGGAGCCACCTGGAGAAGCCGMCGCCAAGTCCAGCTTCCTTGAAGAGGCCTTTGGGTGGAAAGCACAGAAATCGCTCTGTTTTGCCTACGCATTTATTTGCACTGCTGGCCTGGTTGGTAACAAACCTGCTCCAAAAATAAAGCGACACGCAGCACAAGAAAGAACACACTCTTCTAAACCTAAAACCTACCCCTAAAAGAAACCCCGGCCCAACGTTTCTTTGCTCCTCCTCAGGACACCTGCAGAAGTTAAAACCTGTACCAAATTTCAAAAAGGAACATGAAAAAATTTTAAGATAAATGCAGTAAAAACATGCCACCTCCGCTGCGTGACTAGAGACTGACTGCAAAGCTGCAAGGAGCTGGAGCCTGTGCCCCAAACCCCCAGGGACTYGGGGCATTAAGATCGAGAACCTCCCCCGTGTACAGAGTCTAGTCAGTTAATCCAATTCACGCATGCAAAAGCGGTGGTAAAACTACCGAGCTGTTGCTTAATTGTCTGACCAGAATTTGGGGTCTAAATAACAACCCCTACAAGCTCGAGCTAGGCGAAACTCTTTGCTTTTTGAACTCAGTCCATCTGAGGTTATAAGAACACGTCTTCTTGATGTCAGTGTCCTTAAATTCAGCCTTAGTGACAAGAAARGGGCCTTTATGTTGCGTTCAACTGCTTTAACTGGGAGAGAAAGCAAAAACTTGGAGCGAGATCTCGGCAGCACCTGCGCTAGATGCATCTCCAGCGCGAATGACCGCAGGGTATCAGCGGGAAGGTCATGGAAACCTGCCTGGCACTACAATACCAGCCCTTGCAGGCAATAAATCTCTTCCTTCTTGCCTTAAGAAACACAAAACCAGAACGTTCTCGACTTGAAGGCAGTAACCACTGCTGCACCATTTTTATGCACGATGAACAAAATCCTTGATATTCTTGCAAAGGATTCCAGCTTCATGCATCTAGAAACACGTTTGGAACCGATTTCAGTCCCCACTGTTCCCCATCAACTACTCCACACATTTCAAATGGGTTTAAATTCATCCATAAACGTTATTGCAGCATCATTTGCTTCATCCATTACTGCCTCCCTGTACAGGAGTCTCCCTACCAGGAAACCAAGCAGGGAGAAGCACAGAGGCCCTTCGATAACTCCAGACCCTTTTATTCCCCGGCTGGAGAAGGAAGCAGGACCCGGAGCGCCGCAGGTGGCACCGAAAGCTCCCTTGAGAAGACGTTGGACCGTAAAGCTCCTACGCATCAAGAGAGCCTTTTCCCGGGCAGCGCAGGAGGTTCTCAGGTCGGTGACAGGGGTCACAATTTGGGTTTCACCCCTTCCGCCAGCTGAACAGCCCTAGAAGTTCAGGCAGGTGCACACAGATTTTTTTTTAAGCCTATTTCAATGAAAGAGGAACCGATTTCCRAGAAGAGGGCCATGCAGCCCAGCCCGTCTCCAGCCGCCCCCGCTGCCCAAGGAAACACGGAGCTGCGTCCCCGAGGTGACGCAGGGAGCTGCTTCCCGTGGAGGCCAGTGCCAGGACAAGGGGCAATGGGTGTAAGCTGAACCCCAGGCAGCCCCATCTCCACGTGAGGAGGAACTTCTGCAGTGTGAGGGTGCCCGAGCCCTGGCCCAGGCTGCCCAGGGAGGCTGCGGAGCCTCCTGCTCTGGAGGTCTCCCAAACCCACCTGGATGCGCCCGGGTGCCCCCTGCTCTGGGTGTCCCAGGGGTTGGACTGGGTGATCCCTGGAGTCCCTTCCAACCTCAACCATCCTGGGATTCCAGGCGGCCAGCAGYGGTTCTGCCCTGAATCACGAGGCTGTAGATTCATTTGGGGATTTCATTTTGTTAGGGCCCTGCAAAGTGGGAAGCGAATTCCCGACCAAGGCTGCCCCACGGCACCCGCAGCTGGGAGCGATGCCCAAGGCCGGGCAGCCCTTCGGAGCGAGGGCTGGTCCCTTCCCGAGCCTCTTCCGAGCACGGAAAGGTGAGCCTGGAAGAGACAGCTGCCTATATACTTACACACTTATATACTTATATTACTCCCAAGACACAATTTCCACTTGCCCAAGCTCAGGCAGGGTGGGAAAAGCCTCATTCACTTCCCTGCCACTCCGCCCAGGCTGGGATCCGCAGAGCACCTGCTGCATCCATAYGGAACAGAGGTGCACTAATATTTGCCAGGATCATCATCTCTGGAAGGGGTAAAGCCAAGATTTGGGCATCAGGATAGATCAAACACAGGAGAAGAGGGCGCAGAACAGCCGGGACACGACGGGGTTGCAGCCGCAGCCTTCTCCTCCTGGCACGCACCGTATGGGTGATTCTGGTCCTCTCAGACACGCTTAATCCCTTTAAATATCACAGCAAGTTTTACAAGATAATTACGAGTTGGGAGCATTATTTCATTCCACCAACTTAGCCCTAATACACCTCACTGTATGCCAAGAGCTTGGTTTCCGGAATGAAAGAGCACTTTTTGATAGTGAAACAGCCTTACGCTGATTTCTACAGCATTTTTCATTTCTAAAAGGCCCRGTTTTTCCCCTTTTCTCTCCTTTGGCTCCTGCACTGCCATCACCCCGTTTTGTACGGCACTTGTGTGAGCACYGGGGAGGGATTTAGCTCCAGACAGTGATAATTTGTCTTCACTTTTGTCACTAGTCACCAAGCGGCAGAATGCAGCTTGTCCACATGCAGGGGCTCTCAGAAAGGAGAAAAACGATGGCAAAAAAAGCCTAGAAAAAAATAATTCTACCAGTTTCCATGTTCCCTTCTTTTTGGGGACTGGGGAAGACAGAAACACAGCCCATTTCATTTTCTCAGAGAAYCTGGAAGCCAAAAACAACTGAAATAAGCGCCAGGGCTGGAAAGGTACAACAAAACTCACACAAACATGAAGTCTAGACACTGAAATGTGGAAATATGATTCAAATAACCACAGCTGGCACACAATGTATAGATTGCAGGCCCTCCTTGAGTGAGGATCCAGAAAAGAAGATTAAATTAATATCTTCTACTTCAGTTTTAGAAAATATGGATCTTTGGGGCATAAAAATACTGAGTGAGCATTTCTTCCATCCTGCTGGGCTTTTCGCTCTTACGTAACTCGCTTATTCTCGTTAAATAATGACAATTAGCTGGAACTCTCCTCACAGMGTGGACCTTGTAGGGACAAAACTCCTTGGGCACTGGGCGATATCTCCCTTATCAAAGGGCAAGCCCTCGAGTGCACTGTGCAGGCCTGGAAAAGTTTCAAGCAAGGTGAGTTGGAGAGGATGTCCATGCTGGGATTCGCAGGATACTCCAAAACACCGGATTCAGCCTTTTCCTAAGGCAAGGAAAGACGGGAAATAGAGGGTTAAGAGCAGCCTGGAGCTACATGAGGGAGGACTCCAGTCGGCTGGAGGTGGGCAGCCAGGTCGAGCCACGCTCACAAGCACTGACCTCTTTGCGAGTTAAACAAATGTTGGTTTCTTTAAATTAAAAAGGCACTAGTCCAATGTAAAGAAAGGAGAGTTCAAGGGCACGGAGCGGTGTTTTTCTAGACTGCCTCTTTGCTGGAACAGGGCAAGAAAGGCTTGGGTTTGGGAAGGCTGCAGGGATGCACTCCAGCAGCCTGCAAGGCAAGCGCAGAAGGGTTATCAGCCTGCTGGGTATCACCGTTCTCCAAATAAATAAAATAAAAATAATAACCAAAAAGAAGTCAAAAAGCAATACTAGGTTACCATGGTGTGCAAAAACCGCCTTATGTGCACAGGATGTTTCCAAGCAACACAGGAGCTACTGTAGGAAACTCTTATCAGCAAATCCAAGCTCTTTTCCTGGCTAAAGCATCTAGGTCAAGCTGAGGAATGGTGCATGAAGACAAGTAGTCCTGGCGATAGCTCTTCCATAGTCATTCTATGGATAAAATATTAGCAAAGTACAAGTTATCTGTTTTTTTTTTTTTTTTCCATTAGCATTAAAGCCACTTATAATGATGGTTCTTCCAGAAACAACATTAACCTTAATTATTCAGAGGCAACTCGAGCTCATCCTTCTTCAAGTCACGCCTGACACCAAGCAGAGCACCACTCTACCTCTCCTCCTGCTCCACCAAAGGAAAAATCAAGCCAATATATTAATTATAGGAGTCAAAAATTGGAAAATTAAGGACAGGATTTTGGACATAGAGCATCTCTTTGGAGTCCACCTAAAGCCATGCGGCCACTCCATCCATTCCAATGCCTTCTCTTGCACATCAGCAGCAAAGCCACTAAGTCAGAACGGCTTCTTCTCCCAGGGATTAATCAACACAAATGTGTGCAAGAGTAACGCACTCAGTCTCTCCCTTCCCATTTTCCAACACGCACAAAAACCAGGGATTTGGAGACGCTTCCCTAGTTCATGCTTAGAATTTAGACCAGAGTCTAACACAAAGCAGGGCACGGGCAAGCCGTTCAGGAGATAACGCGTTCAGATGCCCTCAAATGCCTTTTAAAAATCCATTTCCCCTTGCTCACGAGTAACAGGGAGGGTTCTGCCGTGCCAGCAGAGCCTGCCCTACGCCAGCAAATTCTTTCAGCAGTCCCCACGGGTCTGCACGACGGCAGAAACCAACGGAACAGGTTCGGAAGAAAATGATGATGTTGGAGCGTGAGACATGCCGACTCCCCACGCGAGCACAGGCTGCTTTACAAGCCAGTCAAGGCACGATTTATTAGTGCACGTTAGTCACCTCAGAGGCCACTGCAAGGCTGGTTTTAAGGGACTAATCCAAACGCTGCCTTTGGTCAGATGGGCTTCACACAGAGGCAAAAACTTTACAGTAACTCTCATTCCTCCCTTCGCTGCTGTTTAAATTCAGCTGGAAAGTGCAGAATGAGCTGGCGCGAGGGTTGAGTCTTGCAAGGTGATGAATTTAATCCCCACGGTCCAGCTGCTAAATCTATTGACACCAGTGCCAAAACGCTCCAGTTATAATCCCTAAAAACCACCCAAAAATCCAGTATCGTAAGACAGGAAAAGCCTATTGGCTTAATGAACTTTGCTCCGCAGCAGTATTAGCAAAAAAGTTATTAATGCACTAATGGAATTCTTCAAATTAACAGCGCCCATTTAAGACATACAATTTGTTGATTAAAAGCAGACAGTGTTTGGGGGAAAAAAGCAAAAAAAAAAAAAAAGGATTTTGTCACAAACTTTCTATTTTCCCTTGGCACGTCCCCAATTAGACCTACTTCTTTAGTCTGCTACCATCAGTATAAAAAGGAAAGCACGATGGGTTTATAATTTGCCACCGAATCCCATAGCAACTGTACGTCACTTCAGATGTAAATTACAGACGATTCCTTCCCATGCAATTTGAAAACGATGAATCTATAATTTGAGCAGATCTAAAGGGTGGTCAAAAATGGTATATGGTCGAGGGAAAAAAAGAAAGCTACCCTAAATAATTGAAAGGAAACTGCCACAGGCCAGAAACTCCTCCTGCACAATGTTAAGTGTCTCTTTGTCTCCTTCCCTTCAAGTGTTCAGGACCATTTAGCAGGAGTTTAGCAGCTCGCACTGTTCCGCATATCCCGTCCCAAATCTGCCTTGGAATTCTTGCTGTGCCAGGAGCTGCCTCTGCAGGCGGCCTCCTCCTGGCTGATTCATTTGGTAATGTCACAGTCTCATGTTACTGATGTCATAACAGCTTCAATTTTGACAGACTCCAGCACCAGGGAATTAATAGGGCAGGAAAAAACAGGTTGCGGGAAAGGAGCAGTGATGCAAAAGGCTCCCYGATAATTGTGTGAATTCTGATTCCAAAGGCACGTTGTTCTCCTGACACCGGGAAGCAGGAGAACACCTTGGGTCAGCCCCACGAGATGGGTTTTACCCTAAAGACCCCGTACTGACGGCAACAGCCTTAATTTGGCATTTAATACGCTAAACACAGCATCTATAATGATTTGCTCGAAAATAAAAGCCTGATTTTATTTTGAAGGTGACTCTACAGATTTGATTTACCCTCAACCTTTAAGAAAACATGACTGSTGTCGTTATTGGTTTAAAAGGAGCCCAGGAAAAGCAGGATGCTCCGAGCCCGGGGAAGCCACTTTTGCCAGAGAAGGTTCCAAAATTCAGCACGGACAGTAGAGCACGGGGCAACGTGCTCTGGTTATCTCAGCTTAGCCCCCAATAAATATTTGTGYGTTTGCCAAAGTTCACCAGTGAATYGGRTGGTGGCTTCGGTTCAAAACGCTGCACGTGCATCCTGCAAGCCAGGGTTGGTGGTGGGAGCTTGGGTGGAACCTTTCTGTCAACGTACAAGCCAMGAGAAATGCAGAAAGGGAGGCAATAATCACGTCATTTACTGTCAAAAGGTTATGTATTGTGCTCGCTCACAAAATAATAGTTTTTGAAGCATTCAAAAGGCTGGAAATTCCCTCATGAAGGCTCCAGGAGCAGCTGGGGCGCTGTTTGCTCCATCAGCACCTAGGCCACGTACCAAGAGCCGGGCAGGTTTGCTGTGTAATGCCTGGAATTGTGYGTTCGGATTTCCACTTCTCCGGAACCCCCTAAATATTGCTAAAAACATGGGTGTGAAAAGCAAGAGATGTACCTAGGTAGAGCAGATGGTGACAGATACAGTATCCTGTCAAAACGGCATGAACAGGATCCAGGATAAAGATGGAAAGGGGAAAATAACGGCAGATGTGTGTCCTCTATGGGACAGCAAGATGCCTGGAGAGAGACCATGAGAGACAAGGGACAACCTGCACCGACACCCAGGGGAAACACCAAATAAGCCAAGCTAACAGAGAACTGCAGTCCTTGGAGACCAAGAAAGGTGGTTTTAGGCTAAAACACCAAAACGGCTCCATTTCGTCACTGGGCAAGCTGACTTAGGACACATTTTCCAAYGCTCGGCCTCCGGCTGCAGCGCTTGTAATTTCACAACCGCGTGGAAGCCGTTCTGGGGCGGCAAGTTACACAAGGGGCAGACGGGCAACCTTTYAGGGGCTCTGTACGATGCCAATGTAATTTTTTTTACCATAAGAAGAGCAGTACTTTTTTTTCCAGCTGAATATCTGGAGAAAATTCCCTTACGGACAAACAGGCACACGCAGCCTTGCAAGCTGSACCTCTGCCGCTCTCTGCGTGTCCCCTGTATGCGACATGGAAACAAATTCCCGAATTCCTGAAGCACGGAGTCTCCCTGAAACACCAGGCTCGACGCACGAGCGCGTTATCCCAGCGCATAAAACAGGTCGGACTGCACACGCGTCGGACACAAGGCAGCGCAAACAACAGTATTGGATTCCAGGCTATTATCCATATTACACAACCCTGTCGTCAGTTATAGCGCGTTTAAAACCCAACCGAGCAGCAGCCTTTGCAATTTTTTTTCCATTTACCTACTGCAGACTCATGTGAAACCGAAGCCCGGGCTCCACGGTGCATTAGGAGGAGCTTCTTGGCATCTCCTTCAGCAGAGCGTTTCGGAGGAAGCAGAGAAGCTCAACAAGCTGGAGGAACTGTTTATAGAACAACTGCAGAATGAGCATATGTGTTTAATAGCCCACTAATTGTGGCGTTATTCCCTGTGCAAACATGCGAGCGCTTCTGCTCTTATCCTTTCCTGCCCATTTAATCACCAGTAGCCTTTGACTATTTCTCTTTGGGGCGGCGGTGAAGGAAGCAAAGTTCATTAGTGGCCCTTGGCCACCAAACAATCCAGAGACCAGACTTCATCTGGAAAATAGACAGCACTATTCAYGTGCCACAGGGACTCGGAAGAGCTTCCCAAAATATTTAACACAGCTGCCCATGGTCTTCCTCCTCTCCACCCATCCAAAATAAAAGCTTTTCCTAATCTATAGGCTGAGTTTCTTCAGGGTTCTTCCTTCTTTAAGAGAGAAAAAGCTGACAACCAAGTTCACATCCAATCCACTTCTTGCTACTTACTTCCCATAACGCTGATAAACACTCATTAAAATACAAGTTGATAAACCCTAGAACGGTAATTACCTTCGTCCTCATACAGAGATTGCCCAACTCAGTGATGTGATGTAACCAACACCCTAAATTAAAAATAGTGTTGTGACAACATATGGTTTATCCTACAGAAGCTGGCGGGCAGGACGCCGCTAATGACAAACGGGTTCGGTTCCCAGCTCCCTGGCAAGGTGAGGGGCCGGATACAGAGACACCGGGTGCAGGACCAGAGGAAAAAGGGAAAAAAAAACACYAGACATAATAATAATAACAGCAATAATCACAGAAAGGAGAGTTTTTTAATTCCTTCCAGSTCCGTCGCGGGGACGGTAGCCGAGTATTCCCATTATTCCGTATTTACGTGACTAATAAGCTCTCTGGACGCGTTTCAAGGAAATATCTCGGCAGGGACGATCTGGAAATTTCAAAACGCGGCCGCGCTGGAAGGGACGGAGAGCGGCACAGCCCGGGGGGGGGCACCAGGACCCCCCCCCAAAGACACCGACCCCCCCAGTCACCTAATGGGGACATCGGGGACAGAGGGGGGACTCACCCCATCTCTGTCACCCACCGGGGGGGCCCGTGCTCCTCGGTTACCTATGGGGGGGTGGCACCGACAGCCCCCCCCCCAATATTCCGCCCCCTCCCCCCCCCACCCCCC
>NW_020455399.1:1197438-1205040 GCF_003342845.1 Nothoprocta perdicaria | reverse complement strand
CGGGAGGGCAGGGTGTGGAGGGAACGACCCGCCGCCGCCGCCCCTCACCTTGCAGGCCTGGTAGCTCTCGAAGGCGCGCAGCGCGCTCTCCGTGAGCTTCACGTGGAAGACGGAGACGCGGGTGCCGCGGCCGAGGCGGCCGCACGACAGCCCGTACCCGCGCTCCGCCTGCAGCGCCGCCATCTTGGGACCGTCTCCCCCTCCGCGCCGGGGCCGCCCGCCGCCGCCGCCGACACGCCCCCCGCCGCCTCATGCATTATTCATGAGGCGCCCGCGGCCACGCCCACCGCGGAGTTGCCTGTTGCTGGGGCAAGGAGGTGGGCAGCRCGCGCCGCCATTGGCCCGCGCGGCCGGGCCGCCGCGCGCCATTGGCAGGCGGCGGGAGGAGGCGGGGGTATGCAAATGAGAGCCGCGGGGCATGGCGGGGAGGGTGGTTTRGGGCAGCCCTCCAGCGCTGGAGGACCTGGGGGGGCGTCAACGGGAACCCCCCTCCCCGGGGACCCCCCCCGGGAATGGCCCCGGGGGGGGGGTCTGAGCAKCCCCGGGGGAGCCCACATCACCCCCCCGCGCAGGGCCTGGGGTCTGGGGGGGGGTCCATAGGACCTCGGGACCCTCCTCCCCATGGGGGGCGCCATGGGCTGTTTGGCCCCYATTCCAAAGCTCAGGAATGTGGAGCCCTCCAAGGACTCCGGCTTTGGAGCAGGTGCCGGAGCCAGCGTGGGAATTCCGGCTGCCCACACGGTCGGACACCAACACCGGGGACCCCTCCCCAAACTGCAACGAAGACTCAGCCGGAGGGAAGGCACCCCCCTCCAGCTCCCAACTTGCAGAAGGGGGGCTCAGCATCCAGCCCCCCCCCCCCGGATAAAGCCCTATCCATGAAGGAATTGTCCTAATTTATTGGGAATTTCACAGTCATGGGGCGGGCGGGCGGCCGAGCCAGGCCGGGGGACGCGGCGCCCCGGGGTGGGGGGACGTAGTGGCCCCGGGGTGGGGGGGTCACGGCCCTCGCGCCCCCCACACACATTCTTTGGCTTCCTTGCACATTGCAGAGGCCGGAGCGGCCCGTCCGCGCACGGAGACCGGGGGGCGTCCGGGGGGGTCCGGCACCGGGAGCTCGTCCTTCCTCATCAGTTCCTGGCCGCGATGACGACGGACAAGGCGACGCCGCCGAGCGCGATGGCCGTGGCGCCGAAGAGCCACTTCCAGGGAATGGCCTGCGGAGGAGGGAAGAGGGTGACGGATTGGGACAGCGCAGCCCAAAAAGGCCACGCGCCACTCGCCCGGCCACGCGGCCCTGTTGGGGACAGCGCGGGGGTCCCGCCAGCCTTACCCAGGGCAGCTTGTCCCGGCACTTGGCCGGGGCGCCGCCGGGGTTGCCCAGCATCTTCCTGTACATCTCCGTCTCCACGCTCTTCTGGTCCGCGTGCTTCTTCACCAGCTTGGAGAGCTCGGCGTGGATGGTCTGCAAGGAGGGCACGGGGCTGCCGGCACGGCTCCCGGGCACCACGGCACCGGGCGGGGGGATTTTCCTGCTTTAATGCTCCGTAATTCCCGACTCGGGGACAGAGCTTGGCCGCATCTGCCTGGACGTGGGCCAGGGGATGCGGAGACGTGGGATCGCAGCAAGAGCAGCGAGCGGCGGCGCGCTGGAGCGCTCCGATCCACGGGAATCGGTGCATTTGGARGGAGCTTGGCGGCACCAAGCACTCCCACCCTGCAGCGGGTGGAATGAGGGGCTCGGGGGGCTACAATCCGGGCCCGGAGCCGGCGGCTCCTCCCGATCCCGATCCCGGGGAGCGGCGGCTGGGACCCCGTGTCCGGCGCCGGGCGCGGAGGACGCGGCGGCCGCGCGGTGCCCTCTGCTGGGGACGCGGCGCTCCGGGCRCCTCCCGCATCCCGACCCATCACCGGCACCGCCGACCATCGGGGCGCTCGCCGCRACGTCCCGCGGGTGCCGAGCGGCCGCCCGCAGCACCCGCTTCCTCGGCCAGGGCAGGTGGAGCCGTTCCCGGCTCTGTTTGCACCWGCGGGAGCCCCTCGGAGCACGCGGCCACTTCCCAGGGATCCCTGACACCAGCTGCAGCAGCTGGGAAGTTGCTGTTCCCATGCTAGGCTTTTGGATATTTTCTTTCCTCTTCCTAATTAAAAGCTCCTGCTGGCACAGGGAGGCTCCTGGTGAGCAGCTCCGCCCGCGATCCCTGCTGCTCCCTCGCYAGGATCCTGCTCCCACTGCCCTGCCTGGAGCACCTCGTTGCTCAGAGGCTCCTCCTGCTTGGGGCCTCCAGGGATGGGAAAACATGAGGCTAACAAGGACGCTCGGGGAAAGGCCCAAGAAAAAGGCGGATAAAACAAGCCAGGATTGAAGCCTGTTGGTGCAGCTGGGCGCCCTGCTCCAAGCTGGCTCCTTTCCCTCCGCATCCATCCCCACAGCTGATCATTAACCAGCCAGGAATTCCTGACGCAGGGAGCGCTCTCTYCTCAGCATGGACGCAGGGGCCGGGGCTGCTCCCGGCGCTCTGGCGGGACACGGGGACGCGGCCGCGCTCTTCCCGCGGCGCTGCAGCCGCCCGCCCGAGCGGCGCTGGCRGGAGCCTCCGTGCTGGGCACGTGAGTCCTGCTGCTTCCAGGAGCAAAGGGCAGCGGGAGCATCATCACGCGGAGATAAGGTCCCTGCCAGCGCCGCCCTCGTGCCCGGGCGCTGGCACGCACTGCACCACGGCACCGCCGAGCCCTGCGGTTCTGCAGAGCCGAGGGTCGGGGCTGGCAAAGCCCAGCTYTGCAGAGCTCCCGGCGCCTACCTTGTTCGAAGGCTCCAGCTTCAAAGCCGCCTTGAGGATGGGGATGGCCTCGCGGTACTCGCCCTGCTGGGCCAGGACCTGGCACGGGGGGACACGGCGCTGAGCACGGGGCTGGCCTGGCCCCCTGCCCCCAGCAGGGCCCACCCTCACCTTGCCCTTTCGGAACAGGGCCTTGATGTTCCCGGGCTGGTGCTCCAGGACCAGGTTACAGGACTTGAGCGCTGCCTCGTAATGGTCCAGTTTGAGCTGGGAGGCYGCCAGGTTGTTCAGACACTTCACCTTCACGTCCAGCAGCTCGGCCTCCTCCTCGGGGCTAAAATCAACTACAATGATCCCCGGTTAGCCAAGGAGGCAGGAGCGCCTTCCCATTCGGAAGGCCCCCGGCCACGGTGGCTACCTTTGGAGCTGGAGCCGATGACCTTGAGGGCGATGTCGTAGGAGTTGATGGCCAGCACGTAGTCTGCCCGCTGGTAATAGAAGTTGCCGCGCTCCCGCTTGCGGTTGGCCAGCGCTATCTTCTCCTTCCCGGGGAGCAGCTCCAGGTCCGGCGCATCCCGAGCCTCCAGCAGCTCCACCTCCAGGGTGAGGGCCGCGTCGGGTGGGATGTCGGGGCTCCTGCATCAAGGAGGGCACCTCAGGGCTCTTGCAAAGGAAGGGCTGGGCTGCCRGCCATCCCTGGTGCCAGGTCCCCACATACCGCAGCGCTCACCTGCCCTGCGAGCCGTAGCAGTACTTGGCATCCGACACGATCAAGGCCGTTTCTCCCATTTCCAGGAGCTGCACGCACAGGTCCAGGGCCTAAACAGAAGAGTTTTGTACCAGGTGCTGAGCAAAGGGTCCTGCCCATCCGGAGACGCTTCCCAGCCCACGAGGCGGCACAAGACCCCTCCAGTGTCCCTGTCACCCGCCACGCGGCTCCCACCTGCAGGACRTCGCAGTCGCCCAGCGTGAAGGTGAGACGCGGCTCCTGCTCCACCACGGTGCCGTCCTCCCGCGTGGCCTTGAGGCGCACGGTGACATCCTGGCCCTTGTGCGGGCGGCTCTCCTCCCCCTGGCCCGGCACCAGTGTCTTCTTCCGGAGCAAACCGTTCCCTGCACGAGGGGAAGGTTGGAAACGCATCAATAGTGATCAGATACGGCCTGGTACTGAGTTATCCCGCTGCGCCGCGTGCCAGCCGGCATCCCTGCAGCGGGAAGAGCCGCCACGTCGCCATCCCAAGCGATGGCTCCCTGCAAACCACAACCCAAGAGCAGCTTCTGCCCTCCGAGCGCGGACCCGCCTGTCCGGTCCTTCCGGCACTGCCACATCCCGCCAGGAAAGGCCTCCCAGCTCCACGGGCCAGCTCAGCACCCTGGACGGGAGCGGAAGGTGCAGCGGACGCTGCTTCTGTAGCCTCCTACCCAAGACATCGAGCCATTCCTGCGGCTCCTCCGCGTCCTGCGCCGGGGCCTGCTCCGGGACACCCTCCTTTGCCGGTGTCCTGCCCCGGCCCACGTCCTCCAGCGGCGGCAGCTCACTCAGGTCRTCCTCCTCGTCCTCCAACACCTCAAAATCCTCCCCGCTGTCAAGCGGCGAGGCGCCGGCCCCGGCGAGCTCGGCGGCGGACAGCTCGGTGCCGCTGTCGCCCCAGTCCGGGGAGCTGCTGCTCTGCTCCTCCCCGCTGGAAGCCATGGCTGTGGAGCCGGGACAGGAGGGCACTGCGGGAGAGGCGGGAGACGTCGGTGCTTCCGTGGGGACAACGGTGGCACCCACCCGTTTGTCCGGAGCGGGGTGACCAGAAACAGGATGAGAACCTCGTGGGGCTTCCCCAAGGAGGCGACGGCCGCCGGGAACGGGGGGACTGGATAGGGAGCACCCCGGGAACTGGGAGGGGAGGCGACAGGGGACACCCTGCAGCCGCACGGGGAGTCCCGGGCTCCGGGAACGCGGGGGACGGGGCAGGGGACACCCCGAAAGCCTCGTGGAGGGTCCGGGTGCCGGCGCAGCCCCCGCCGCGCTCGGGGGTCCCCGCCACGTGTTTCCCGCCGGCGCGCGCGCGCGCCCCCCACGTCACCGCCTACGTCACGCGCCGGGGATCCCCCCCCTAGCAACGGGCGCCGCCGCGCGCGCCCCCCGCCGCTCCCACCTGCCCCGCGAGCCGGCCGCCGCCGGCCCCGCCCCCTCGCTCCCATTGGATAGCCGCGCCCCGCCGCCGCGACGCCATTGGGCGGAGCTGTTGCTCGTCATCGCGGCGCCGCGAAGCCTTAAAGGGGCCGCGCTACAGCTCCCGGTGCAGCGGGGGAGCCCCTCTCCCGGGGGTCGCTCGCGCCGCGGCAGCATCGCGGAGCCGTTCGCGGTACCGGGCACTGGGGGCCTTACCGTGCGCGGGGGGCGGGGAGCCACCCTCCGCCTCCCGCGGGCCAGCGGCCGCCACTTCCGGCAGGGCGCCGTGACGCAAGGGCGCGCTGACGTCACGGAGCCGCGCGCTGCGTGACCCGCACCCCGGAAGCGCGGCGGGACCCCCCCCACACACACACACGTTCCCGGTGCCGCCATGTGAGGCCGCGGGCTCCGGACCCAGGTGCCGCCCGGGACCCCGCAGCCTCTCACCGGCAGCCAGGGGACGGGGCGGCCCCGGGACCGGGGGGCTCCGTTGGCGGGGCGGGGGCGGTGTCGGCGGCCGGGACATGGCGGGACGGGGAGGGGGCTCCATTACCGGGAACGGGATAGGGAAGGGGGGGATCCGGTACCGGGACCTGGGGGAAAGGGGGCCCAGGAACAGGGAGTGGCAGAGCCGGGGGGACCCTAACGAGGACCAGGGTGGGGGGCCCCGTTACCGGGATGTACCGGGGGGGTCCGTGACCGCTCCCGGGCTCGAGGGGGCCCCGGGGCCGCCACCCGACGCGGTGCCGGCCCCGCAGGCGGCGGCGCGATGGAGCCCTCGGCCTCGCGCGTCTTCTGCAGCCGCGTGCTGGGCATGGTCAACGCCGAGGACGTCAACGCCATCATCCAGGCGCAGAAGAACATGTGAGCGCCGGGGACACGGGGGGACACGGCGATGGGGGGACACGGGGATGGGGTCCGGGCGGTCCTCGGGGGGCGCCTGCCCAGCCCCGCYGCCGCCCGGCCAGGCTGGATCGCTTCGAGAAGACCAACGAGATGCTGCTCAACTTCAACAACCTGTCGAGCGTGCGCATGCAGCAGATGGGCGAGCGCTTCGTGCACCACACCAGGACGCTGGTGGAGATGAAGAAGGACCTGGACAGCATCTTCCGCAGGATCAGGTGGGGCCGGCGGCGCGGCGGCGCGCGACGGGCGCGCGCCCGGTGGCGTTACCGCCGCGCTCCGCTCTGTCCTTGCAGGACGCTGAAGGCGAAGCTGGCCAAGCAGTACCCGGAGGCCTTCAGCAGTGAGTGATTGCTCCGTGTTAGGTCTGACCTGCCGCTTGAGGCTCCGCTTTTGGAGCTGCGCTTTTCCGTTTCTGGCGTGAGAAATCGTGTCCTGATGGATACGGGGGTCCTGGGTTGGGTGCTCTACAGGAGACACCCAACACGTGGCTGCTGCTGTGAAAGGGCTTTATTCTCTTAAACCTCTTGTGAGAGGATATAAAGCCGCCTGGAAGGCCTTTATGCTCTTGAATAAACCCATGTGAGGTTACAGAGCTGCCGTGGCCACTAATTGAGGGGACATCAGTTACCTGTTGATGATCTAGGGACCCGTGGAGCCTGAATGAGCAGGTTCTTCGTGGCGTTTGTGCCAGAGCCTCTCTCRTACCTGGGGGTCCCCGGGCTCGTGTCGTCCTGGCGTCAAACCCAAGAGCGTCTTCCCTTGCAGACATCCACGAATCCCCGATTCTCGACGACGACGACGACTTCGACCCTGTCCCCAAGAGCACCACGACCACCATCGCTACCTCCGAGCAGAGCACCGAGTCGTGCGACACGAGCCCCGACATCATCTCTCCCACCACGAGTCAGGATTTTGAGGATCTATCGCAAGGCCGGTGCCACTCGCCGGCCGTCAACGGACAGAGTCTAACAGACGAAGAAGCCCCCGACGACCTGGACTAGGGGAGCCGGCGCCGCGGCCCCAGCCGGCCCGGGCGCTCCCCATCCCGTGTTTRTATTCCTGTCTCGGCTTGGCCCTGGGTTTTTGGGGAAGACGGCCGAGAGGTGACAGCCGAGCCGAGAGGAGGCTCCTTGGGCCTCTCGCCTGCCACCGTCGCGCGTTCCCCGCTCCGGGCGCATCAGTAAAGCGTGGATTTGAAACCGCTCTTGTCCTCGCTCGGTGSTGTGTGCGGGGCAGCCGCAAAGCCCCGAATTTGGGGGAGATTGGGGCCTTTTGGAACGGAGGAGCTAAGGAAGAGGGGAGCAAAGGCCTTTCCTGCTCCTTCCGTGCTCCGTTTCTCTGTGTGCTCGGTCATCCCGGTGGAGGTTGTGGCCACCGGCTCCTGCGGGCTCTCCCAGGGCTTTGGGATGATGCTGTGGGGCTGGGCAACRAGGCGCAGAGCCCGTTTTGGGGCAGATAGCCGGGATTTAGGGTGTGAGGCTGGGCTGGGAGGCGCAGAGCCCGTTTTGGGGCAGATATCCGGGGTTTGGGGGGAGGCTGTGGGGTGAGTGGCCGTGTAGGGCTGGGCTATGGGCCCAGGGCCGGTTTTGGGGCAGGACCCAAGGGTTGGGGGCCAAGGTGGGGCGGGTTTTGGGGTGAGCGGGGCCCACAGATCAGACATGACCAGGGCTGAGCCCCTTTTGGGGCAAGACTCCGGGGTTTGGGGCCTGGCTGTGGGGACTGGATACGGGCTTAGTGTGGGGCTTGGTGCCG
>NW_020455399.1:1186015-1194029 GCF_003342845.1 Nothoprocta perdicaria | reverse complement strand
CCTGCACCCCGCATCCTGCAACCCACAGCCCGCACCCCACATCCTGGAACCTGCAACCCGCATCCCACACCCTGCATCCCACAGCTGGGCATCCCATAGCCCCGCATCTCACAGCCCTGCAACCCGCATCCCATATTTTGCATCCCACAACTGGGCATGCCACAGCCCTGCAATCTGCAGCCCTGCAACCCTCAGCCTGCATCCCACATCCTGCAACCCGCAGCCTGGCACCCCRCAGCCCTACATCCCACATCCTGCATCCCCTTCCATGGATATCCTGCATCCCTGCATGTTGCAGCCCTGCATCCATGCATCCTGCAGCCCCCGTCCCTGCATGCCACATCCGTGCACGCTGCAGCGCAGCCCCCGGCCATCCCATTGGAGCTGCCGGGCTCCAGGTTGCAGCCGCTCGGGGCGCCCCTGTGTCCCATTTGAGCAGCCCCCACGGCATGATCTACATCCCGAGCCCGYGGGCTTGCAAACTAACCCAAAACACCCCAAAAAACCCACATGGCCAAAGAGCCCCCCCATGAGGGCCAAGGCAGGTAAAGCCACCAGGGCTGCCAGCCCGGCAGCTCCCGAGCCCTTCCCRGGAAAAGCAGCCCCGGAGGGAAGAGCGGAGGCCGCGGCGAGGGGCAGGACCCCCGTGCAGCCGCGGGGGCGGCGGTGACGGTGCCGTGTCCCCAGGGGCCACCGCGCGTACCTGCGCGCGGCGCCGCACTACGACTTCCCGCGCTACCGGCAGCTGGTGCACGAGCTCACGGCCGCCTTCGGGGGCATCTCGCGCGAGGTGCTGGGCATCGAGCGGCGCCTGCGCCAGCAGCTCGGCCGCCCCGAGCTCGCCCAGCACCTCGTCCGCGTCCAGGAGCGCGAGCAGGAGAAGCTGCGGCTGGTGAGAGCCGCCGCGCGCCCCRGGACAGGGCACGGAGCCGGGATGGGGAGCGCCTTGGGAACCGGGAGTGGGGACAGAGCCGAGATGGAGACCGGGAGCGGGATGGGAACTGCCCTGGGGAGCGGGAGAGGGAATGGAGCTAGGATGGAGACCAGGAGGGGGATGGGGAGCGCCCTGGGAAGTGAGATGGGGACCAGGAACAGCATGGAAAATCCCATGGGGATTAGAATAGGGAATGGAACCAGAATGGGGACYATGACCAGACTGGGAACAGGGAAGGGGACCAGGAGCAGCATGGGGACTGCCCTGGAGACTGGGATAGGGAATGGAACCAGAACAGGGACTGTGACCAGGATGGGGACTGCCCTGGGAAGTGGGGTGGGGACCAGGAGGAGCCTGGGGACTGCCCTGGAGACCAGGATGGGGACCAAGACCCCAATGGGGACCGTGACCAGGATGGGGAGCAAGGCCAGGATGGGGACTGTGAGCAGAATGGGGAGCAAGGCCACAGTGGGGACCGTGACCAGGATGGGGACCGTGACCAGGGTGCTGGCAAGGGGCTGGGGCCAGAGGCAGGGTCCCGCTGTGCCCCCGCAGACGGCGCAGCTGCAGCTGGCCCGGCAGCGCGCGCAGGACGAGCCCGGCGTGGACGCCCACGAGCAGGAGGTGCGGGAGCTCAAGCACAAGTAGGTGACAGCGGAGGGGGACGCGACAGCCACCGAGGGGGCCTGGGTGGGGGGGAATCAGCTCCCGCCTCGACATCCCCTGGGAAGGGGCCGGAGGGGCCGGACGGGCCCCGGCGGCGCTGCCGGGAGCCCGGGGGTGCCGCGGGCCCGGCCGCCCCCCCGGGGCCGCGTGTTTCATAAACAGCGCGGGGCAGGCGCCGCGGGCCGCCTAATACGCTCCATATGCGCTTTATTTATAGTTTCCATCCGCTCTCCTAGGCTAATTAAAACCATGGAGGCAATCAGCGAAATTCTCCAGGACCTCAAGTACGATTCGGAAGAAGCCGAGTGATGGGCGGCCCCGGGGGAGCGGGGCCCCGCGCGGCCCCCCCGGCAGGACGGGGGTGCCCGGGGGGCCCCGCTGCTCCTGCCCCCATAGAGACCCCCCCCCAATAAGCACAGGACCGGCTGAGTAAAAGGGGGGTGACTTGGGGGGTGTGGGAGGGGGGAGCCCTTGGCCGCCCGCTCGGCTGATGCAGGCCCGGGCGGGGGGGGTTACAGCGGTTTTATTGGCATTAAGCTCAAATCTGTTCCTAATTGACTGAAATGTAACCAAAAAAAAAAAAAAAAAAGAAATGGAGAGAGGCTGGTTTGAATCAAGGCGAGCGCAGGCACCGGGCGAAGCCCCGCGGCCGCCGCCGCGGCCGGACCCCCCTCRCGCGCCCGCGGGCACCGGGAGCTGCTGCAGTGCGGCCCCCCCGGTGCCCCCCGTGCCCGAGCAGCCCCCCTGGGGCCACGGAGCCGCTGGCCGCCCCAGGGGGGGCACGGGGGGCTGCGGGCGGGCGCTGCCGTCCTGGGGGCGCTGCAGGGGCTACAACTTATCTCCGGGTAGCACCTGCGAGGAGAGCACGGCCCTGCTTGGAGGCCGTGGAGCCGGCACCCTTGGGTGCCCTGGCCCCAAGCAGCCCTCGGGGGGTGCCCCCAGGCCCAGTGTCACCCCTGGTGCTGCCCTGCTCCCCACACGTCACCCCACAGCCCCCTCGCCCTGRGCATCCCCTGCATGGGGGTCTTGGTGACACCCCATGCTGGCCCCGGCCCCCAAGCACCATGCCATAACACCACCGCCCCCAGCAGAGCACCCTTGGGTGCCCTCACCCCAACCCCCTTCCCTGAGCACCCTGCTCCCCCAGCATCACCCCCACCTGAGCATCCCACCCAGGGCCGTCCCCATGGGCCAGCGTCACCCATCCCAACATCCCCCATGGGTGCCATCACCCCAGGCACCCCGTGCGCCCCCGAGCATCGCCCCGACGCCGTCCCCACCCCGGCGCCCAGCGAAACAAGAGCAAAAAGGGTCCTTACCTACCTGGTTCCGTGCTTTGTGCGACTTCTGCAGCCACACGCGCCACTGGTCGTAGAGCTTGATGCTGAGGTTGGAGCAGCCGTACGCGTGCTTCTTCACCCAGCCGAAGAACTGCTTGAGCTCGCGCCGCAGGGTGCTGTTCTGCTCGCCGCCCTTGGGCTCGCAGCCGCCCGCCGCGCGCTCTGCGGGGCACGGCACCGTGGCACCCCGGCCCGGTGGCACCAGCACCCAACACGGAGCAAGACCCCCTTCCCGGTGTCCTCAGCACCCGACATACAGCAGGATGGAGCAGGACACCATTCCGGTGTCCCCAGCACCCGACATGCAGGGGGATAGAGCAGGACCCTTCCCGGTGTCCCCAGTACCCAACATGGAGCAAGACCCCCTTCCCAGTGTCCCCAGCACCCAACATGCAGCAGGATGGAGCAAGACCCCCTTCCTGGTGTCCCCAGCACTTGACATGCAGTAGGATGGAGCAGGACCCCTTCCCTATGTCCGCAGCACCCTTCATGGAACAAGACCCCCTTCCCAGTGTCCCCAGCACCCGACATGCAGGGGGATGGAGCGGGACCCTTCCCGGTGTCCCCAGCACATGGGGCCAGAGCAGGATGGAGTGGGACCCATTCCCTGCATCCCCAGCATCTGATATGGAGTGGGATCCCTTCCCCATGTCCCCAGCACCCAACATGGAGCAGAATGGAGCGGGACCATTCCCGGTGTCCCCAGCGGGCCGCTCACCGCTGCGCGGCGTGGAGGCGGCCGTGGGGTTGCTCCAGTCGCTCCAGATGCCGGCGCGCTTGGAGCCGTAGATGCCGAAGGGGTTGCAGCGCACCTGCACGAAGTAGACGGTGCCGGGGCGCAGGCCGGCCAGGCGGCACGACGTCTGGTTGCCCACGTCGTCCACGACCTGCAGGGGCGGCCGGGCAGCGGSGTCACCCCACRGGGAGCRGGGACACCCCACGGGGACACCCCCGACTCCATCCTCAGGCCACCTTCCACTCGGAGCTGTCCTCCACGCGGTACTGGATCTGGTACTTGGCTTGGAAGAGGAAGTCCTTGAGCGCGGGCGGCGAGCTCCAGCGCACGCTCAGCTGGTCCTCCAGGTCGCCCACGCGGCTCACGTGCACGTCGGGCGGCGGGTCCGTGGTCACTGCGGGGAGCGGACGGGGTCACCGGGACCCGCCGTCCTCCCTCAGCCCCTGCGTCCCCCCGGGGTGGGTGTCGGGGTGTCCCCGCGCTCACCCACGTCAAGGATGTCCAGCATGACCACGTCGGACACGGCCACCCCCAGGCGGTTGGAGGCCTCCACCCAGATCTCGTAGGGCGTGAAGAGCGCCAGGTCCTTGGGGATGTGGCAGGAATAGGGCCCGGCTGTGTGGTATTCCTGGCAAGTGTTGTCACGGCCGTACCACCTGCGCGGGAATCCGTCCTGTGCATCAGCACCCTGGGATCCCATGGGAACCACGGCCATGCAGCAGCACCCCGGGATCCCATGCGAACCATGGTCATGCCTCAGCACCTTGGGATCCCATGGAAGCYACGGCCATGCAGCAGCACCCYGGGATCCCATGGGAACCATGGTCATGCATCAACACCCTGGGAATCCCATGGGAACCACAGCCATGCAGTAGCACCCCAAGAATCCCATGGGAACTGCAACCWGGCAGTGGCACCCCAGGAGCCACCAGCCACCCCATGGGAACCTTGACCATTCAGCAGCACCAAGGGACCTGGGACACCGTGGGAATCCCGCAGCCACATGGCAGCACCACAGGAATCCCAGGGCATTGACAACACCTGGGAATTGCGGCGGGAAGAGCAGCGTCGCAACAGCCCACCTGAGCTTGTACTTGAGGGTGTAGTTGGTGTGCAGGAAGGTCTCCCCCTCGGTGCCCGGTGCCCACGTGCACGTCAGGTCCTTCATGTTCTTGGACCAGCAGGAGATGTTGACCGGCTTCTCCGGAGGCACTGGGAGGGCAGAGCAGCGGCGGGGCTGAACCCGGCCCCGCGCGGAGCTCAGCGCCGCCCTGCCCCAACCTGCCCCGTTTTGCCCCAAAATGCCGCCCCCGGCGTTAATGTGGGCGGTGATTGTGCTGCTGCCGCTGCCCCGGGGCGGGCGCTCCCTTCCGCACGTGCCCCGTGACGGGGAATAACCCACCCCAGAGCCAGGCGCAGCGTGGGGCTGCCCCCCAGCAGGGCCAGAGCACAAAAAGCATGAGAAATTGCAAAAGTGCAAAAAGCATGAGAAATTGCAAAAGTGCAAAAACTGCACAGAAATGCAAAAAAAAAAAAGCAGAAGTGCAAAAAGGCAGAAAACTCAAAAATGCAGAAAAAAACGCAACAGCACAAAAAAAGTGCAAAAGACAAAAAAAAACGGCAAGAGTGCAAAAAGGGCTGTGCAAATTGCAAAAAGGGGCTGTGCAAAAGCTGCAGCGAGCAGGGCCGTGCGCGGCGGCAGCGGCGGCACGACGTACGTCCGACGTAGAGGCAGGAGCCGGCCAGGATGCCGCCGTCGCGGCTGTGGCACACGAGGTTGTCCCCGGACTGCTGCTTGGAGCCGTTGAGGTGGGCGAGGGCCACGCTGAGCGTGGTGGCCCCCAGCGCCGCGTAGGTGGCCGCGGGCAGGCGGCGCCCGTTGAGCGTCCAGTACAGGTCCTGGGCGCGCAAGCGCGAGCCGGCGCTCACCGTGCACGTGGCCGTGAGCGAGGAGCCGATGAGCAGCGTGGGGTCCTGCGGGGAGATGACGGCGGGGTCTGCAGGGGGGAAAAATGGGGGAAAAAACGGGGGAAAACGATGGAAAAAAATCCCAGCTGGCGGCCCCTTGGCAGGGCGCAAAGCGCCGGCTCCGCCACGGGGGTCCTGGCTCCAACGCTGCCACTTGCTGCAGTGGGAAAGCAGGGAATGTCCAAGATATGGGGGTGCTTCCCGGCTGCTCCATCGTTTTGGGGATACAAGGGGCTTTTCCAGGGGGGTGGCTGCAGGGATCTCTTATTTTCCCCCCGCTCCAGGAAAAGGACTGCAGGAGCAACAATGGATTTTCTGCTAATCTCTGCCTCCAAGCCCTCTGCCAGCAGCTCCACACACTCCCGAGCACAGGCTGCCACCGCCATCCCATTTATTTATTTTGGGGGGAGGGAAAAAAAAAAAAGAAAAAAAAAAGGAAAGGAAAAAAGAGAAATGCCCCTTTTCTTTTTTCCCCATGGAAAAGAAAAAAAAAAAAAAAAAAAAAAGGAAAGTGAGCTGAGCGCGGAGCTGCCGCCATCGAGGGGCTTCAAAGGCAGCCAGTTTATTTTTGCAAAGTGCGGGGCTGGAAACGGGATCGTGGCTGGAGAGAGCGAGGGAAAAAAGGAAAGAAAAGGGGCTGGAAGTAGGAGGCAAGCGGGGCTCATGCGGCTCCTTCCTCCCGCCCGTCACCCTCATCAGCCCCTTCGGCRCCTTCACCCCAATTCCCTCCCGGCGGCTGCTTCCCATGCCGCGAGCGGCCCCATCCGCCGGGATGGGCCGGAGCTCGGGAGCCCTGGGATGTCCGGGAGCATCCGGCCCCGCTGGCTGAGCCGGGAGGAGAGCGGCGGAGCCGGCGCCGCRGGAGCCGCCGCAAGCCCCAACGTGCCGGGCCCTAATTCTAGTCAATCTGAACCCAAACAGCGCTCGAAACCGCTCCGAGTGCCGTAAACCAGGCGCTCCCYGAGCCGCAGGGCCGGTTTTTCCCCCCACGGTGCTATTTCTCCCCCCTTCTCCACATGCTCCCAACACCAAACATGTGTTTTAAAAGGGAAAAGTGTGAAATTCGCGGAGCGGGAGAGGAAAGGGCCGGAGAGACCCAGCGCACGGGAGGAATGTGCAGCTCCCAGCCCCAAATACCTGCTGGAAGGTTTACTGCTTTCCTATTAAAAAAAGAAAAATAATAAAATAACACTGATCAGGTGCTAAGTAACGCTACAAAGTAAAACCACATTTCCAAGGTGTTGGGGACGTTTGCGCTTCTCTTGCCAAYGGCCGGGTTTCATTTTAGTTTTGTATCGGTGTTTTAAGTGGCCRGGAAAGCGAAGGAGAAACCCGCCGATAAAAAACGGCCAAGAGCAATTCGGAACTTATTAAGATCTGCAAAAGGCTTGGATGGGGAGAGGGGAAAAAAAAGATCCCAGAAAGAGCAAAAGAGGGGAACAAAAGGCGAGTGCTGCGAGGAGAAAGGCGCTTAAAGCGCCGCAAGCGACACTCGGGGCGCGGAGCCGCCGGTCCCCGCGCTTCCCTCTGCCGCCCTTCTCTTTAGGGCATTTTTCCTGCATGGATTTGGGTGCAAAGGGGTGAGGAAGAGCCTGGGGGCTGCAGCAGGAGCGGGCGAGCAGGACGCTGGTCCCGGCGCTCACGCGGCCCCGGCGGCTCCGGGGGATCCGGCTGCAGGTCGCGGTGCCGGGATGAGGTGGGTCTGGCTGCTCCCCCCTGTGCTGCAGGGCTAGCGGGAGCCTCGGCGCCAGCCCAAATTGCCCCAGTGAATTGCCAGCGGGATTAACCCTGTGGTGCCCGGGAAGCGCCTGGCGCGGGGCGCTCCGGACGCGGCCTCGCTGAGGAGGCTCCTGGATCGGGGCTTTYGGGGGGAATTTTCCCTCCCCGCTCCTGCTCTCAATGGGAATCCCTGCTCCAAGTGCTGCTCTTGGACCCTTCCTGGGGCTCCAAGCAGGGCAGACAGGGCAGCATGGGAGCGGGAAGGGGTCGATCCCGCAGCATCCTGGTGCCGGAGCTGCCGGCTTCCCCGGCATCGCGGCCAACATCGCCTCGAGATGATCCCGCGGCCAGGAGGAAGCAGAACTTCCTGCTGTGAGGACGGGGTTTTGTCCCCATTGTGGGGACGGGATGGGGACGGAGCCCTCCGGCCACCTCATCCTGCCAGGCTGAGCCCACCTGGATTCATTCCACAGGTGGCTCAGCCCAACTCACTGGCACAGGGCAGGAGTCACCAAAGGGCAGAACTGCCCCCAAGCCCCCATCCCCGGGGGCGCTCCTTGATCCGGGGAGGTTCCTATTGTTCGGGATGGGGAAAGGGGGATTCATTGTTCTCTGGGGGGGTGTGGGGGGAGCGTCTCTATTGTTCTCTGA
>NW_020455399.1:1181806-1185027 GCF_003342845.1 Nothoprocta perdicaria | reverse complement strand
CGCGGTAGGTGCGTAAGAGCCGCCTTCCCACGGGTGACTCATGCGCTGCCTTCCCGGCCGCTCCCGCGCCCCCGGGGCCGCCGCCGCCGCCGCTCCCCGCCGCTCTCGGCGCTGCGCCGGGACCGGCCCCCCCGCCGCCCGAGCGCAGCGGCCGGAGCTGCCGCCGCCCCGGGAGCCGCGACCCTCCGGGGAGCCCCCGGCCCCGTTGACCCCGCAGGGCAGCAAAGGGCAGGGGGAGCCCCCGGGTGCCCCCCCCGCCTCGCTGCTCGTTTCCCTCCTGGGGGACACGACCTCCCCGCCACATCCTTCTGATCCCGATGGTCCCACTTCCATCTGCTCTTCCCAGCCTCTCCTTCGGGGTCTGGAGTGATGGGGGTCCCCGTGGATGGGGAGCGGAGCTGCTGTCGGGGCGGGCAATCCCTGGGAATGTGAGGAGCTTTGAGGGGGGATGTGTGTGGGGGGGGGCATTGATGTGCCCCCYGGCCCCCGGGGACCCCGGGGTGCAGCCAGTCAGGTGTGTGCTGCCCTGACCGCACAGTGAGGGGCAGGTCCCTGCCTCCTCCAAGGGGGTGTCCAGATTTCCTCATGGAGAAGGAGCTTTTCTACCACCCGAGATCCAGGGGCTTTGGGGAAGCTTCTGATTTGTCTTCATGGAAACTTTCTCCCCAGTATCAGCGTGGGGGAGCTGTGCAGTGTGGCAGGCGGCGGCTCGAGGCTGGCACAGGGAATCCCTGCTGGGAAGGGGGCTCATAGAGGAGCCCCCCACCCTGCCCAGCAGCCRGAGCCCCCTCAGAGCAGGAGTGGCACAAGGGGGCACAAGGAAGAGCTTCCCTCGGAGCACGGATGGGGCCGTCGCGGCGCCCACCTGCCCCCCACATCTGCTTCTCCCCCCCTGCATCCCCCGGCAGGGACCGYGGCAGCGCCTCCCCATTTTTCACCTGGATCAAAGAGCGTCTCGGCCAGGCCATTTGTTTGAGGAGACAGGCCAGGAAAGGCAGCACATTCCCAGCCCGYGCCGGGCGCTTTCCCACCTGGGAGATGGGGATGAAGGCCCTGGGATGGCGCAGGTCCCGTCCCATGGGACATCTCGCAGCATGCTTCATCCCTGGGCTCGCCGGGGCGCGGGGGCTGGTGCCGGGGCRGGATGATGCCGGGAACGCCGGCGCTGCGCTCGCCGCTCGCTCTGAGTCAGTGCGGCCGGCGGGACGCAGATGCGGTTCCCGCTGCCCTTTGAGAGTGACCTTTAAAGCGCCGAGCGCGCGGCGGCTCCGGCCTGGTGCTCCAACCGGCTCCCTTCTTGGGGCCGGGATTCACCCTCGCCTGCAAAACACCCGGAGACACCGGCACGGAGCCGGGATCCCGGCACAGCCCCCCACGCGGGTCCCGCTGCCCTGGATGTGCCAGCCCGYGTGGGGCCCAGTGTCCCAGATGAATCCAGGGACGGCGATTCCCAGGCAGAGCTCACTCCGCGGAGCCCTTGGACAGCGCGAGCATCTGGCTCCAGGGCCGGGGTGTAAAAAACAACAACCCAGAAGGCCAACGCAGAAAAAAGCCCCGGGAAAGCCGCAGCGGAGCTCTGCGTCTTACTGTCTGCATCCTTTTAAAGTGACCTGTGGGAAAAATAAAGCGGCTAGAAATGCAAAGAATCCGGCAGGCAGAGTTGGCTTTGCATCCTTCCCAGCAAACGTTTCCCCCTCCGTGGGTAATTTATAACCCGCTTAACCCCTGCAGTGCGGCCCTGCRCACGAGAGCATCCCCGTGGTGCCCGCGGTGCCCGGGCAAGAGCGAACGGTGCCCGGAGGCGCCCGCGGATCCGCAGGGAGCGGAATGTGCAGCAAGGGCCGAGGCGGGTGCCAGAGCGCCGGGGCCGGGCAGGGAGCTGYGCGGGCGCCCCGAGGAAATGTAGGTCGCTGGCGCTGAACGGGAGGGGAAAATAAAGAGCATGGAGTGTTTCTGGAGAGGGGTGGGAGGAGGAGGGAGGGCCAGGAACTCCCCGGCAGCAAATATTTGCCAACTGGAATATTGCGGCCTGGGAAGGCTTTGGCTATTAAAAGGCGCGGGAATGCRGGAGCGTGGAGCCGGCTCGCGCCAGGCATCTTGCAGGCAGGTGCGGAGCRCGGGAGTCCGCGGGGCCCCCCGGCGCTCTGGGACCCCCGTGCTCCCCCCAGCCGCTCTGCTGGGATTTACGGCACCAGCTCCCGGTGTCTCCCATTGCCGCAGCCATCACCCACTGGGGTGGCTGGGACTGGATGTCAAGATGTGGGAATGGGCGGGAGGGGCAGATCCAGGYGGGCACTGGCGCACTCAGCCCCACTCGGATGAGCAGAGGGAAGGAGGCTGCGGTGCCGGCTCCGGCCATGTGGTCCCCATTAGGGGCGAAGGCGAGCGAAGGCCCCGGCCTCCTCCTCCTCCTCCCCACTGCGACCGCATCGGTGCTGCCGTAAATAATGTTAATGGGCCTGGCGGTGACAGCCGTCGAGGTGACAGAGCCGGTGCCCTCTGAACCCATAAAATCAGGGCTGTAAATCTGGATCGCGCTGCTCGCCCGGCAGCACCGGCTCCTGYGGCCTCCGTCCCGGCTGCTACCCGTCCCGGCAGCATTTGGCTCTTGCCTGCTCCCGGCCCGTCGGCCTCGCACCTCCCGGTGCTGCCGGTGATCATGCAGGGATGCGCAGCCCGACGGACCGGCCCCGCTCCGACACGGAGCTGCTGCATCCCGGGCTGCTGCTGGGCAGGCGCAGAGCCCGGCCCAGCCCCAGCGGGTCGGAGACACCGGGTCCTCGTGCACCCACCAGGCCAGGGGGGAACCCTGGGGGACCCCATGTTCCTCCCGGGCCGGCAGCAGCCCCTGCCCCCTGGGCCTCCCATTCCTATTCCCCCCAAACCCCTGTCCTTATGCAACACCATCCCTGTGTCCTCGCTGCATCCCTCTCTCCCTTTATCCTTGTCTCACTGCATCCCTCTCCCCTGTATCCCTGTCTCCTACAGCCCTATCCCCTTCATCCCTGTCCCCCTGCATCCCTGTCTCCTACCTCTCTGTCCCCCTGCATTCCTATCTCACTGCATCCCTGTCCCCCTGCATCCCTGGCTCCTGCATCCCTATCCTCCTTCATCCCCATTCCCCTTCTTCCCATATCCACCTGCATCCCTTGCTCCTCTGCATCCCAAGCCCGGCGCCACCCCCTCTCCTCCTGCATCCTCCATCCCCCGCCTCCCGCAGT
>NW_020455399.1:1174220-1181430 GCF_003342845.1 Nothoprocta perdicaria | reverse complement strand
GAGGGGCGCGGGCAGCGGCGGGCGGCACCGGCGGGGGGGGGTGCGCGGGCACGGGAGGGGGTGCGCGATACCGGTGGGGGGGCACCGGGGGCATCGGCGGCACCGCGGGGGGGCCGCCAGCATCGCGGGTCGCGGCGGCCCCGGAGCAGCCGCGGCCGGGCAGCCCCCCCGCAAAGATCCCCGCTCCCACTCCGGTTCTGCCCCGGGGGGGCGGCAGCAGCTGCCCCCGTTTCGGGGTGTCCTGGGGGCAGCAGCCGCCCCGCGGTGCCCCCGGTGCCGCCCCGGTGGCCGCGCGGCCGGACGGGGCCGCGGGTGACGCGGTGGCCGGGGCGAACCCCGCCGGGCCCCGGCGCCACCGGCCTCCTTGGGGACGGGCCTGGCGGGGACCCGCGCGCCGGCTCCGTGCCCAGGCCCTGCTTCGCGCCAGCGCCGRGCCCTCCTCCTCCTCCTCCTCCCGCCGCCAGGACGCTGTTCTCAACGCCTGTTACCGGGGCTGCCGGCTGTTCTCCATCTGTCACTTCGTGGACGCCGGCGCCGGGCTCGACGCCACCAGAGCCCAGTGCGAAGCAGGTAACGCGCCGGCGGCTCCGCCGTTCCCGGCGCCCGCTCCGCTCCGGAGCCGGCTCCGAGGAGCCGCTCACGCCGCCGCCTCCCGCCGCAGCCTGTGCCGAAGCCTACGGCGGAGCTGAGGAGCAGCGCGGCTGCGCCAGCGGCTGCCGCCGGCAGCAGCTCCCGGCGGAGAGCGGCCCGGAGCAGGTGGGACCCCCAGGTTCCCCCCGGGTCACCCGCGGGACCCCCGGGATCCCCCAGTGCTGGTTACGGAGGGGACCGTAGTCCCCRGGAAAGGTTTGGCCTCGCAGACCCCCTGTTTGGGTCTGTTCTCCACTCCAGCCATTAGCAACGCCTCCCGCCTACGTTTAATTAACTCGGGTTTTGCCCAGTTAATTAAATTAGGCTCTGGCCCAAGGTGGGGCCGTTTGGCCCTTTGTGGCCGGGGGAGGTTTCAGACTGGGAAGAAGTGGGGGGTGGTCCTGGCAAAACCCCTTGTAGGCCCCACATCCCGAGTGCTCCCGCTCACTGGTGGCCGCCACATCCCRTCGGAATAGCCACCGCATCCCTTTGGAGCGGCCACTGCATCCCTTTGGAGTGGCCACCGCATCCCATTGGAGCAGAAACCGCATTCCATTGGAGCATCCGGCGGCCCTGGAGCCTCCGTGACTCCCCCTGCGCCCCCTCGGCCTCCGCTCGGCCTCCTCGCCGGGTTCCCAGGGCAGAATCCAACCGATTTATTTCCTGTTTGCCGGCCTGCCCGTGCGAGAGGAGCCAGCGGCAGGCAGCGGCCAAGCGGATTCCAGCGGGGAGGCTTTAAAAATAACAACTCACTGCCACGGCCAAGAATCTGGGACACGGGGCCGCTGCCAGCGGAGCGGAGCCCGCGGCGTCACCGGCCGCGTGGGGCATCCGCCGGGATGGGGACAGGGACGGGGACGGGGACGGGGACGGGGTGCGCGGCGGGGACACCGCTGAGCCCGGCACCTTGCAGGGCCGGGAGCCGGCGCCGGCGCCGCTCTCCGTGCTCGACCTGCTCTCCACCTTGTGCTCCGGCATCGTCAGCTCTGCCCAGAGCTTCATCTCCTCCACATGGACCTTCTCCCTGCAGGCGGATGACGGCAAAGTGGTGGTTTTCCAGGTAGGGCTGCGGCTCCGGAGCATCCCGGTGCTGGAGCAGCTGGGCCGGCTGCCCCTGCTTTGCCGGTGGGACAAAGCCTCACAGCCATCCTTCCTCCTCCTCCTCATCCTCCTCCTCACTTGGTGCCAGTCACAGCCGGAGCTGGAGTCCCCTGTGCCGGAGCGAACGGAGCGGCCGCGGCCGGGCCCCGGTGCGTGATGGAGGGGTCGGGGACAGGGCCGGAGCGGGTGGCACCGCCGGGGACCCGGGTGGCACCCGGGCTCAGAGCCACCTCCCRCCCCAGGCTCCGGGCAGAGGGTCCCAGAGGCGCCGGAGCCGGGGGGCCGCGCGGAGCCCCCGCCGCCCGGGCACGACCTCCTCGGCTGCATGTCCAGGTAGGCGCAGCCGGCGGGACGGGGCGGCCGGGCGCCTGCGGGGGCTCCTGCCATCCCCGGGTGCCCCGCGTGGCCGGTGCTGCTGCCCAGCTCTGCCCGTGGCCCCGGCGGGGCGGCTGGCAGGCGCTCGGGCCTTCCTCGCTGGATCCTGGCCRCCGGCCTCCTCCTCTCCGTCGCGGCCATGCTGTGGCTGAGCTGCGCCAGCCTCGTCACCGCCCCCGAGCACCGCGTCCGCACACAGGTACCGATGGGGACCAGGCGCCTGGTGGGGACACAAGTGCCCCGGGGGGGTCCCGATGCGGTGCCCCCGCCGCACTGTCCCCCCCGGCCTCTCTTGCAGCCGCYGGGCACCAAGGAGGGGCCGTCGGGGGCCGCGGTGCCGCCCGTGCTGGCCGTCACGCTGCACCCCGCGGCCCCCGCGCACGGCGGCCCCCCGCTCCGCCCGGACAAGACGCTGCTCTAGCGGCACCCCCGGGTGCAGCGGCACCGCGCCGAGGCGCCGGCGGGGCCGCAGCGGGAGCGGGAGCCCGGCCGGCCGCCCTGCAGGCTCCGGCGCTGGGAATTCCGGAGCCGGGACGTGGCGAATGGATTTGGCGGCGGCAGCCGCAGGGAGCAGCGGCCCTGGCTCCCGCCGTGCCCAGCGCTGCCTCCAGCCGGCCCCTTCCCGGGAAGCTCCGGCCCCTCCCGGCTCCGCAGCCTCCTCGGCACCAGCCCTGGCCCTTGGGGACACCTGCATCCAGGTGATGCCATCGGGGTCTCCCGCGGGCCGGCCCCATGTCCCCAAGGCGACGAGGCAGCCCCTGGGATGCAGCCATGTCCCATTTGGAGGCGGGAAGCACCGGGTCCCCTCCGGCCTGCGCTCCCACCCTGGGTGCCGAGGACACCCAGTGCCACCCTGTTGGGGACCGGTCTGCCCACCGCCCTCTCCGTCCCCGCGTCCCTGTGTGCTCCGAGTCGCCCCGGTGGCCCCTGTGCAGGTGACTCGTCCCCCTGAGGCCCCATCCTTTGGTGTCCCCACTCGTTCCACGCGCTGGCCCCGGCGCTTCCGCGCTGCTCGGTGTCACTGTCACACATGCAAGGGRGCTGGGGACAGGGTGGGGGGTCCCCTTCCCACCGTGGCATTTTGGGGCTCCGCTCACATCGGAGCATTGGTGTCCATGGGATGGAGCCTGGCAGTGGCTGCAGAGCTGTGTTTTGGGTCAAAACGCCACTGGTTTGGTGAAAAAGACCTGGCCCAGCCCCAGCAACACAAGAGGAGGAGGAGGAATAAAGGTTTGTACCCGTCCCGGCAGCATCCGAGGCTCCTTCGGTCCGTGCTCGCGGTTCCGATCCGGGCTTTGCGAGCCGGAGCGGGAAGGGAGCCAACAAAACCCGCCCGGCTCCCCGGCACGGGCTGCTCCGCAAAGCGAGGCCAAGCCCAGCTTGGGGCCGGCGGGGGAGCTCCGCGAGGCTCAGGAGGAGGCCGAGCCTCCACGGGGGGAGGCCCGTGCACGCCAACACATGTGTGTGCCACGCGTGCGCGCTCGCAAAGGTGGCACCTTCCCCCGCGGCGCGCGCGTGCCCTGGCGCGGCGCCTGCCGCCGGAGCGGCCGCGGAGCCGCCGGGGGGTGCCGGGGCCGGCCGGGGGGAGCCGGGGCCGGCCGGGGGGAGCGGTGGCCCCGCTTTCCCGCTGGCCGCAGCGGGACGCCGGCGCGAGCCGCATCCAAACAAGGAGGTGCGCGAGGCGGCGCGGCCGGGGCCGCTCGTGCGCCGGTGCCGGAGCGGCCGGGCCTGGAGCGCTCGGCAGCCCCGTGGGCATCCCCAGGGCACCAAGGAATTGCGGCCAGGGAGGTGACAGCCGCTTGCCCAAGGGGGCCAGACAGGGGGCACAGGGCTCTCCTGGTGCCAGGACATGGGAGGGCGCCGGGTGGCCCCGGGATGGAGCCTGCGGAGGAGCCTCGGAGCGGCACCGGAGCGCGGCGGTGCCCTGAGCCCAATGAAAACCAATCTGGTGGTGCTAATGGGATTGGTTCTGTCCCTACCACGCACATTCCAGGCGGGCTCGAGGGAGCCGCTGCGAGGAGGGGGTGCTAACGAAGCCAAGTGATTCTCCGCATTGGCACGCGGGAGCGGAGTGCCGGGCCGCTGGCGGGGCGGGCGCAGCTGCCGCCGGATGCGCGGCCGGCACCGGAGCGGCTCCGCGCTCCCAGCTCGCTGCCAAGGGAGGCGCGTTGGGCATCCCCGGGGTGGTGAGGTTCCCGGGAATGCCAGCCTCTCCAATGCAGCTCCCAGCAATGCCGGCCTCTCCAGCATGGCTCCTGGGAATGCTGGCCTCTTTGGCATAGCTCCCGGGAATGCTGGCCTCCCTAGCATGGCTCCTGGGAATGGCCTCCTCAGTACAGCTCCTGGCAATGCGGCCTCACCAGCACAGCTCCTGGGAATGCCGGCCTGCCTGGTGCGGATTCCCGGCACCGTGTCCCGCAGCCAGGGACATGCCAGACGGACACTCTCCGGGAGAGAGGGACGTCACAGGGCCAATGCCGTCCACACCATGGGCTGGACACATCGGAGCGCCCGTGCAGAGGAGCTCACACCAGGCCAGACATCCTTGTCCACTCCAGGCATCCCTGCCCGCTCTGGATACTCGGATACCTGGGTATCACTCTGGGTAACCCTGCCCTCTCCGGATACCCAGGTATCACTCCRGGTATCCCTGCCCGCTCTGGATACCCGGGTATCACTCCGGGTATCCCTGCCCGCTCCGGATACCCGGATACTCGGGTATCACTCCGGGTATCCCTGCCCACTCGGGGCGCCGCTTCCCCCCAGCCCTGTGGCCTCTCGCCCGCGCCGAGGGCAGCGCTGCCAGCTCCTGATCCGATCCCTCGTCCCGCGGGGCCGGACGCGGATTTGGAGGCCGCAGCTGGCGGAGGCCGGCGCTGCGCCCGGCTTGGCTCGCTCGCTGCCAGCCCGCGCTCCCTGCGGCACGAGGAGCGCAAAAAGAGGGAAGGAATCCCTGGATACATCCCCACGGCTCCAAGGGAACACCAGAGAGAAGGAAAACATCAAGAGTTTGGGGTTTTCTTTAACCCAGCAGTGGAACACCTGGTATTACAGGGAGCTCCACGGTAGGAATAACAGCGTGGCCTCCATATGCTGCCGGGGGGGGTTGATATATGGGAGCTGTGCGAGTCGTGCGGGCGCTGGGCTAACGCGGGCCGTAAAAATCACCTTAGATATAAGGCGAGCTCCTTGGGGAAGGGACTAAGTGCACTCAACGAGTAATGAATAGAAATAAAAACAAATAGCAAATGGCCCATAAAATAAAACAATAACTGCAACTAAAAAGGGCCTGGATCTGCCGTGAGAGATAAAATCCCATCCGTGATATGGAATAACACGAAATGCTCCCCTTTGGTTCTTTCTCCGCGTGACACGAGTCATGCACGGAGTTATGGAAAACATGTCYCTTGCAGCGTCTTATAAATGCATTTTTTCATGCTCGGAGAGACGTCGTGGGGTTCGGTTTAACTGGGGTCTGGGGAACACGTGAGAGGCGTTTGCAGAGCCCAGAGCGCGGCCCAGCCTGGTTATTCCCGCAGGGAAGCGGAGGGGAAACGTTCCCAGCTGCGACGTGCCGAGCCCCCCGGCACGGGGCAGCAGGCCGGGCCGCTCGGTTTACGACTTTGCACAGAGCAAACGGAGCCATAAATAACAATAAAACAAGGGAAAGTGGCTCTTTTAAGCCTTTTGGAGCAGGGTGTTTGTGTGGGCTGCCGAGTCAAGGCTATAAAAAGGAGCCTTGGGAGAAAGGGAAATGCCTAAAAATGAAGCGGAGACACTCCGAGGAAAACGGCATTTTAGGGGCTTGAGGAGCCCACCAGGAATCCCAGCGGAGCCCCGGGATGAAACAGGGATGYGGGACCTGATAACCTGACCTGATAACTTGGTGCTTGGATGTGCTGACATCTCCAGCACCGCGTAGGTGTCTGGAATAACACGGCCCCAAGGTCTTGGCTGGGGTCTCCGTATGCTGTGGCAATACAAAAACCAAATTAATAAGGACGGCTTTCCTCTCTCCCAAAGGTTTTATGAGGCTTAATTAATGAACGTCTGTAAAATGCATTTGGAGCTGGGAATGAAATGTGCTGTGGAAATGCCAAATATTCTTTTTTTCTTTTAATGCTCCAGCAGATTTAGAAGGTTTAAATAAGAAAAATACAGAGCTTCTCTGAAAACAGATCCCTCTCCTTGAAGCGCAGAAGTGCAGAACATGAAGTTTTCATCCGGCTAACTTGAAAGGGCATTTTCATGGCTCTCTAAGCGTGTTTATTCCCATGCACACATTCCCTGCTCGCCTTGCGCGGACGTGGAAAGCGAGGCATGGGAAATCAAAGCGGCTCACCCGCGCTCGCTGGCACCGGCCGTGCCATGAAGAATTCCCAGATTCCCAGCGACAACTGGAGCGCCCTCGGCCCCCTCGCGCCTCTCCAGATGCGTGCCGGCTTTGCGGATTACACGGAGCGGCAGCGCTCGGCCACGGCTGTGCCGGTGCCTTTGGGAAGAGCCCTCGCTGATGCCGACCATGTGTCCGGGATGCAGATAGGAAGGAAAATGGTTGGGGGGGGGAAGAGGGAAAATCGTCAAATCTGCAAATGTTGACAACAAAAGGGCACCCTCTGGAGGGTACCGCTGCTCCTGCACACGTGGGTTTTCCAGGGAATGCTGGCGCACCGGGATCCTGGAGCAGGGAGCCTTTGGAAGGGGGGAATGGCCAGCCTGGCTGTGGGGATGGTGCCTTGGCCTTTCCCCGCTCCCAAAGGCATCCGCGGGGATGCAGGGACATTGCGGGGGACGGGACAGGTTCGCGGGGACACAGGGGCCGCTGTCAGGGCGAGGACATCAGCCCGGGGTGGCCTGGGGGGTGACGGGTCCCTCGGAGGCATCGCAGAGCCCTCATGGCAGTGACAGACACCCCCCCGAAGGGGTGACAGGGCCCCGGGACCCCCGGCGCTGCCAGGGTCCCCCATGGGGGGGTGACAGCACCCTGGGGGCCCCCAGGACAGTGACAGCCACGCCGGGGGGGTGACAGGACCCTGAGGGGGGTGACCCCCCCCCCCCAGAACCTCCGCGGTGGTGACAGCTCCCCTGGGACCCCCAGGGCCGC
>NW_020455399.1:1046404-1173926 GCF_003342845.1 Nothoprocta perdicaria | reverse complement strand
GCCGGCGGGCCGGGGCCGGCGCGGCCTCCTTCCCCCTCCAGCCTGCTTCCCCCTCCAGCCTCCCCGGGCGGGCCCCGACCGTGGCGGTTTCTCGCTCGTTTTCCCCGCCGCCGGGCCGGGGGGCCGCTCCCCGCCGCCGCAGCGCCATTTCCCGCCGCTCGCGGCTCGGCGGCTCCCGGCCAGAGGCCTCGTCCCCAAGCGCCTGCCCGCGTGTCCCCCCCGCACCCCCGCCCGGGGGCACCCCCGGTTCGGCCGGGTTTAGGTCTGTTAAAAAAAAAATATATATATACATATATATATAGTGTTTCCCTGCGGGTCATGTGCAAAAAGGCATTTTCCACCCCAAAAAGCCCTGTCCCTGGCCAAGCTCGGTGCGGACGGGCCTGATCGGGCGGCTCCTGGGGGGGCAGGGGGCGTTTGGGGGGGTTTCGGAGGGATTTGGGGAGTTTTTTGTTGCGCCGCTACAATGAGTCACCCAGTGCCCGCTGCCTGCGCCCTCACACCGCCCCCGGATTTCTGATTTTTAAATAAAATTTGCCGAAATTTGGGTACTTTGGGCTAGTCTCCCGTTTCCTGAGCCGCGACTGTCTCAGCAGGTGCCTGAACCCTCACACGGGACCATCCCTAGAGAGCAAGAGGAGAAACCCGCGGGAAATTTAAGGGCATTTCTTATCAACCAGCAGTTCCTTGTCGGGTGCTTCTGCAGGCCTTTCCATTTGGTGTTTATTTTTCCCGTTTTTCCCCCCCCGCTCGCCGGGTTTTCRCTGTCTAAGGCGAGAGGGCAGAGCCCGCGCTCGCTGGCACGCGCACACATGCCATCCCGCTGCGGCTCCAACAGCCTCTGCACCATTTCCATCTTTGGGCTTGCTACCGCGTGGCCGCCGCTAGACATCCCTAAAGCTTCCCAAAAAGCAAGGAAAGGGACTCGATGGCTGTGGACACACAGTGCCGGGGCGCTTTGGTAGCCTGAGATGAGGCTGCTGCTGGGATTTGCTTGGGATCCGTGCAGGAAAAGCGCSCAGGAAAACCCAGGCGTGGGTTTCGTGCTGCCTCTGTGCCGTAATTCCTCTTTTTTGCCTTATTTTTCAAGCATGCAATAAGAAACCTTTTTATATGTTCCCAATGCAAAGTATGTTCTCTTCTGAAGGAAGCCGCCTTGTTTTGGCGTGGAGGAATGTCACGCACGGCAAATGGCTTTCAGCRAAGGCTTGCAGGGGGACACGGATTTTGGGAAAACCGCTTCCGATGCCGGAGAGCTGCTGCTGTGGAGGCCTCCAGCAGGGCTCCCCAGTGCCCCTCYGGAGCTGGGATGGATCCCTGGAAGAAGGGCAGGGAGAGGGGTGGTGTAAACACTTGTCCAAAACCTTCCTCGGAGCATGGCCCGGCAGCCTGCTTGCTGGAAGCAGTTCCACCTGCTGAAACCAGAACGGATGGATGAGGGAGACCCGTGGGTTTGCCTTATCTTAAAGCACATATATCTTGGTTTCCATGCAGAGGAAGCAGACCGGCACTGCCCTATCCTGATTCCGCCTGGAAAAGGGAGCAAATGTGCAGGGGGAAGGGGGAGGAACAGAGTTAAGTGGAAGATAACGATACAGGCTGTGAGTCCACCTTGCTTTTGCGTTACTATAACCTTTAGTATTCAACGAGACACCCCTTGGTTTTGAAACCGTACARAGTTTGGTTTTATATGTTTTTTTTTTTGCTCTGTATTCTGCCCCATGGCAATTCTTAAACAGATTTTAGATGCTAGATGTGGTAGACGTGGTGTAAATGTTTATGCTCTAATTGAATCACGGTAAAAATAACCGCTGCTTTCGTAGCCAACGTTGGAAGGCTTCTGAGCGGGAGGTTTTATTTAGACAAAAAGTAAACTTCAGTGAGTCCTTAAAAGTTCCTCTCTTGCCCTCCAAGTGTTGCTTAGCATTAACAGCTTGGTAAGGAGCAGGCTTGCATCATGGGACGATGGCTAAGGAATCTTTTCCGCTCTCGTTTCTTTGAGGGATAAATGCTGAATTTCCATCGTTCTTGAGGAAAAGCTCTGTCCTCGCTCTGGGGGTCTTGGGGAGTTCTGCTCGGGTAAGGCAGGYGGGGTGGGATGCACAGAGCCTGGAATTGGGATTGTGTCCGGCACGGGTGCGTGTCCACCGAAGGTAAGTGCCGCGGATTTGGGGACGGCAGCGGATGTGACTGTGGAACGGAGCTGGATGGGGTGCCATGAGACCGAGCGCCGGGCAGCTGCTTGGGGCTGCTGCAGAACCCCACCGCTCTAGGAGCGACAACAGTCCCCGGCGGGAGACTCCCTCATTTTCAGGCTCCTCTGGGCTTTTCCTAAGGCCTGAAGTGAAGGGGCTGGCACGGCCGAGCGGCCACGGGAAGGCTCCAAACTGCTGTATTRGATGGAGGGAAACCTGCCCCGCGAGGAACGGCTCCCGGGCTGCCCGGTGCTTCCTCGCGTGGGACCGGTCCCCGGCGGCCGTGTCGCCGTGGGTGGCTCTGCTGTGCTTGCCGGCACCGCTAGGTGCCTCTCGGCTTTTGCGAGCGGCGCCGCGGAGGCTCCCGGCGGCGGGCGCCCGGCGAGATGCTCTTGTGTTTCTTGTTCTTTCCACCTACCTCTGCTGTGGCTCTCCCTCTCCCAGAGGCTCGCTCTGACCGTAAGGGTAGGAGCGCTAATTTGTGCATATGGTGCGGGAATATGGAATTGTTTAAGGCAGCGCTGTCAGCGGCAGCGCTCGACGTGTCAAGAGGCGCATGCCAGAGATGCGCAGGCAAATCTTACAAGTGTAAAACCAGCCATCCTTCTGGTGCTGCTCGTGTAGCCGGCCCGTGCCGGGAGCGCGAGGCGGCTGATTTATTTGCCGCCGCATGTGGCTGYCAGAATCAATGGCTCAAAATGATTTCTAGACTTGCTCAGGCTGTTCTTGGCTCTGCGAGATCACGTTTGGGGCTATAAAGTTGGGCTSCTTCTTAGCCTCTTCCTGTCTCCGTGGCCGGGCAGGTGCCGGTCGCCTCGAGGCCGCTGCTCGTGTTTATTGCCCGCTCCTCATGCTCAGCTGCAGGTTGCTCGGGGGCAGAGGGGACCAGGAGCATCCTCATCGTGTCCCTGTCCTGGCAGCTCTGCGGGACAGCGGACGGGACCTTCATGGTTAATGGTTCCTCAAGCTATCGCYGAGCGCCCATGAGCGCGACCCTTCCCCATGAGCCGCCCTGGCCGCTTTGGTGCTCTCCGTTCGGCGGCTAAGCAGCAATTCCCGCTTATTCCTTCCTGTGAGGATGCAGGCAGCTCCGTGATGGAGCCGGTCATCGGGATCCCGTTCTCGCGCCGTGTCCAGGGACGGCGTGTTCCGAGCGGGGCTGCACGTGGGAGCGCCCGGCGGTGGCAGGGACCTCGACGTGCTCCGCTGTGTCACCCGCGGCGCTTTTCTGTCCCGTGCTCCGCTGCTGCGCTCGGCCAGGCCAGCCGGCCTCTGACAGGCGGCCAGTTTTATTAGTGCTTTTAGCAGAGACCAGGATCCCACCTCCTTTGGCTCGAGAACAACCTCCCGGCTGAAGTCTGGGAGCTGCAGATATTTGTGTGCGTCTACTGGGCCCTGTGTGAGGCCAGCTCGGGAAAAAAAAAAGAAAGGCAAGAAAGAAAAACAGAGATTTGGAAATGCATCTGGGACCCCTCGGGGGACAAAAGAATAACGCCTAAAGAAAACAGTTGAACACTTAAGGAAAACATCTTGCTTTCATTTGCTGCCTTACCTTTGGGTTATGGGGATTCCCTTCATTGCAGCTTGGGATGAGTAGGACGCAGGTAGGCAAGGAAGAAGGGGATCAGTGGGACCAGGTTCAAAAAAGAAATGAAGGAAAGGAAAAATATTCCAAGAGAATTGCAAGGATATTCCAATAATATTTTCCCTTGATTCCTGTGAATGTGGCTTTAAATATTGCTTTCATTAAATGCACGGCTGCAGTTGGATGGGGTGGGAGACGATCTTCCAAGGCCTCGATCCCCAGGCCATGAGAGGGGCACCACAAAGCCCTCGCGTTAAATATTCTTGAATTTTGAGGTTGAAGTATAAAAGGTGGAAGGCTAGACTTTTAAACTGTGTCTGACTCTTCACCATTCAGCTTCAGACATTTTATAGAAACCTTTATTATTATTTTTTTCTCCAGAAGATATTACTCCCTCTAAAACTCGAAGCCATTTCTAATGTCTCTATTTCAGCACTCCAGATTGCTACTCGCTTCTAAATAGAATTATTAGTCTTGGACTTTTTACTCGTATTTATTGCTTCTGATGAAGGAGAAGGTGTCAGGAGAGGAAACCGAGTGGAGGCAGAGGAGAAAATTTAGCAGAAATTAAAAGAAGGTAGAACAGGCAGCAAAGACATTGATGATTTTTTTTTTTTTTTTTCCCTCCTATTTTTCATTTTCCTTAAGGATGATTGTGCTTCTCTGAAGGCTGCCTCCTCTATTTGACATGTTAATATTTGATCGGTGGCTGATGGCTGAGGGCTCCCATTGCTGCTGGTTTGGCCGGGGAAGCGACGGCAAGCGCTGGTTTTTGTGGGATGCTGCAGGGCACCTAAGGAGGGTCACGGGGCAGGTATTTGAAGGCTCCTTGCCTGGCACCAGTGAAGCCTCCTCGCCCCCAAACTTCGGGGCTCCCTGTTGTGTTGAGGAACCCCCGTCTGTGACGCGTGGGGTCGGGAGCATCATCCAGAGGGGTCTGCGAAGCGGCCACCTCCGCGGTGCTGCCCTGGCCATCCTGCCCCAGCGTAATACTTGTTAGCGTGAGGTGCTGAGGACTCATCTCCATCGCTGGAGCATGTGATAGCTCGAGGAGCTGCAATATTACAGTAACCATGGCGACCAGTGACTTATCTGAGGGAGTTTGACTTTTGTTTTGATTTTAAGTGTCTTAATTGTAGTTTAAAAATCAGAATCGGAATGTGTTTTTTACTTGGGCGTGAAACCAAAGGCATTAAATGATTTGCATTATTAAAATACCTACAATACCACCTTGGAAAGATTCTTGGAGAAGGCCCTTAATATTCATCCCGTAGGTTCTAAATAAAGTTACTCCACAGCTTTCTGCTAATTCTGCTGCCCTTGCTGTAATTYGTTTTCTTCCTGCACACTTGAGTGCTCAAACAGGGCCCTTTTGTGATCCAAAGGCCTTTGTTTATCCAAGGAAAAGTGCATGCATCCAGGGAAAAACAGGGGCATCCCATGCTTTACACGCAGGCTCCTTTTCCTCCATCCTGTTCGGTGCCTCCGCCACAGGCTTCTACCTTTAGGGCCCGTGTTTGCCGTCGAGGCCGCCCCTTGGAAAGCTGCCTTGCTTCGGAATCCTGCCAAGCCCCTGGAGCGTCTCCTGGATGAGAAACTGTCGAGCGCCGCCTGCCCAGAGAGAGAGAAAACGGGGGTGGCTGTTGCTGGGGATGCTCAACTGGGATGCTGAGAGCCTTGGCAGCGCCAGGACTATCCGTCCTTGCGAGGAAGACTATGGTACAGAGGAGGAGTAGCAGGAGGTCAGGCGCTTGTGCTGCCAAGTGTCCCTCCCGCTCCCTCCGACGGCTGCACTTRGAATCCAGACGGGTTCTAAGTCCCCCCAGCGCGTGCGCAAGTTGCAAACAAGCTGAAATAGGAACTCATGCTCGGTAAGCTTTTAATTCCCGCTTTGATGTTTTTAATCATCAGCGAAGATTTGGTGGAAATGATTCCTTAGCTGGAAGCACTTGGGCTCTGCGTGGTGGAGGCGTCAGGGGCTGGTGGGGATGATGCCGAGGTCGCAGCATTCGGGATGCAGGTCTCCTTGGGCCCTCTCCTGAGCTCAGCTGAACCCGTGCCTCAATTTGGCCTTCACTGCTTGGAGAAGAATTGATGCCGCTTGGCGTGAGCGGCCCTGCTGCGTTTGATTCCATACCTGTAACACGGGAGCGAGTTCCTTTGGTTCTGCTGGGACTCACGATGCCCGACCCAAACCTGCTGCTCGTGCAAACAGGTCTCTCCCAGAGCAGAAGTCCCTCACGCACCCTGCTCCTGTCCTCCATCCGCTTTACGTTTCCCCCTGCATTATCAGGAGTGGCTGTAGGGAGTTTGGCAACGCGATGACTATTTGTGCGGCCTCGTCCTGAGCGGCTCCGCAGGGGAGCGCGGCTCCCGTATCCGTGTCCGCAGTCGCGGAGCCAGGCTGCCGTCTCCACGGGCTGGTGAGCATCCCAGGTTTCCCCATGCTTGCCTCCTTGGAAGGAAGGAAGCTGCCACGCGGTAAGTCGGGCCAGCAATGAGCCCTGAGCGCTGCTGCTTATTGCTGGAGAGCTGCTTGTGTCCCTGGTTTTGTTATCCCATCCCCTGACTCTTTCCAACCTGATCTGCTTCCCGATGGGCTCTCCTTGGCCCCGAGCCCTTTTCCTTCAGCCTTTACAAGCATCGTCCCCCTGAGCGATGGGGCTGCCCCGGGCCGTGCTCCTGGCCATGCTCATGCAGCTGGGCGAGCAGCGACGCTCCGCGCGCACCTGCAGCGGGTGCTTTATACGAGCAGCTTTCCAGCGAGCTGTATGGGATTTTTGTGTCAAGCTCTTGCTCTTCTACAGAATATTTCCGAGGCCAAATTGCGGGTTGTTTCTGGAAATCCTCCTCCGAGCACTGGTTCCCGTGCATGTTGTTTTCCTCCCGCAAAGTGGTATGTTGAAAAGTTCAGAGCTCTGTTCGAGGTGTAAATGGATCCCTACGATGCCCATGTGAGCGGCCCCATCTTTGCTCGCCCCATCGTGCCTYGCTCGGGGTGCCGGGAGCAAAACTGCTCTTTCAGAGGGGCACAGATAGAGCCTCCAGCAGCCCCRTCCGCTTGTGCGGGAGCGTTTCGGCTGTTCCTGGCACCGGGAGGGCGGTCGAGGCCGAGGGAGTCTYGCAAGGCAGCGGCGCCGAGGGAGAGCCTTTGGGAAAGCCAAGGAAATATTTACACTGGGAGGAGACTGTTTACAGGGCCGGGCGAGCAGCTGACGTTGTTTAGAGCGGCCAGGGCTGTGCAATATTTTGCTTTCGCCCTCCTCAGGAGGGTCAGGCCTAAGGAAAGGATCAAATAGGGTCAGCAGGGCTGTGCTTGGGGCGTGCCAAATATCCAGCAGCTGCAGACGGGGTTGGTAGCGAGAAGAAAAAGCAACTGCAATTCAGTCTCATGCTTGAAGTCAAGGTCAGAGTGGACTCGGGTAGACTGGTGGGGACGGCAGCATTTGGGGAAGTCTTGGCCCCGTTTGCTAACGGTTGGATGGTTACTGAAGCCCTTGTGTTCTGYGGTGTTGGCAGGTTTCAGTAATAAGAAAATGTGATTTAAAATTTTGGAAGTGTCTTCTGTGCTGGGAGAAGGGGATGAAATCAAGGTACCGATGCTGCGAGGTCCCGTGTGGCTRTTGAGCTGGGAATTTGCTTTCAAACCGCTCCATGGCAAAGCATCTTCCCCAGCCCACTCTGTAGGTAAACCACATATTGTTTTAATTTAAACCCGGCCTGTCTCTCTTGTTCTGTTTTTAGCATGGCTGACAAGAACAGCACCCTGAAATGCACGTTCTCTGCTCCTGGCCACAGCACCACTCTGCTGCAGGGACTGGCCTCGCTCCGAGCCCAGGCTCAGCTGCTTGATGTCATCCTCACTATAAATAATGAAGTGTTTCAGGTTCATAAAGTTGTCTTGGCCGCCTGCAGTGACTATTTCAGGTGAGAATCTGATAGGGAAGCAGAAGCAGGCATTTTTCCCTTGCTGTTGATGTGTTTTTCCCCTTCATTCCCTTCCCTACATTCTCTCCTTCCTCTTCTAGGGGAAAAAGCCTTTGGAGGCCCTGCGGCCACCCAAAGCCGCGGGCCTGGAGCCCGTCCTCCCGCACGCAGATGAGCTGGTTCTGCTGCAGCAGCTGGGCAAAGCCCCATGCTCCAGGCTCGACCCTTCCCAGGCAGCCTTAGTAGCTGCTCTGCCTGCTGAAGGAAACGGGCTGCTGCCTCCGAGCTGCTTCAATGGCGAGGTGGCAGCGAGGGCTCCAAAGTGAGTCATCGCCCTGAAGGATGGTGCCCACTGGAAATCACAGCAATGCTGTTTTTAAATACCACTGGTCTGTGTGTAATGCTTATTGTCCTGCCTTGTGGGTGTATTCTCCGGACGCCTGGGAGATGGGGAGGAATTGCCCGTGTTGTGTCAGCAGGACACAGAGATGAGTTTCCTTAGCCAAATTAATGCAGAACGAGCCAAGCGCAGAGCCAGAATTCAGCTGAGTACAACCCTTAATCCATTCTGTCTTTCAAACCCTCATTGCAGCTTCTCTTTGACTTGCAGTTACCTCTTTCTTGAGCCATAGAAGGATCTTTCCTGGCAATACCCAGAGCAATTTCCACTGATGGACGTGCTGAGGGCAAGGGAGGGATATAGGGGGGAGCACGAGCTGGTTAATGACCTAGATGTCAAGCCCTGAAAAGTAGGGGTGCAGAAGGCCTCACCAGAAGGCCTCATCTACAGGGGTCTTCTCCATCACCTGAGCACATTAACTTGCTGAGCACGTAACCAGGACCAGGGGACTTCAGCATGGGCATCTCTCCATGTTTCTTTCTACCATTTCTTCATCTGCTGGTGGTATCTACCGCACACTTGTATTTTCAAGGCTCTTCAAGGGGCTTTCTCTGTTCTCACTCCTGGTAACAAGAGCTTGGGAGGCTTGTCGCTCTTCCTAACAGGCATGCAATTAATGATGGATTATTTGATCTTCCACCAAATGCTAATAGCACTATTTGTATTCAGAAACGCTGTGTGCAATGCCACTGCTAGTGTGTTTTCACTGTCGAAATATAATTGCTGAGTAGGTTTCTTGCTCTAACTTCTGTTGTGTTAAGGAAGGTTGTCCTGGGGAACAATGGCAGAATAATCCAGCTATTGAAAATAGTCTGTTTTTATGCACAAGGAGGGAGGGAAAAGAGTGGAATAGAGGCATTTATATAATCAGCATTTTAGAACCATAACACTTTTTAAAGGGATTGCATTCTGCGTGATGATTTGCCCTCATCCTAGCAACAATAGTGCTTCTTGTTGCCACTGCACGTTCAGCTCCGCAGCTAATGCATGAATTCACATATGTCCCCGTGTCCCCAGGGGCCAGGGCTCAGGGCCGCACGCTGTTCTGTGCCATGGGATACGCAGGGGGGTTTTAGCAGGCTGCTCTCATCTGCTCTGTGGACGAATAATTCCTGCAACCAGCATTGCTGGTCACTCGGCTGTGGAAAGCTGATTCCATATGCAGATATTTCCCTATTTAGGTCATTTAGCTTCAGTTTCTGCTGGACTGCAGCAGTTCTTTGAGCATGGTTTGGACAGGAAACTTGGAACTCCTGTCTCCTGACAGCATTCCCAAGCTATTCCTTTCTTCCTGTGTCGATGCAGAAGGGGTTCAGCATTTCCTCTGAGTATCGTGCACCTTGGAGTCCCTGCAGCTTCCTAGAGCCACTCTAATGGGGTCGTACATCCCAGTGAGCCAAATTTTCCCTTTTTCGTGCTTGAAGAGTATCCATGTTGGAAAAATGGCCCCAAATGTGCTCAGTTTAAAAGGTTTTATCGTATTGCAGCCTTGCTAGTTCTGCTGTGGCCTTTGTGCAGCGGCATTGCCTGGCCAAAGCGCTTGTCACAGCTCTTCCAGCAACCTGTTTCGACTTTGTTTTCCCCAGAACTGCTCTGTGCTACTTGTTGAGTAGCATAAACAGCACAAACCTTTGGCCCCGAGCTACCTCTATGTAACAAAACTGCTGAAATTTAATGTAAGCATATTAAGAAAAAAAAAAATGCGGTTTTATCCCCATCACACTCACAGGCCCTGTATCTGGGAAGCGCAGTGGGGCTCCAGGAGAGCGCTTTATGGGATGGCTGTGCACAGCCCTTGGCTTGGTATGTGCTTCCTGTGGAATTTCGGAGCCTCCCAAGGAGGCCATCTAGGACCTAAGCTCTGCCTGGCCTGGTCAACCGATGTGCTTGCAGCTGTGCCGCAGGAGGAGAATCTTTTTCTTATTAGGATTGTTTTAATTGCCTGCAAGCCCCCTGCTGTTGTACTGCAACATAACAGATGCTTTCTGAAGTGGTTGCAGCCCATGTTTTCTTCAGGTGTGGGGAGGGAGCCTTGGAGGAGGTTTTGTTCTGCTTACCAGAGCTCCTCAAAAGCCCTGCCTGCACCTGCAGCGTTTAAGCCGTGTAATCACTAGGGTGCAGCGCAACGGGCTYGCGGAGACCCTCGGGATCGCTGACCTTCCCAACACACGTGTCTCCCCAAAGTGTGTTCTTTCCCTGTGCTCCCAACTCCTGCATGCTTAAAAATCAGGTATTTAGGGTTATGGGTAACAGATCTGTTGCAGATCCCTTTGCTGATCCATTTGCTGGTAAGTTTGTGAATTCGCTGGCCCAGATTCCTGTGCTTCCAGCTCATATAGTCCTGCCTATTTCTTGGAGCGTTGTCCTATGGACCGCTCTTATTTATGCTGTCAGCAACTGCAGGATTGAAAAGCTTAACTTTTCTGGATGTTCTCCCTCAATGCAATTTTGTGCAAGCTTTATATAAGTAACTCTTTATTTCTGTTRGCTTTTAAGGCTTTCACCTTTTCATTTTTTTTTCCCCCTCTCAACTCCCTCATTCTCCCCCAAAGAATCAATGTGCTGAAAAGCAACAAAAACACCTTGAACTGATGCATCATTTACACAGGTTTAAGAGAGAGGGAAATGTTTGTTTGTGTTCTTGACCTTCAGGGCGATGTTCACAGGAGGCATGAGAGAAGCCAGCCAAGATGTGATCGAACTGAAAGGTGTCTCTGCAAAAGGCCTGAAGCACATTATAGACTTTGCCTACAGCGCTGAGGTGACTCTCGATCTTGACTGCATTCAGGATGTGCTGGGAGCCGCCGTCTTCCTGCAGATGGTGCCTGTCGTGGAGCTCTGTGAGGAGTTCCTCAAGTCTGCCATGAGCGTGGAGACGTGCCTCAACATCGGGCAGATGGCCACCACCTTCAGCCTCGCCTCCTTGAAGGAGTCGGTGGATGCGTTCACCTTCAGGCACTTCCTGCAGATCTCCGAGGAGGAGGATTTCCTCCACCTGCCCCTCGAGCGCCTCGTTTTCTTCCTGCAGAGCAATAAGCTCAAAAGCTGCAGCGAAATCGATCTGTTCCGCGCTGCCGTGCGCTGGCTGCAGTACGAGCCGGGCCGCCGCGCCAGCGCCAGCCAGGTGCTCTGCCACATCCGCTTCCCGCTCATGAAGTCCTCRGAGCTGGTGGACAGCGTGCAGACCTTGGACATCATGGTGGAAGACGTCTTGTGCCGGCAGTACCTGCTGGAGGCCTTCAACTACCAGATCCTGCCCTTCCGCCAGCACGAGATGCAGTCGCCTCGCACGGCCATCCGCTCGGACGTGCTGTCCCTCGTCACCTTTGGGGGCACCCCCTACACRGACAATGACCGCACCGTGAGCTGCAAGGTGTATTACCTGCCCGACGCCRGTGGGCGCCAGTTCAAGGAGCTCACGGAGATGGAGGTGGGCAGCAGCCACTCGTGCGTGGCCGTGCTCGACAACTTCGTCTACATCGTGGGAGGGCAGCACCTGCAGTACCGGAGCGGCGAGGGCGCCGTCGACATCTGCTACCGCTACGACCCGCACTTGAACCAGTGGCTGCGCATCCAGGCCATGCAGGAGAGCAGGATTCAGTTCCAGCTGAACGTCCTGCGCGGGATGGTCTACGCCACCGGCGGCAGGAACCGCTCCGGCAGCTTGGCCTCCGTGGAGAAGTACTGCCCCAAGAGCAACGAGTGGACTTACGTGTGCTCCCTGAAGCGCAGGACGTGGGGACACGCCGGAGCCACGGTGGGAGACAAGCTCTACATATCAGGAGGCTACGGGATATCCGTGGAGGACAAGAAAGCCCTGCACTGCTATGACCCTGCAGCGGATCAGTGGGAGTTTAAGACCCCGATGAACGAGCCCAGGGTCCTGCACGCCATGGTCAGCGCCAACGGCAGGATTTACGCTCTAGGAGGCCGCATGGACCAYGTGGACCGGTGTTTTGACGTCCTGGCCGTGGAGTACTACGTGCCTGAAACGGACCAGTGGACAACCGTGAGCCCCATGCGCGCAGGGCAGTCGGAAGCCGGCTGTTGCTTGCTGGAGAAAAAGATTTATATTGTAGGAGGCTACAACTGGCACCTGAACAATGTCACGAGCATTGTGCAGGTCTATAACACGGAGACTGACGAATGGGAAAGGGACCTGCATTTCCCCGAGTCTTTTGCTGGCATAGCCTGCGCTCCCGTCATCCTGCCGCAGGTGACAACGCAGAGGTAGTCGCGGGTGYCCGTGCAGGGACGCGGGCTCCCCTCCTCTGTGCAAATGGTGGGGTGCATCTTGTGGGGGCGGGAGGGAGAAAGATCCCTGGCGCTCCCTCCTCCACAACAGCCCTCCTCCTCCTCCTCCTTCATAGTGTTCTGGCAAGCGTGCTCCATCAGAAGCACTTGTCAGCTAGTTAGACTTAACAGATGTTACAGCTGGAAAAAGCATTTTATTTTATTTTATTTTATTTTATTTTATTTTATTTTATTTTATTTTATTTTATTTTATTTTATTTTATTTTATTTTATTTTATTTTATTTTATTTTATTTTATTTTATTTTATTTTATTTTATTTTTTGGTGGGGGAGTGAAGTTTGCCAACTTTCCATCATTTTAACAACATTATGTCTTGCAAACATTGACAGCTCAGGAGTAACTCAGTACTGTGGTATGTTTAAAGGAGTTCGATTAGATCTTTTTTTTTTTTTAATTAATAGTTCCGAGAATCACTGTATGTTGATTTGTTATTTCTTTTTCAACCAACAAAAACCAAAATCTGTATAACATACTGACCTCCAGAAGCAATAACGGGACAATGGGAGCGAGGAAAGCTCAGGTGCCTGGTTTCTGAAGGCAGGTGCTTTCTTTTCAAAGATTTTTGGGTTTGTTTTTTCACTCTCCTTTTCCTGGAAGRGGAATACTCATCCCTGCCCATCTCTGGGCTGTGTTGGTTCTTTGTGCTTCAGATTACTTTGCAGTTTCAAATCACTTCCACACWCCCTCCAGGTATTAGCATGATAGTCCAGTCTAGAAACTCCCTTAATTGGGACACCCGAAGTTTGCACCAATAAAGCCATTTGGTAGCTTGATTATGTATAAACGGGCATGATTTTTATAACTGCCAATCATTTGCTTGTCTTACCTGGCAATAAGAGCTCTGTTCACGTGTGCCCAAGCGAGAGCCGCTGCGGGTTCCCTGGACTTGTCCATCCGAATCTTCTCCCTGCAGCAAAGGGGCTGGGTGCTGCTTGTCCAGGGCCTTGAAGGTTTTCTCCCTTGGCCTATAAATAAGATAGTTGGTACCACGATATGATGGAAGTCAAAGTGACRTGGGTTTTGTTGCCATTGAGCACTTAAATGAGCAGATTACTCTTCTGTGTGTGCTGAACGCACATTTTATGCTATTTCTTAAGCTTTTCCTCTAGGTCATTTTTCCTACTGAATTTGGTTGATCAGTGAATTGAAGATATCTCCTTTTTACCAGATATTCTGTTTCAAGGACTTTGTTTTGTATCTCTAACTCTGATTTTGAGTATGCAGCCCCCTTTTGTAGAGAAACTGTTGCATTCTCTGTTAAATAAATAAGGTGCTGCAACCTTTAGAGACAATATGTAATATGTTTTGCTAATGAATCATTGATCAGGTTTATTTAAAGCATGAACTCCATACCTCAAATTCACTTAAAGATCTTTTTCTCTGATAACTGAATCAAAGTAACGTTGAATATGATAGAGTGAGGACATGTGCTTCTCAGTTAAGCTTGGCATCTGAATTTTAGCTAAAAGGATACGGAGTTTTATCCGTGTATCTCTCTGCTTGCTGGTTTGCCAATAATAAATGAATGACGAATCCTTGTTTTGGAGCAGTGTGTAAATTTACCCCATTGCAATTAATTTACCCCATTCTCTCTTCATTTGATCTGGCGTGGAAGCTAGAAACACTGCAGAACAGCCTTGGCAGATATCAAATGCATTTTGGACAGAGGAGATTTTACTCAGTACAGGCTTCAAAGTTGCAAAATAATGGATTTTTAAATATAAATGCTTGCTTATGTTTATGGAAGGAGTGTTTTTTTTCAAGGTGAATAGCAAATGGAGAGTTATTCGCTTCTCTTTTTGCCAATAGGRTTCAGCTTTGTGTGAGTATGCCAGTCTCCCATTGTTGCCTCCCCAAAGTGCTCAGTATTCTTCAGTTTTCTTCCCTCTTTTACCCAAATCTTCCTACCAATAGTCTTTCTATGGCAGCAATTGATGGTCTGGGATCTTCTCTAATGATGGAGGATTTTCTGAAGTGCTCACAAGCCATTCTGAACCCATGCTGTGACCACATTAGCAACTCTTCCTAAGGAAACTGTTTTAATTTTCACTTCGAGCTTCTAAGGTATGTGTATGGGGAGGGGGGGAGGAAGAAAAAAATCCTTGAAAAGTTGTATTTGAGTTTTACTTTTAATGTCAACCTTGCAAAAACGGACTTGACCTCTGTATTGGTTTGTCTTGGAGTGGTGGTTGTGTAGACAGGAGGATTCCCAAAGCCATTCTGTTAAGTGCAGCTCGATAAACACCGAGCTCGGATCCGGCCTTCCCACTCCCCGGCATGGCGGGATGGGTGCTGGGAAGAGCCTTCCGGACTCTCTTGCTGAGACTTGGGACAGAGCACTGCTGTGCACCATCCCTCTTTGTTAAAGGAATGTGCTTTTTATAGAAATAAAAATGATTATTTTTCATAATGTTAGCTAGAAATATTCTAGCTGTTCTTAGTTTAGCAGAGACTGGCTAAAATATTTGTGAAAATGCATGGCATCCATATGGATAATAAAGTTTTACTCCTGTAAAGCATGCCTCTGAGCTGTTATGTACATAGGCTGCGAATTATTCTGAAAATAAACCAATCTGACCGTTTTCTTGTATTGAAACAACCTGATGCAGAGGGGAGGGTATTTATGTGAACATTGAAGTGATCCTGAATATTGATTTTGCTGTGGTGGGATGCAGAGCTTAGTACTCCTGATTCAGCTGGAAAAACGCTCCATGGGATGCGCTGTGTGAAACGCAACCGGCCGGGGCTCCTCTTTTCTTTTAAGAATGAACAAAGCCGAATAAATGTTTGATTGCACTCGCAGGCATTTATTAGTCTCAGAGCAGCAATAAACGTTATGGGGGTAAACCTGATTTGGTACATTTTAAAATACCCTTGAACAGATGGGGAACAGTAAAAGCCCAGCATCATTAGCTCTCGGTATTTGCGTGTCCCCTTGGGGACTCCTGTCACGGCCGGCATAACAGCTTCTGTCTTCTCTGATGTTTTATGGGCCTGAAATTGTACTTAAAACTATAAAGGAGGAGAGCACTAGAGCTCTTGGCAGGGCGCAGACTAGCGAGAGATGGGGAACGGCTGCGTCTGATTAACGGTGTCGCTGACCCTTTTCCGAGGGGTCTGCTGCTCAACATCGCACTGTCACTCCTGCCTATCCGAGAACCTCCCTGCCTCTCGTCCTGATGTCTCTGAAGTTTACGGGTGGCAGGCATCCTTGTTTCTTTGATTTAGGGTGAATGGAGCCACTTTCGCTAAGCTGCGGGCTCCCCATGCGCCGCTGCAGCGGCTCCGGAGCCCGGCACAGCTCCGCAGACGCCCGGGCTGTCGCGTCTGCCACAACGCCCCGAGCTGCTGAAATGCTGCAAACTGCAGGGACGTTCATCATGCTGCAATTACCGAAGCCAGGCTACTGTCAAAATAAATAAAACATGTTCCCCAACGCAACTCTAATTATGATTTTTAGCCAGTTGTGTAATGTGCAGAACTTTTATTTACCATCAATCTTCCAGTTGCTTGCACAAATGAATGAGGTTTCATCACTTGTGACTTGAGGAGCAGGGCAAGTTAGTGGGACTGAGCAGATTTACAGCTCAGCGGCGGCGTGTTGGGCGCGTGAGGACGCAGAGCCGCTAGCACTGCCTTCCTCGAAGTCCCTGCCATCTTGAGCTTCACCTGGGAGCGCGTACAAATACATCTATCTTTCCCTTAATATTATTTTTTTTTTTACAGAGACAGCTTGGATTCTGCTATGCATTGAATACTGAGTAGGCACAGGATCATCCCACGGACTCCTGAACCATTTTTTCTCCTTCCAAATTAATAAGAGAATTTCAGTAATGCAAGGTTGGTGCTTTTGAGTTGAGTATTTCAACTGTTGGGGGCTTTTTGGAGAGGTCTTAAAAGTTTATTTATGGGGACAGTTGTGATTTCAGCTGCTGCAACCCTGAATGCACTGTGCAATGATGGAGACCCTGCCTGGCCTTTCTGCTGGGCAGAGGCAGCTGCTGCTTTAGGTGTGCAACCTGAAATTACCCTCAGTCTGTAAAACTAARGCTGAAAAATCAGTACAGAGCAATGGCAGGGGAGGCTTATATTAGTGTGTGCAGTTTGCAGTGGAAAATAGAAAAGCTGCTGTGGCAAGAGGTATTAGGAAGGTTTTATAAGCTGTAGAGAGCAAATCAAGGGTTCTTGGCTTGGTCCCTGAGGCTTYGCAGTCACTCTTTCACACCCAGGCTCATGTCATGTAATTAGCTGAAAGTGTTTTATATGGCTTCTTAGAAAAATTAAAAAAAAAAACTCCTTTTTCTTCTCTTGTTTATGCAGGCCACCAGCCAGTCTGCTTCTGGCTACACTGCTTTGTATCTGGAGTAATTCCTTTGAAGTCACTGGACTTGCACTAGATTAACACAGGAGTACCTAGAGGAGAATTTATCCTTTCAGCTGATTTGGTTTTGATCTCTATCTTCCCGCCACATTGCTTTGAACATGTACTGGGAAGTACTGTACACGTGGTTATCTGATGTTTCTTCTCAGGCTGCTAATCCCTGTGTCCCGACAAAGTTTGCAATCATTYCCTTTATATTCGTGCTCGTTTTTCCTCCTTGCTGTGGCCTGGGGTCCTGTTGAAACACGCGATCCTCATCGTGGATGCAGACGTCAAGCGTTAGTGCCATAAGGACAGTGGTTTACAAGTGGATTTAGAAAGCAGTGTATGAAGCTCGCTGAGGTTTGAAGAGAGACGTTTGTCCTGTGGTGCAGCTAGTGTGTCCGTATCTTAATTTGCTTGTGTCACCTCTCTCATGACAAAAACGTGAGCCTGCCATTCCTTAGAAAGCAGAGGAAAGCATGGGAGAGGAGCAGGTTTAGTCCTGGGTGAGTGGGGACGAGCTGTGTTGTCTGCCCTCGACTTGTGCGGGCTGGGGCACTTGTCCTGTGCTGGTAGCAACAGCCTCTACTTCATGGAGGGCTCTGCTGTGTTTGAGGGTCTCTTTTTGGTATCTGAGCCTTTCAGAAAGCCGGGTGTGAGCTCTTTGGGGCTGCAGTGGTTGGGTTTAGTTTAGCTGGGGATAAAGCGGCCAAGGGAGGGAGGTTGTCCCTCCTGTGTTTCGTTTCCTGGTCGTATTGACACAGAAATGTGTCCGCCTGTTGCTCCATCAAGGCTGGAACGGCACCTTGTAGAGAACCAGAAAAGTGAACCTTGATCCCTAGCCAGATACTGGGCAGCCTTTCAGCTCAAGGGTTCTAGTTTGCAGCGGGGAACCTGTCATCTGCACAGCGAAAAACAAGTTGTTAGGCTCCTTTGGAGGACTTGGCAAAGAAGTGAGGAGCCTTCATGTGAATGAGCTGCTGCTAGCAGAGGAGTCTGAAATGAGGTTCTTAGAAATGCACTTTTCTCAAGGTAGGAACCTTCATCCGTCAAGTGCATGCGCTCAAGCGCAGGGCACCCTGTGCTGCAGGGTGCTCTGAGCTGTAGGTGAATGCTGCTAAATGTTCAGTTTGCTGCTCAATGCCATTTTTCTGAACTAATAATGGTGGTAAAAATCGTGTGGTTGAAGCTGCTGTGGACTGAGGGGTTTTGCTGAATTGCAGCCTGCAATGGCTACAGTCAGCAGCCAGGTCTGTGTTAGACCTTGTGGGGTGTGTGGGGAAGGGCGTCCTCTCCTCCCACTGCCAAAAATTTGGATTTGCCCCCACAGAACTGCCCTGACAGGCGTGTTTGTCAGTGCAGCTTGTTTTGCTTTGGTGGCAGGAAGAGGGAGGGGAAAGGCAGCCTTTTGACTTGCACAAAAGGAGGTTTGTGGGTATGGCTGCATCCACAGAAATGCTTTGCTCGTGCGGCCCAGCAGCAATCTCATCCCGCACAGCTGACCTCCCCGGGGCTGAAACCTGGGCTCCTTTTGCACAGCTCCCTCCTGGGTGTGCAAAAATTACTGATACCTGCAAAAAGTGCCTGAATTCTCCTTCTCTATTTATGTTTTTTTAATAACTTCAGCCTTTAATCTAAAGGTAAACATCTGTCCTACGGCATGGAAAGAGTGGTGGTTGCCTCTCAGTCTGGGATAGAAGTGGGCAGGTAGTTGACTGTGCAGCTTCTGGAGGTTGGAACAAGTGGAACGCTGGTGCTTCTGCTGCTTGAACGTCTGCTTGAAGCACAGCAGGAGCCAGCAGGCCCAGAACTGCTCCTCGGGGAGTTTCACAGCAATCATTGTTGCCTGGCCTACAGCTATTTTATAACAAATGAGCGCTTAGGAAACTTCTGCAAAAAACTTTGGATTTAAGTCTGTTACTTACGACCCCTTTAGCACATGTACCTCAAGCCGAGCCATGAGTGTTAAAAATAAAATATTTTGTYGCTACCTTTATATGTTTGAATGTCACCATATTTTTTTGAGCTTCGATTTGATGGACGGGTATGGAAGGCATTTTCTTGCTTTCTGATGTGCTTCAGCGTCTGATCTATGATTTGATTTGCAGTGGGGCAATCTCTTAGCACTAAGAAGTGTTTCCCAGTTCAAGTGCATGATTCCCAGTGGCGCAGAGCGAGTGTACTCACATGCAGTGCTCCTTGCCCGCCCTTCAGGCTGCATCGTTGGGAGGAAGAGTTGCTGCTGCTTCATCAGCTCACCGCATCACCTTGGAGTTGTGGGAGCACGTCTTGGCATGGATCCAGCCCACAAATCTGGGGAAAAAAATAACCGTAACAGGATCCTTTGTGTGGCTGCCAAAGCTCTGCAGAGCACCAGCAGATAAGGCTTGCAGAAATCTGAATACTTTCTGTTAGGAGWTGTGTTTGCTCTCTTTCTATAATTTTGGCATTTATGGGGAATGGGAAAGAAGCTCAATTGGAAATATGACAGTGGTATAATCTGGGGAGTAGAGTTTTTCTCCTTTTCTTTCCCTCCCTACCACCTCTTCCCCCCTCAAAGCAAGCAGAACCAAGAGTTCTGTGTGGCTGCAAATTAGTTTTGTCTGGTTTGATGAGGAAGATGAGACGCACAGACTTGGTGAGTAGGGTAGAGAGGGCAATTTGGGTGGATTTTATCTGCTTATGGGAAATAAGGATACCTAAAATTCAGGATATGGTCACAAATTCCAACTGGGAAAAGAAAAAAGCTTCCCACAGAAGGCACATTCTGGAGCTCAGCTATAAAATACAATTGAAGCTAAGGGCTCTGGGGCCTTGACAATGTACTCTTTTTTTGGAGGCTGATGGGAACATTAAGCAGGACGGGCAGGAGATAAAATCTTCCTGTCCATAAGGAAAAAGTGGCAGCTTCTTTTTGGGCCGAGGCACAATCTCATGTTTGCTGTTGCGTAAATGGTCCAACCTCCCGCCTGCCCCTGAAGCTGCTATGGGAGAAGAGGGAAGTGGCTGGATCTCATGTGCCGGAGTGCTTCCAAAGGATAGCAAACATGGGATAAGTAAACAAACCCTCCTCCCTGCAGCCTGCTCGCTCGCTCTCGGCTGCATCTGCGCTCAGGAGCTGCAGGTTGCGGGTTTGTTTGCAGCGAAAGCAGATGTGAACACAACAGCCCGCTCCTCCAGTGCCTCCTTTGTTTGCTCCAGAACAAAGCGCTGATTCTCCGCAAAGAGAAACTTTTTCCCTAACACATGTCTGGAAGGCGGACGGAGACGGAGCTGCTGTCTCGGGGGATCCCATCGCGGCTTTCTAGTGAGATCAAGTTGTTCTCACATGGCCCCATATGTGCTCAAGGTGAAAACAGGAGGAGACATAAATAATACTTGGGGTATGAGCTCATCATTTGGTCAAAGGCATGGCATATCTCCTTCGGTGGAGGAAGAAGGAAACCTGGCACCAATCTAAAATGTCTSCTTGCCAATGCCTTAATGCAGTCAAGATTTATATTGTCTGCTAGGTCATGCACTCAGCAGCCATTCAGATCCACCCACACCCCAAAACGCGGAGCCGTGAGTGGGTGAGAAATTCCAGAAGCGGATCAGCCAACACGAACATTGCGTTAGAGAGAAGTTGATTAAGCAGATTGCTGTATTTTTTTCTTAAATCAAAAAGAATTGAAGAACAGAAGTGGGATCCAGGTTGCACCCTGGAATTTCATCTGATAAAGCAATGCAGGCAAAACAATAAGAAAAGGGAGGCTTCTAAAGGGAGGAAGTTGTAACCCCCCCTCCCTCCTGGGGCCATCTGCGTTCCTTCCCTGGGAACCAAGAACAGGAGTAGCCGTCGGAGGAGATTTCACTCTGTTCAACCTCCGGAGATGCAAGAGAGGACAATTTATCAAGTCTCATCTTAGGCACTTAATCTTTTGGAGGTTAAAAAGAGGCAGCTGGATCTCCGGTATGTTTGATATTATCACCTACAGCATTAAATCCAGGCTAACTTAACAAACTATTTTATCTGCTTCCCACTCGTCAAGCAAAATGCGATGTACTCAGTAGGTATCTCGGTGTTAAATCTCGAGACTTACGTGCTTTTAGCATGACAGAGCAGCCTTGCAGGTCAAACACTGTTCATGTGCACAGCTAGGGAGTTTTCAACGGGATATTTGTGCTGAGTGCTTGTTCCCGGTCGGTGGCGTGGGGCCAGGTCGGGCTGATGCCTGTCAGGAATGACACGGAATGACGCCTGTCAGGAATGACGTGGATGTGGCTGGCCCCACAAGAGGGTCACCTCRACCTTGATCTTGCAATTCCATTCTTGCTTTTTTAATGGTATTATAAACAYTTTAACTACAAGCCGACAAGTAGGTTCTTAGGGTAGGATGTGACTTGGTTGCGAATGCTAATCCTGATGGTGCCGAGTTTCACCCATCCATCCATCTTTCTCCAACAGCCTCGCAGTGGTAGATAATCATAACCTCTTACTGTTAGGTGGGCAGGYAATGCCTATAAAAGCCTGGAACACTGGTTAAAACAAAGCCACGGAGCTGATCAGTAGCAGAGGCGAGAGCAGAGTCTAATTTCCTTGCTCTGGCAGTCCAACCATCAGAGGATTCAGTTACTGGAGGGAGCACCAGGCAGGGACAGAGTCACRCGCTGAGAAAAGAAGAGCGCCCATTTTTCTGCCGTTGCTCCATAAAAAAGGAAAGCGTAAAGGCCAGTGCGTGGGTGTTGGTGAATGGCATTGTCAGGATTTATTAGTGTCCGATGAGGGTGGCTGGCGCATCCCGGTGCCGCTGCGAACGCCGCTGGAATCTCCAGCTGTGCAGCCCAAGCTCCCACCTGGAAACACTCCCTGCGACTGCCTGTTCGCATCCCTGCGGCAACATCGCTGCCCATCCAAGGTCCTGAGGGCTCCGTGTGGGAATTCGAAGCTCTGGATCCCCATCCTGGGAGAGCTGCATGTGCAGAACAGCACAGGAGAGCACAGAGAAGGGTGCAAGCAGCAGTGCTTGCACTTGCAACATCCTGGGAAAACAGGAGCCTTTGCTTCCCAGAGCTCTGCCAGGTATCCCTTGGCTCCGTATTCCGGCACTGATTTTCACTCCACATGCATCACTTTCCTTCACATCCCTACCCTTGTGTGAAGAGGCAGCAACTGAAAAGCAGGAATTACTGCTTATCTTGAATGCCCGGCTAATTATTTCTTGCTTTCTTCCATCTTGCTTTCCTCCGTCTTGCTTTCCTTATCGCTCTGTCTGAGCCAAGGATGGGGATCCTGACAGGGGCCTGGTCTGTGTGAGCGGCACAGGGAAGAGCYGGTTTCCCTGGGCAATTCTCCCACCTCCATTTTCTCAAGGGGGGAAAAGCAGCCCTCTGAAATAAGCTACTGATCCTCCAGCAGACAGGAAAAAATAGGAGGAAATGGCTAAAGCTGACTTGCTGATTGAAAACTATACTTTCCTATTTTTGCTGTTTGAGATTTCAGGTTTAATCCTCGTCTCAGGGCTTGTGTGTGCTGGACACACCGGCATTTCACCCCAGAACACTTCTAGCATCACCTTTTCCAGCTAGCTCAATTCCAGGCTGGCTCCCGGTGTTACAGAGAGGTCAGTGCGGGAGCATTATGGAATTATTTTTGGGAAAATAGATGTGTCGAAGGAGGCCGGGGCGCCTCGCGCAKGAATCGCCTCACGGCGGCGGCGGGCGCACTGCGCATGCGCACGTCACGGCCGCGGCGGGAGGGGGAGCCGCTCTACTGCGCATGCGCCCCGCCGACTCCCCGCCCGCCCCGTCTCGCTGGTGCGCAGGCGCCCTGGGCACCTCCCGCGCCCGCCCGTGCTCGCCGCACGGCGCATGCGCTTCGCCCCCTCCGGCGCGGGGAGGGGGATGCGGACGGGGGAAGATGGCGGCCTCGAACAACCCGCGGAAATTCAGCGAGAAGATCGCGCTGCACAACCAGAAGCAGGCGGAGGAGACGGCGGCCTTCGAGGAGGTCATGAAGGACCTGAGCCTGACCCGCGCGCACCGGGTGAGCCCGCGATGCCGCCGCGCGCCCCCCCACCCCCCGCCTTGCGGAGGAGGCGGGCGGGGGAGGGGCGGCGCCCCCCGCCGCTCCCCTCAGCCCGGGGGCAGCGGCGACGGCGGCGGGGGGGGGCCCGGAGGGGGTAGCGCCCCCTGGCGGGGGCGGCTCGCGCCCTCCGCCCCCACCCGCCGCCGGGCCCGGCCCGCCCGGTTTGCGGAGGGAGGGAGTCTTGAGGGGGGGGGATGTTGGCGAGAGGCCGCCGCATCCTCCCCACAGCGCCTGGATGGGGGGGGGAGGGGGCAGCTTCCCTTTCCTTCCCCCCCCCACCCCCGACGGTTATTCTGTGTGTGGAGGGTAGACCTGGCCCCCCGGTTGTGGAGGGGGTACCAGGTAGACCTGGCCCCCCTGGTTATGGGGCAAGAGGGGGGTAACGGGGTAGACCTGGTCCCTCGGGCTGGCCCTGTTATTGGTGGGGTAGACCTGGTCCCCCAGGGCAGGCCCTGGATTCTGGGGGTGATCCCCAACTCCCCAGGCTGGGGCCTGGTGTGAGGGGTCCCATCTCCCGAGGCAGGTCCCCSCTTCTCCCCTGGGCGATGGCCACCTTAGGTCCTGCCACGCCAAGGCGTTTTGTGTGTGYTGGGCTCTTCCCTTTTGGGTCAGACCCACGTTTTGTGGGGGCCGTCCCAGCCGCAGAGCCGCCCACGTCGGCATCGTGGCCCCCCGTGCCGCAGGGAGCAGCGCGGGGCCCGGACCCCTGCCTGCTGCCGAACCCACGCGGCSCAGGGAGCCCCCGGGGCCCGGGGAGCTGCTCGGGGAGCCGCTGCACTTAGCGTCGCTGATGCCAGTTCCTGTTATGCCCCCCTGGTCACCGGTGCAATTTGCTGCACTCCCAAACCTTTCTTGCCGTACAGCRTCTCTGCAAACCACATCACTAGAAATTAGCAGTGTAATGAAGGCATTTTTCCAGGCGTCAGATGGGCTTGCTGGTTTAGATCTACATGTCAGAGCTTTTCTGTGTGCGTCTTGTTTCACCTGCGCGTGTCAACGTTTTTTTGTTTCTGTTTTAATTGCACAAAGAAAATTTACAAGCTTGTTTGTGGTTGCGTGCTAACAGAAGCGGGCACACGAGAACAGAAGCTTGAATTTGCAGTAAAATTCTTCCTTTTTATTTCTCTGTGTCAGAACAGGGTAAATATTTGATTTGAATTCGTGCTGCTGCTGGTCAGATGCAAAACAAAGGCACGCTGCGGCTCGGGAAGGTGCAGGGTTGAAGCTCTGTTCGTGCTCAACTATTTGTTGCTGTTTCATAGGGGATGCTGCGTGCAGGTACTACAGCAGCTGCAAGCACGATGAGGACCATTCAGTGATCCTTCGCAGCTGCTGCTCCCTCTTGGTCTTGAACCTGCTGTGCTCGTGTGCCTCACATTTTGATGATCAATCCCTTTGGATGATCAATCCCTGGATGCTGCTCCAGAGTCGGATGTTCCTTAGGCAGAGAGTCCTTGAAATCTGCAATTACAGCCTGTTCTTTAATTAACTCTTACTGTTTAGCGTTTGCCTTCTTTGAGGTAAGGGGGTTCAGAAGTCAGAATCCTAATTCAGGTTTGCCCGAGTGCAAGTGTTCCTAATCTAAGTTTGGCAGATAAAACTCTTATTTTCAGGAACCTTGTGTTGAGAAAGGACCCAAGATGAATAAGTTGTTTGAGGATTCTGGGTACTGAAGTGATGGAAATAGTGACCAAATAGCTGAATAAAATGTCTCCTTTGTAGACTTTTTTTTTCTTTTAAATTCCATGATTTCATCTGCCTTCAAAATGCAGTATAAAAGCAAAAGGGGTTAAGCACAACTTCGTTCTCATTCTCATTTGGCAGCCAACACTTTACTGTCGATTTGAAAATGCGTTACTCAGTTTGTGGAAGCAGCCCAAAATTTCTGTTGCCTTTTCATTATTAGCAATTGTCTTTTTGCAGTGTTTACCCTCTCGTCTGACTTATTGTTAGTTACTGATCATAGCAGAGGCAGAGAACTCCTGCTCCACCATTCCTTGTGTACAMACGTTGTTTCTGAGCTTTCCTTTGGGCTTGGTCATCTCCCGCCTATTCATACTGCTCAGTCCATGTGAGATGTTGAAGTTAGGATGCATCCTTCTTGCCCAGTGTGAAGTAGAGCGCAGTATTAATTCTTTTTCTTTCTCTATTGCCTTCACCATACACGCAGAAAATTAATTCTCTTGGAGGCTGGGGGGCTGATAGAAACACTGGATCTGGCTACTCGTCTCACAAGTGGGACCCTTGAGTTTATATTCCAGAGATTTCTGTGAGTGCTCTAGTAACAAAGCAGGTGAAAATAGTTGTGTGGGGTTTTTTTCCTTTTTTTTTTCCCTCAATGGCTTTGACTCCTATATTGTGCTTAAGGGCCTGCTGCTTTCCTTTTCTTTTTAAGGCATGAACTTGTAGAAGAACATTTTCTCGTGCAGGTTTCTGTGTTTCAAGGATGGGTTGTTTACAGGGGCCTGCTCTTCAGCAGAGCCCAGCTACACTTGCTGCTTTGCATGAATTTCCYTATGCAAGGCAATAGATGCCCTTTAAAACCATATTTCACAAAACACTAATATACAGAACAGCACAAATAATGTTGAGTAACCAAATATGGCTCTTCAAATGCTAGAAAATCCAATGTTATAAAGAAATTTGGGCACAGCTTGTGACCTGCCTTTTAAAGGTGAGTCTTACCCTGTTGGAAATGTACTCAGGATTCCAGCTTTCCTTTTATTTTTGCTAAAATCACTTGGTTTTGAGGGATTTGAGCCAGAGCTGTGTTTGAGCTCCCTCTTATGGACTTCACAGTGTAACCTAAGAGAAGTAACCCCCCTCTTCCCAAAAAAGCYCCTGAAACCTCTGAGCCTCAGGTACCTCCTGCTTCCGAACTGTCCGGAGAGCTCTGCTGTTCTGAGTAATCCTGGAGCGTGGAGAGGGAAGGAAGCAAATGGGGAAGCAATAGGAATCTTTGGAGATATTCCACAAAATCCCAGCACTATTTTTACAGCCTTTCCAGGCCCCCCAAGCCCCCAAAAACACATCCCACATGAGAGGTGTTTTGGTGAGCCTTGCTACTCAGAACGGCACTATTAGAGGACCTCTAATAATAAGGTATATTCCTCCTTGTCACACAATTTATTATGTGTTCCAAAGTAAGTAATTCAATGCCTTGTCAATCCACATGATGCTCTGCTGCTTTATTTTACTTCTACCTGCTGCAGAAAACATCCGGATGTCTCTTTGCACATTCACAGATCGTGCAGTTAGATGGAGATACTTTGCAAAACAGTATTTAAAAGCTTAGTTAAATCAGCACTGCTAATCTGTACTTTTAAAAATGATGAATACTAATGATAACAGTGTCGCAATGATTCCTAATGTATTCACAATGTTATTAAATAACTCGATTAAAAAAAAATCATCAGTACGTAGTAGTATTTTTGTATGCCTGAAAGATATTAAAGAAATACATCAAAATCGAGACTRGGCTCTGTGAGCATGGAGGTTAATGCTTGCAACTTGTTCAAGTCAATCGTATTGTGAGTTTCTCCAAAATGGAAATAGGAATTTTGTCTTCCAGCTCTATACAGGTTTTTTTTTTTCTCCCTGTTTTGTTCCTCCCTGGAACGCGAGTTTGTGCCCTGTATTTGCACATTTTCAGGCTAAGAAATAGGTKGCCCTTTGGGCACTGGTGCTGCCTCCTCTGTCACCCCTGTGAGGTCGGTGGCTTTGGCCRCCGCTCTCCCATGGGCTCTTTGTTCTTTGGATCCCCGCGGGCTTAAGGCGAGTAAGCGAACTGAACGTGCTGCAATAAAGGTGCCCTGTCATTAATTCTTTGAAAGAATTATTGTAAATGAGACAGTGAAATGTAAAGATGAACTGCCCACCAGGGCACAAAGAGGCTCTRTTCTCCCTCAGCCCTCTGCTTTCCTTACCTTGTCTGAGCTGTCCAAGGTAAACAGCACAAGGCGACTTTTGATATGCCGGGCTAGAGAATGTGCGTGCTTTATTTAGCAGTGCAATATTTCTTCTTGTAAGCAGACTCAGGTGTGKTTTTTTTATTATTTATTTTGAGGAGACAATGACTTTTTTCATTATTCCACCATAKCCCTGCATTGGARCTGCTTCTGCTAGGAGAGAGAGGCTCTTCCTCACCAGTGGAATCTTCTTCTGGGGGCTGACAAGTTTGTGATCTGTGGGCACAAAAACTGTATGGAAATAYAGCAAAGTTGCACAGTTTACTATTTGTAATTTACAGGAATAAGGTGGAGTTTGATTCAGTTTGCTGCATTTCAAAGATACTTCAGCAGGGGAACATATTTGCAGTGGAGCATGTGTAAACATTACACATTTTGCAAGAGAATACCTTCTCAAAGTTACATATGGTCGGCTCTTCCAGCTGCTGGAGAGGGCTTTTCGAAGTGAATTACTGAGTTAGAAGGGCCGTTTTGTGAAAATTAGCTTTGCTTATGGCTGAAAAGATTAAGATTTGGGATCTGATTTTGTTTTTCATCGTTGCATTTGCAAATTAAACTGCATTTCTGATGTCTCTGATGGCAAAATGTGCAAGTTACGACCCTCCCATAGAAGTTACAACCCTGACAAATGGGTGAAGAGTTCAGTCTGTATTGACGTGTGTTGGCATTAGCAAACAGATAAAAGAACTCTGTATGAGCAGAAGGTTGTGGCAATACACGACCATTCAGCGGGAGCTTTGGAGGATTTTTCAGGAGTACGCTGCATTGGAAACCAGTTGTAGAGCTTATGTGGCCTAGATGCAAACAAGCCAAAACTAGCCTCTCCTCAAGAAGTTCATCCACTGCCTGCACGAGCAGACAGCACAAAAAGCCATTTTCACCTGCATTTAAGCATCTCAATCACACAACTTGTTAATTTTTCCATGCCTTGGACCTTCCAGGTAGTGCAAGCTTGGCTTTTGSTGCAGGTGACGTCTGCTCAGTGCGTTGTCCCATCTTGTGCCCCACGTCAGGTCTCAGCTGCGGTCGGTCGTGGGAGCGTTGAGCCCGTGGCGCGAGGGCTTCCATTTGAGGCCAGCTTTGGCCTGGGCAGTTTCCTGCTCTGACTAGACATGAAAGCTGCACTGCAAGAAATTATCGAGTACTTCTAGATACTTCCACTGTAGAATTAATAAAATACTAATCTGGCCACAAGTAGACCATTTTCTCAGAAGTGATCAATGGAAATTTAAGCGAAATGTCTTGAAGGCTAAATATTTGTCTTGGCTTATTGTTATTTATCTCTAATTGCAAAGGAGTGTTTTCTGGGGCTGAATTACAGCCGCTTTTGTCAATCTCGCTGGCAGCATCGATCAGCCTGTCTATAATGGCATGGTCCCTTCTGGCATCAATATTTCTGGTCCTAATGCACATTCTGAAACTCAAGTATACTTCAGTGCACTTTCCCACAAATATGATACTGTTTTTTAAAAAATAAAGAGCTGTTTTATCTTAAAAATCACATTTCTGCTCATAGTGACTTGGATTTTACCCTACCGCTTTTGTACCTGTGTGGGGTGGCTCTTGATTTGCAGTCCAGGATGTTAGGTAGCTGCTGGGTTTAGGGTAAATGGGGGGGGAAAAGACCCAAATTGTTGAGACCTGGAGGGTATTTTTGATGAAACTAAACCTTGGCCTYGTGACAACAGCTAGTTGTGACCCGAGTTCTTCTTCCCTTGTTTTCTCTTGGTCTGAACCACTTGCATGTCAGTGAACAGATACTGCCCGAAAGGCCTTTGGGGTAAACTTGAGGTGGTAGCTAAACTATAAGTATCTGTTAAGCGATTAGCTAAAAGATCTGTGTATCTGACAGCGTGTGGGAGYTAATATTTTAAATGCTGCTGTGATTTGTTTTAAACGGTTTGCAGAGAGGAGTTAGTATGGTGCAAATGATCCCCGGGAAGAAAATTTTTGCAAAGATCTCCAGCGGCAATTTTTGAGCCAAATGAGCGTTGCAAAAGAGCATGAGTGTCAACCAAAGATATTTTTGTATGATCTCACTGTTACTTTATAAATTATAAACTTGTAATCGAGTGTTGATAGTCTTGTTTTGTAAACTACTTGCCAGGAACTAATTTTTTTTTGCATGTACCAGAGAAATCTTTTGCAACAAAAAACCACTGCCACTCACTAACAAAGGTGGGTCTTAATAACGAAGTAGAGGAGTAGAGTCCATTTTTGTTGATGTTGTTATTTACAAATGAATATATTTCTCCAGCRCTTGGTGCTCCTTGTAGAGAAGCCTGCATTTTATAGCAAATGTTCTCAAAATGCGTATTTTTATTGGCTTTTAGCTATCACTTTCATGGTGACTGGGAAAACACCTTCTGTGATTTCCCTGCTGTTAATTACTAGTGTGGTGTTACCAGGTTTTTGTTTTTACTCTCCACGTATTCAATGGACAGTGATTATCCTTGTTGAAGTTTTTCCATCTTAATTCCTGGAAATTGCAACCTAATGTCACGCAAACCTCCCTCCGCGTCCCCCGCCYGAACTTGCCTCTGTATCCTCCCTCCAGACATAGGGAAGAGTCAAAACATCCTCAGTATTGCCCAAGTTTTCAGGAGCTTCCCCAAACTCAGCTGTCTTATTGACCTTCTGTTGGAATTAGCTTTTTTTTCACTTTGCAGAGAAGTGGTGACACCGCATGAGTTTTCTGCATTCTAAGAATTTTGACTCTAATGGCAGATCTTTTTATATCCCTACGGTGTCGTCTGATGCTGCATCCTAAAGCTATAAGCTGTGATATTAAGGYTTAAGGTTGAGCAACAGAACAATTCGAGGGATGGGATTGCTGAAGGGAAGCCCTTGCTGCAGAGTCCGTGATGGTTGAGGACGTTGGAGTGTTACCCTTGTGTCACTAAGTGGCTTTTGGCTGTGTGGGAACCAGTGCAATGCTCCGTGGTGGCTAAAATCCCATTTTCTCTGTAGAAAAAAAAAATCTGCAAAATCTGCAAAAAATCCGGGATTTGCAGCAGCTTGTGGCTGCCTGCAAACACATGGAGAGGTGTTCCTGGCCGCTGCCGAGCTTCAAAGACCCTGCATGTGTGCTCCGTTTGTCTCCATTTGTGAAACTCGTAGCGTTACATAACCGAATTTTCATTTTTTGGCTAAAAATAAAAAATGGAACATAAAAGCTATTTTTATCTTGCTTAATGAGGGCATCTCTGCTTTTATTTCATCTTTTCTGAAGCGCTTCGGTAGGAGATGCGGGCATGGTCTAGGAGCGAGTTTTTTGGCTGGACACTTCATTCCATATGTACTCTGAAATGTTGCCCATCGCCCAGCAAATGGACATGTCAGCCTGCCCAGAATAAGCATTTTCTTTAAAAACCTGTCAGTAACTAAAGAAGATCAGTAAAATACTTCGGGTTATGCAAGCGTAGCGCTAGATGTAAAYGTTTCAGAGAAGCAAAAAATCCTTTTTTGATATCAATTAATCCGCAAACTTCAAGTAGTTGTTCCCTGTAAAGTGTTATATTTAATTATCAGTAACGTATACGCTTTATTTTGAAACCCTTTCTGAAGGGTGGCACTTGCAGAGCTGACACGGGATCGGGTTTGTTTTTAGAAAACAGTGCAAATCGGGTTTGGTTCATATTGTAGCTTAGCTTGGCTCTCTGCCCAGTGATAGAGCAGAACTCTGAAGAATAGTCACTATTTTAAGTCGCTAGTTGTGCTGTATCCTGTTTTTACTTGCTACTCAGTTGTGACTGTTAAATTTTAAGCTGTAAACTTTTGTTCACCAGAAATAGCAGAGTGTTTTTAAGCATGGAGTAAGAGCCTGTTTATGACGTTGTACTTTATATTTGTATTTCCCTTACAAATCCTGCAAGGTGTGATCATAACCCAACGCAGCAATGAATCAGGAATGACAGTGAATGCTGGAGGACTTCATAGGTCTGATAACCCTGTCCCACTCCTGCTCCCATAGCTGAGAAAATCCAGGAATTTGGTTTCGGTGCATGGAGRAGACTCTGCTGGTGCTGGGGAATTTGTAGCTGGCTCCTGACGGGACGCAGCAATCCAGTTAAGTGATTGGAGGTCTGAAATAATCTCTTCACCAGGAAGGTGAAGAAAACATCATGAACTCATGAGTAATGATTGGCGCTCTGGAAAGCAGAGAATGCGGCGGCCGCTGCTTGGCAGGGCCTCGAATGATKCCTGTTTAAGTGTTGCCGATCAATACAGATCTCGGCTTTGTGAATGAAATTTATTTACTGGGCTAGAACGACTTGAACAAGGCATTATTTCAGTCAACAGCTGCAAGAAGTTTAGTTCAAGTTGCGGTTGTGATGTTTTGCAGCTAAACTGCGTGCAGTGGCGGGGCCTGACGCTTCCACGGCTGCCTTTGCTCCTGGTTTCTGCTCTTCGCAGCGTGAATCAAACAAGAAGCCCAGGCGACTTTTCTAAGGGAAAAACCTTAGAATGATCTATCTAATACAGAGGCCTCTTGAAACAGTCACTGCTTCCGCTTGCACTTAATCGGGTTTATAAAATCTTAAGTCTAGGTGGGTTGTTGTCTCTCCTCCTGTATCTTCACCGGGAAGTCTTGCAACGTGGCCAAACCAAAGTCATTGCTCTTTTGTGCCTGCTAAATTCCAGCAGGTTCCTGAAAATAACAGGTCTTTTTTTTTTTTCCCTTTAATTTTTGTTATTACCGGCTATGCTTGGACTGAATTGTAGGGTTCTTTTTCCCTGTGCATCCACACATGCCCATGTGTTAATGGAACAAATACTTAAGAGTGACTTCAGTGGCAGTTACGGTGATGGAAGAGTAAACAGTGATGCAGCAGTTCTAAAAGCAGGAGGTCAAATCCAGTTCATCCCATATGTCTGGATTTTTTCGTGGTAATTTTCACTTAGTTTGTAGTAGACATTTGGCTTCCTGTTTTGGCTTGGTAGTATTTTCCTCCGTAATATCTATTGCGCGAGGACACTAATAGCCCTGGGAGACCGAGGATGATTGGCAGAGGCAACGAGGGAAACTTTTGCTCTGCTTGTCTGCGCTTGCTTCTAGGCAGGGCTAAAATCTTCCCGCTTACGAAAACATACTAAACCTCAAAAAACTTGCAAAACGTTTTGTTATAAAGCTGGTGGTGGAATATTTGAAATCCCCCGTGACCCAGACAGAGCAGCTGCTATCACTGCAGATTATACCTTTCCTCCAAACTTCAGGCTTCATTTCCTTTACCAGCCTTCCTGGAGCAACAGCTGTGCAGTTGGATCCAGTGCTGCTGTTGGATCAGCTCTTGAAACTGCAGGAAATAAGTTACTTTAAAAAGCTGCCGTGATGGACTTTCTTCCTGATCGTGACAGCACAAATGAGGGAGAAATGCAAGGGATTTGCTTTGCTTTGGTCAGTTGGGCTGCGCAGCCTCGCTCCGTCCGCCCGAGCTTTGGGATGGGGCTGCTTCTCTGCCCTAGTGTTTGTGGGTGTGCACGGTTTGTGCACTTGCTTTTCGCTGTCGTGCATGGCTGGATGTTCAGAAATCCTTAAACGGTGTCACTGGCTCTGCACGACGAATATTCACAGGTGTCCTGGTTTTTGAGTAGCACATTTTTTTCCGAGTTCTCCAGTTATATGTGCGGCATGAATTGGCTTTAAGAAGCCGAGAGCAAACTGTGTACTTGTGTATGTGTGTGTACATATATATATATATTTTTTTTTTCTAGTTCTATGGGTAAGCCATTTTCTGGACAATCAGTGCCTAAAGGAACATGAACTTTAATATTGCACATTGCAACATAGAATTAGATGCTCTGAAATACAGTTTAATAGAATGTTTTTACATAATATGGTTTATTTTTCATGTCCATCAGGACACATTTTGGATGGGAGGGAAGCTCCTCTCACATACATGCTCTATTACTGCTGCTGAAAAATGCTTTTAGTTGGTCATGTAGTATCAGAAGGAGCTTTGGTGGCAAAAGCAAGAGAGAAATAGTGAGCAAATGGCATGAAGATTTTGTGCTAGTTTAGCTTCTTCAACCAGATGGATTCAGATGCCGGGAGAAGGGCAACGTTAGGAAAGCAAGTGCAGGATTTTAAAAGTTGTAATATGGATTTCAGAATTTTTACAAGGTTAAAATATTTTAAAAGGCTTTTATGGAGGTGGGAAGGAGAAGACACGTTTTGTTGGTCAGAGTTGTTAGTTAATTGCTGGGTAGTTTTTAGCAACATAGACAAAAAAGTCAAGAACTGGAATTTAATAGATGACCAATTAGGTGATTTTTAGCTACTGGCTATATTGCCACTGAGTCTAAATGCACTAACTGTAAATCATTAAATTGATGTTAACTTATCTTTCTTTATAAGACTATTTGCTTTTCTTACCAACGTGAGGATTTTGAATGGGAAGAAATCTCCCTTTGAAGAAAATATTTCCATTGGGATTTTGAGGAACTGCCTTGCCTTGTGGGTTTGTTTAATTTAGTGTTTAATTTCATGCTGGAGAAAGAAATCGKGTGAGTTTTGGAGTCTCCCTGTGTTCTGCTCATGGAGCAGCAGAGCCTGCACGTTGGACTTGGAAAACTTTCCTGCGGAAAAGTCTGGTGCTGCGGATAAGAGGGTGCTCGGGCTCTGCCTAATTTTGTCATTTTGGTGGTTCAGCTCAGCGCAAGAGCCAGTTTAAGTGATTTGTCATTGGGGTGAACCAAGAGCTGGGCTCTGAGGCCGTTCCTAGGAGCGATCCGCAAATAGCCGTGACTTACAAATGGGGATACCAAATCCATCCCAGCCCATTTAAAAATTCCCAAGCCACCGTAAGTTATTTGCTGTGGCAGTTCCTGCCTCTCTCCGGTTGCTTTAGGAGCAGTCGTTCCTGCAAACTTCCAGTGTATCCAACTGGGAAGTTTGCACTGATTGGAACAGCACAATTTCCCCGTTATTCTGCCCTCGAACTTGCAGTTTGCCCTTTCAACATAAATCAATGTCCAATTTAAAGCCTTAATATAACATTTCTAATCTTAATCTGCACTTCGTTTCCTGCATACTAGCCCCAGCACACGAAAGAAAGCTTTTTAAAGTGAAAAACTTGAATTTAGAAGAGCGCTGGGTATGGAAACTGCAGAGCAGCAAAAGAGCAGTTATCGTGAAATCTTGCTTCCTGTATTCATCAGATAGCTCAGAGTTTCTTTTTTTTTATCAAAAGGATACTCCACCCTTTTATTATGCTTGCGGGAATTATATCTTTATGTGTAAAAAGGAGCATTTTTGAAGAAACGGTTGTAATGGCTTTTGAAGCAGTTAATTTCTGGGTAAAAGAGACGTTTTGACAATAACCGAGTTCTGTTCGCCCGTTTCTAATTTGCCTCAATCTTTGTGGGGAAGAATTTAGAGGTTCGAGTGTTGAATTTTAATAAATGCTTCCTTCGATTCCCAGGGGCCTGTTCTGGACACTCTAGGAAGTGTGCAGGAAAACTGGATATACTTTTAGGAATAGGTTTCTCTCTCCCTTTTTATTATACAACTCGAATCCCTCCCTGCAAACACAGCTGTATAGCCTGAAACTTTAACCCAATTTAAGTGGAAACAGTGAGGTAGTTTGTGTAAGTGGGTTCCCATTAAAAAGGAGGATTGAGAAGAATATGGCATTGTTAGTGATGACAGCAAGTCAGTAATTGGGTTAAATTTAAAATTCTTGATTCCCTGCTAAAGTTACATATGTCCAGAGCAGCTCTAGTGACCTGAACAGGATCACATAAATTTCCTGCAGTGTTAGATAAGAATATAATGGCTTGCAAATGCTTGCAAATACATATATATATATATTTAAGTAAAAAAAAATCTTTTAAGAAGTGTTAGAGAAATGCTGGTGGAAGGGAAATTACTGCTTCATTTCAGATCCGTTGTTTGAGAAACATTCCTTCTCGACAGGCATGCCAAGGAGAAAGGAACGGTTTAACAAGCAAAAGCTTTTTCCTTACCAAAAGCTTTTTTGGGGAAAGAACTGGAATATTTAGCAATATTTTCAACTGTCAAGCAGCCATTATCTTGGACACATAATAGAGAAGTGGAAAAGCTGTAATGTCGATTCATTAAGTCCTCGTGGCTCAAGAAATTAATGCATCTGGTGAGCACTAAGTAATCCATTATCTTACTGCACTATCTGGATTCACCCCGAGAGCAGGCAGCTGCTAATTGAATCTGGAGCTGGAGTTGTCATGTGAAATGTTTAAGATTAGGCTCAATTTCTCTATTAAGAAGAGCTAGTTTGGTTGGTTTCCGAGATAAAACCCAGCAAAAAAACTCCTCTGCATATTTAACCCCTGCAAACTATTCCCAAGCAGGACAAAAACGTCTTTTTTTAAGTCAAGGTAATCAGATAGCTTGATGTATTGAACTGAATTGCCCATATATATGTGTGTGTGTATGTGTGTTTATACATATATATATCTATATGTATTTTGTGTTTCTTCATTCCTGCACTACACTGCCCTGTAAGACCGAGCGCTCACGACCTCTGCATTRCATTGTACCTCCCATATACCAGGAAAACCCAAATCCTTCTTAAAAAAAACCTAAAGCAAACGCTCCCCCTTGGTCCCCCTCGCTTCCCAACACCTGTTGAAATAGTTACTGCAGTGCTTGGCACCAGGCCCAAACAAGCCTTTTTCTTCCTTTTTTTTTTTCCATTAACAACAAAAACACACGTAGGGGCCAGACAGGCAGCRCAGCTAGTTCTGCTGTGGTGCTTTTAGCTCTCTGCAACTGTGATTTAGGGGGGGGTGACTCATTAAGCGATAGCGGAGCCGAGCGGTTCTCCAAATTCAGGTGTTGCTGAGGGAGCTGCATCCTAATTGCATGTCGAAAGACTGCAAAAAAAAGGGCAGGGGGATCTCCTTTCTTGCTCTTTAGATGGGCTCTTTTTGAACCTCTTGGTATTGCACACTGTGAATATTTCACACTTCTTTGGGCTGAGGGAATTTGTATGTCCTTTTATTAATAAAAGGAAAACCATCAGGCCCTTTGTACTTGATATTTTGCATGCGGTTGTTGAGGCTCTTTGAGGCTGCCTGTTCACGGAGAAGTTTCATCCCAAAGAGCTGCCTGGCAACTTCTGGATTTGTTCTCAGATAAAGGAGTAGATTTGGGAAACTCTGTGTTTGGAAAACTTACGGCTTCTAGAAGTCCTGTCATTCAAGGATATTTGAGTTGTTTTCCTAGTGATAATTTCTAAGTCCCAAGAATACACTCATTTCTTTCTGTGGGGTGGTCTCACCTATTTATATGGATTTTTCTTCCTTGTTCTATTTAGGAATATCCTAAAAWATACATTAAAAGGGTGAGGCAGAATAAAAGAAATTGATCTCTTTTGCTGGCTCAGTCTTGGTGTTATCAGGGGGTGCTGTGATGAGTATCTCCACTCTCAGCTCTACTCAGCATCCTGCTCGCTCTGTTACTGGTGTGTCGAAGGACTCTGCCTAGGTAACGTTTTTCAAGGTTAAAAGTGGCACCGGTTTCCTCTGCTTTGCTCTTAAGCATCTTCACTTAACCTCAGTTTTTGTGGTGAATGGGTAGAGCCGCCCATTTCCATCCTGCTGATTCCCTTTGCTTTAAGAGCTCATAAGGAAAGCAAACCGCGTAAACAGCCAGCTTTGTGGATGCCACATTTTCTATAATTTTTTTTCCAAACTTTATTCTTCAAAATTCTGGCATTCCGCAGCGAAGGCTTTAAGATCTATTTGAATGAAACTACAACAGATTTGTTGATGTACACATTGCCGTACCTTAGCAACCAACCTGCATCTAGTCCAAGATCTGAACATTTAGTCTTCTAAACAATTCTTTGCTACCAATCTAGGAATGTTCTTGCATTGCAGAGTGCAAAAACAGCCAGTTGACATCTAGTGAGGAACAACATACATTATAAAATACCTACTCCTCCAGAGTGGGTGGAGAGGGGACTTATATAACTGCATTTCTTTGCTGGTGTAATTGTAGTGCCTTGAAGCCTTGGAAGATGCATCTCCAGAGCAAGGCTGTTGTATACGAGTGATTTTTAGGCTCTGCTTTTTCAGTGTGAAACAGCTTTTTCAGTGTGAAACAGGGCTTTGGTAGCAATGGGGGATTAAACATGGGTGTGCTGAGAAGGGACATTACAGAATCTAACCAGAAATCATATTAAATAGCAGCTTTTGTCTTATTTAGTAGTATCACTCACTTTAAATGGAGAAGATTGATATCTGCTCACTGAAGCTGCACTTGTGCCGTGTAGAGAAGGCATCCATTCCTGGTGCTGCCTGACACGGTGTAGAATTTAGTTTCTTAAAAGTGTTGCAAGGGAGGGAAATGTTGGTCTTAAATTTCCCCCTTCTTTTCTTTTAGTTACAGCTGCAGAAAACCCAATATTTGCAACTGGGACAGAGTCGTGGCCAGTACTATGGAGGGTCGCTGCCAAATGTGAATCAGATTGGAAACAGTGCCATGGATCTGCCCTTCCAGGTGAGTTTGATTATATACATTTTTGTTCTTTTTATTAATTAATGCAGTGTCAGTGTGTTATTTTTTCCCTCGCAGGGGATGATGAAATAGCTGCTGGTGCAGCACACAGGACCCCAGCCACAGCAGGACACCCTAAATGCTCTAAAAATGGTTGTTCTGTGGGTCTGGGGCACTGCTCTGCACAGCACACGTGTGTTCTCCTGCTGTGTCAAGGGCTTGTTGGGCTGTTGTCCGTCACGGTGCTCTTGGGTCAAGCAGTGAAATCCCTTTCCTGCCTCAAGTTTATAATGGACTCTCTGCAGAGACCCTGTACATCCGAAGCAAAAGTGGAATTAAATAACATGAGGTGGTGGAGAAACCRCTGGTAGGTGGGAGTCTTGAAGAGGATAACCCAAGCCTCCATGCATGGGTTTAGAAGAGAAAGGGGAATGGAGCACAAATTAGTTTAAAAATACTTTATTTGGTCTGTCTGAAAGAAAAAACGTGTGGTTATTTTGTTTTCCCTCTGTGAACAGCAAATGGGTGTTTCACGTGCCTGTTCTGCTCTTGGTTTGGACAGGCGATGCTGAGTGGAGGACAGGGTTAGGTGGCTGATGCTTTTGGCACTGCTAATTTCCATAGTTAGGTCATTAAGGCTGTTCAAAGCAGTTAAAACTTCTGTATCGCTTTTTCTAGTTTTACACTAATAACAWTTAGAATTTGTCTCGCAACAGTGTGGTAAGAATGAAATTCGGTAGTTTGCAGTTCTTCCAGTGAAGAGTGGCTTAATAAGAGGCCATCATTAACAGTTTTRCTGTATTTAACTATGCATTTTGTAATACACACAAATGAATTTGCAAAAATTTGCAGGCAAAAATTCTTAAGAGCTTAAATTTTGGGCAGGAGGACAAGCAAGAGCTACTTTAATTTGATTGATTTTAGAGAGTGCARTGCAGAGTTTTATTATGTTATGTAGTCTTTAACTTCAGTCCATGGGCATCAGRTCTTTCCAGGAGCCAGAGATTTTTGTCATTAGTTTCCTGTTGAAGARGTTAATGATTACTGTTCTTTATAGGCAGTAGTGTTGGAGTACTTCTGTGCTCCATGGCTGTCACAGACAGTTAATAGATAGAATCTTTTTAGTTCTGAAACTAATCTGGTGCTTAAAAGTGAGTACTTAAAAGTTTATGGGTGAATAGAGGAGAATCTGAAAGAAAAAAACTGATCCTCAAACTCCAACTTTTTATACGTTCTTCTAAAAAACAAATAAAGGATACTATTACAGCTAATAAATGGTGACAAGCAACAAAATAAAAATATGTATTYGTTTATATCAGATGTGAATAATTTCCACTTTTCTCAGCTATAAGCTAAAGTACGATGCCCTTCGCAAAAGCTGTTTGCTCAACTTGCTGACGAGGCGATGCCCGTGCGGGGCCTCTAGTTAGAGGGTTAGTGACCTGAGAATCTTGGTTCTTTGCATTTACAGCACAACGGAGCTTTGGCAGAAGCCTTTGGAGCAGTTCCTGTCTCTTTGGTAAACAAACATTTAGGTTTGTGCAAATACGTATTTAGGACTGGCGTTCTCTTTGCCCAGGTAGATACGTATTTTAGCACGTGGCACTTTTTTTGGTATGCACAGTATTTATCTGATTCACCGTTACAGCTCCCCAGGAGTTATGGTCTGTCACATAAATACAGGTTTTGCCATGCATCCCAGTTTGGAACATGCCTAATAATTCCTGTACCGACTCCCTGGACTTGCTGTGGTCTGCCGTGCGATTACCTGGGGTTTATGGGGAGCTAATTTGATGCAGGTGGTGGTTTATTTGGCACTGTCTTGGCCTGTGATTTAAGCCATCTCCGAGCATGTGCACTTAGCCTGCATGCTGAACCCCCCGGGGAAAGGAAGGATGAGGACCGAGGGGCGCTGCAGTGGAAGCTACTGGCAGGTACCACTCCTTCCCTTTCCCCCCCATCCACCCTGCTTGCTTTTATTCATAAATCAGCCTTCATAAATCCTAAAGAGACACTGCTGCTTTCAAGCAGCGAGCTTTTTCCTTCCTGTCTGTAAGCATTTAGCAATTTTTCAGCGTCTTGCGGAGCTTTTGGTTCGGTTGTGGTCTCAGGGCGCTGAGTTGTTTCAGGGGAGTGAAGCGGTTGTTCTTCCCTGCCCAAATCCAACTGACACCCGCATCTGTTCCCTTTTATTGCAGTTTTGCAGTGTAGTTTCAGCATCACGGGCCCTCCCGGGATGGGGATTTAATGTAGGTGRCTGCCTGGGGTTTGGGGCCGATTAAATTTCATGTCACGGCTGCTGAGAGAAGCCAGAAGGACTTTGGGAGGCGATGCCCGTTTTCTCAGGCGTTCTGCCTTCTTTTGTGACTTCCCAAAGCAAGTTARGGATTCTCTTGGAATCTTGGTTCCTGCAAAGGCAGAGAACCCCAAAAGAAAGGCAGGAACCCCAAAGGCAAGAGAAAGGCAAAAGAAACCCCCCAAAGAAATGCAGGAATCCCAAAGTTCCAAGTTTATTTGATTCTAAAGTGTAACCCTCCATTTGTGACCATCTGGGGCATGGTCCGTGTTTACATTTTCCACTCCTAGATCCAAATCAGATTTTTGCTCTGAATTTATTTTTTTTTAATGGAAGGTATGCCATGAAACTGCTTGGAAGCTTCAGGAAAAAAAACAGTTTGGGCATTTACATTTATGCCTGTATACTCRTTTGCATCAGCTTGCTTTTAAATTGCAGGTGAGATCTGTGTTTGTGTGTTCTTCAGACCAGCTTTGCCTTTCTTAGTAACGCTGTGGTTGAGACCACGGACACAGGAAACCGCTTTCCCTGTTGATGTTCCAAGCACACATGCATTAATTTGGAAATCTTGCTGTCATTTGGGGTAGAATTGGCCTCATAAGAGGACAAAGAAGAATTTGAGCTGGTTTTTTTTTAGTATTTTGGGAATTAGGAGTATTTTTCATTTCTGTATGAGACTAGTTAGGTAGAACTAGATGGTTGCTTTTTTGCAGCGGAGCTTAATCCAGCCAAGAAGTCTTAATTTAAAGCACTTGAATTTAAGATGCTATGAGTTGAGGTTTCTGTATCTTCATACAAGAATCATGCTTATTCAGGGGATGAAGCAGAATATCAGCATTTTAGCAGGGAATTTAGAGCCAGAAGTTACTGTRTTCCTGGATATGCAGCGTCCTGCTCCGCAAGCAAGAAAATAAACGGCCCCTTTGCACTATTTGTGTAGGTCATGCATGCAGAGAGGGAGATGCTAAACAGAATGGCATTAAAAATATTAGAAAGATACTTTAAAAAAGTTATTACAAGAAGAACATTTCAGTGTAAAAGGCTTTTAAGCGATGGTCACTTCAACAGCCTAACTGGACATTTTTGAAAAGATTGATATGGAAGCCAGATGGTTTCATGGCTTGGCAGACCGGACGGTGCGTTTGCCACATGCATCACCTGAATGGAAGAGCAAATTTTGGGTCTCCAAGCAGATGGTGTTTAGGGACTCAGCAAAGCTGTTCACGTTGGCAAGGAATGGGAGAGGATTTAGCTTTTTTTCCCCTAGATGCCCATGTATTGTTTCTGAAGTGTGTGGAGAGGCTGGTCATTCTTTTTCCGGCTACGCACCGGGTTGGGCCTTTGCAAGTATAGAAGTTTTCCAGCTGAGAGTGGAAATTTACCTTCCTTATCGTTGCTGTGTTGTCCTCAGATTCTCTGAGGTCAGTTGCTGACAAGTAAACACTGTCAGGATAAGATTTGGAGAGTGGAAATGACCCATCTAGGCTCACTGTGCAAACATCAATTGCAAAAGTATTGAATGCTGTAACTTTTTCTAGACAGAGGAAGGAAACGGCTTTCTTTTTTTTTCTTTTTTTTTTCCTTTTTGTTTTGTTTTGTTCCCTGTGTCCCCTGCCGTGTCCTGGAGAGAGCAGAGTGTTCCCCAAAAGCCCTAGTGGGACGTTAGGGTCCCCGTGCATCGTCCTCCTGCATCTGGTGCCCCGGCAGCCGCAGCTGTGGCCGCGGGCACGTGCCTCCGGGTGCATGATGCTGCATGCGGCRCCGAGGGGACGCGGACAGCAGCTGTCAGCAGGCTCCTTGTCACCAGCAGCTCCGGGGGCTCGCAGATACGAAGTGGGGACAGCAGTGCTGCTTTGCAAGAGGGCAGACCCAGCGTAGCCTGCTCCCACACTCCCTAATCTCTGGCTGGAAGAGATAGCCTTGGTAATTCCTTTCCATGGCTATAGTGAAAACGTTACTGACGGAAAAATATAAGTGATGCAGTTTGTCCATGGCTTTTTTTTTTTTTTTGAATTATAGTTCTTAAAATAACACAACTGTGCATACAGTACTGATAACTGGTGGGCAGAGAGCTCACGCGTGTGTTTTGCTGCTTAGAACTTAACGCGYCTCTCTCAGACTCCTTTTCAGTCGTCTGGGTTGGACACGAGCAGAACGACTCGGCACCACGGTCTGGTGGACAGAGTATATCGCGACAGAAACCGCCTGGGATCTCCCCATCGCCGCCCCCTCTCCGTGGATAAACATGGAAGACAAATATCCTTTGGTTTAGGAGGTGGCACCAAATACCTTCCTCTTCAGCTGCATCTCCATTCCTGCAGTTTGCTCCTTCATCCCATCCTCACCCATCAGAGAGGCTTCTCATTTCTATACAGTTAGTGTCCCCTGCTTTTCTGAACTGTGATCCATTTATAAATACTTGCTCTTCTGTAAACTAAGCATTTACTTTTYTCAGTGTTGGTTTCTTCAGCTCTAAGTGGGGATAATGATAGACATGAAGCCGAGAGGGATAGAAATCCTTTACTGAAATATGTAAGACAGTATTCGTGAAAACTTAAAAACTGAGTAAATCCAAAGCAAAATTCCSTGCAATTCAGTGTGTGTTTTTATTGCACTTGATTCATTAGTTAGCATCTACCGGGCACTATTTTTCGTGTCGTTTGTGAAAATGAATTTKCTCCTTGCTGCCGACTGGCTTAAATTGGGCTGCACTAAGCCTGGGTTCCTGGCGGGGCTAAAAGGATTGTGCAAGTGGGAGAGTGGAGAGAGCAGCTGCTCAGGAGCCGAGAGAGGTGCTGAGAAGCAGGAAGGAGGTGGCCACCCCGGTGCTCCGACGTGCTCCCCAGCCCTGTGCCCGTGTTATAGGGCTCGTTAAGGATTGCTTTCCTTCGGAACATCATCAACAAGGACCAGCACAATCTGGGAAGTGGCCAAGAACCAAGACTGACAAGTTGAGGAGTCACTCAGGTGGCTTGTTTTGGKGTAGGAGGCCAGCGTTTTCTCTGTATTGTCAGGTTTGATGTTTTAAATTCTACATCATTTCTGTTCTTTCATTCTACATCAGCTATAAAGCAGGTATATCTTATTTTGAATGTCCTGGTAAAGTCAGTGTGCTSTCTATGGAGAACTTGCTTTGCCTTTCTCTTTTAAGCTCAGTCACTCTGACAGGTTGATTTGAATTATTTCCTAGGGAAAGACTTCAAATAGGCCGGTTATTTAAGCGAGAAAATGCTGTTCTTCCCCTTAACTAACTGAATCACGTGGATAGTTGTCCRTATGGGACTGTGTATCTGTCACCTCCATCCGATACGAGCTGGAGAAGGTTAGTAGCATCATTACATGTGCATTAGTATTTAGTCTGCATTCTCTGATGCTATGCTAACATCTTCACATGTAAAAATGGATTTTAATATTTCCCGTAGCAACTGGTCATCTGAGCTGCCAAGATTTAGTGAATTTAGACCTTGATTTTTTATTTTCTTTTATTCTTTTATTATGCTTAGATTGGCTTTTAAACTTCAGCTGTGTCAGCTAGTGTGATCTCTGGAAGGTAAATCTTGCCAGCCTAAAGGTGTAACATCCGCCCAAGCTGTTGGACTAGAAAGGACTTGGATATTTCTCCCTGTACAGAAGCTGCCACCGAGTAGCCAAAGTGGTGGCCAAGATCGAGGGCTGAAGGACAATTCGCCATGTGAGAGTTGTTGGCTATGGAGACCCTGTGGTTCCTGGCTCCACAACATATGTGCATCCCGGAAACGGTCGCTTTCCCTCCCTTTAAAGCAARGATGCTTTCTCCTAGGCTCTTAAAGCTGATTATGGTTCTGCTATTGCAACAATTATTCTTCAAACATGAGAGAACTTGTTCTCAGAGTTGATTGTTTCATAAAGAAGTTGTACTTCATAAAGAAATAATGGCACRGACCAAAGACAGATTTTGGTTTTGTTTAATGCAGAGTGTATGCAGTTTTTCCTGAGTTAATTACCTTTGCCTGAGACTAAACATTCGTTAATGTAGAGAAGCTGACAATAAAAATATGGTTTTGCGTTTCCCTCAGGACAAATTCCGATTCTGCCCTGCACCAGAGTACTATGACTCCAACTCAACAAGAGTCCTTTTCGGGAGGATCACAAGACATGCAGCAGAAAAGAGGTAAATGGACAAAAAGCGGTGAAAATATTTGTCACATTCAAAGAATTCTATTTAGATGATATGTCCGTGTATTGATGGATGTCTTTATATGGACATGTATGCGTAAAATTTTCTAACTGAAGTTACATGGGATTTGAGGTTTCCAGAGTGCAGGAAGTTCTGCACTGTCAGTTCAGGTGGGGCTTTGAGCAGCTCTCAGCAGGTAACAGCTGGATACTGTGCGACAGTGAGATTTTTCCTTCCCTGCATATGGCTCATATAGTTGTAGGTATTAATTAATACTCCAAGCCCTCAATAATATCAGTAACTCTGATGGGGAAAATTGTTGTAATAGGTGTTTCTTTCAGATATTGGTATTAATTTGTCAGTTTTATTTTAGTGACTTAGGACAAGTTTTGCATTGGCAACTCCATTAAATATCAGAAATTAAATTCTGAAAATCCATTTTACATTGAGCTGTTCAGGACTGCTGAATTTTATTTCTAGTAACCTAGCCTGCCAGATACCTGACTTTCCATCTCAGGCCAAAGTAAATCTGCCCTAAAATTTCCCTTGAGATTCTTCATATTTACCTGTGATTCGACCTGTAAATTACCTTCCTGAGCTAGCCTCTTGCGTAAATACTGTGTCAAACAACAGAAGTCACTGGGCATAATTAAGATACAATACCATATGGCAGCAGGATTCATCTGTTTTTTTGGGGGATTCAGGTCAAGCTTTTGGAAACGGAGCCCTAAGGAACTAACAATTTTGGTGCCCTCTGCTGGTCCTTGTTTCTGATGTCAGCTTGAAAAATATTTTAAAAGCTCCTAAGTCTGTCTTGAGAAATTTAATCCTCAAACATCTACCTGGTGATAGAGGAACACTCAACAGTCCCATACGTGCACATTGTGTTGCAGCTGTTGTGTTAGGTATTCCATATAACACTTCTGGAACAGTATAGCGTTGAATAGAGACCATCTTAAATAGGATTGTGTAAATATGGATTTGATAAGGGAATTACTTAAGGTATTTGTGATGCTTCTTCACCTGTACAGAAAATTTCTTTTCRAAAAGCTTAGTGTTATGACATGATTTCTTTCGTGCTCCCTTTTTTAGTTTTGTTACTGACTGTCCCTGGAATGGAGGAAACCACCTCAGAGGCAGACAAAACCCTCTCCAAGCAAGGATGGGACACTAAAAAGGTAGAAATTTCATGTTTCAAAGCATAGAGCATTTATTTGTCTACACACAAGCATTTATTTGTCTACACACATTTGGGTAAACAAATGTTCTAAATATTGCTAACCAAAACAAACTACTTGCCAGGATTAGAGATTAAGTGCTATATTTAGCTGCAAATCACTTGCACACAAACTGCCTTTCTGATCTAATGTGTGGCATGCCTCAAGCGGCAGTGATGATACATCTCTTCTGAAGAGCTCCATAGAATCCTTCCKTACAAATGTATTAAATTTACTGATTAAAATTTATCCTAAACATTAATTTCTGACAATACCGTTACCTTTAAAGTATATTTTCTCTATTTTAGACAGGATCTTCAAGACCTAAATCATGTGAAGTTCCAGGAATCAAGTAAGCTTTCAGCTTTTTCCCCCTTTTCTGAGCATTGTGATCTTTAAAAAGTGTATTGTAGCTTGGAAGTCCTCTTACTTTGGAGTTTTCTCCCCTGTTTAGCATCTTTCCATCAGCCGACCAAGAAAACACTACCACGCTGATTCCTGCTACACATAACACGGGTGGCTCCCTGCCAGACCTGACCAACATCCATTTCCCTTCTCCTCTCCCAACACCATTGGATCCTGAGGAATCCACATTCCCAGCCCTCAGTAGCTCCAATAGTACTGGAAATCTTGCTGCCAACCTGACTCACTTGGGCATCAGCACTGCCAATCAGGGTAAGGCTGTAAAAGAGAGATTTGTGCATAATATGGCACTTGTCTGACATAACCCGAGTTGCGTTTTGTCTTGCTGTTTCACATCCCAGGTGACTAAGTCACTGCTGATTGACCAGGGCGATCACCAAGTATTGTCTTTTGGGCAGTCAAAATGATATTAAAGCCTTTGCAAGGCACAGAAAGCATAAATGCCCTTGACTGTTTTGCAGGAACTATGTGCATTGTACAGACATGCCCTCAGCAGCCCCGAGAAAAGGTGGGGGAAAACACCTGTTAGGTTTTAAAGAAATGCCAAAAACGTAGAGTACGTTTGTGCATTTGAGTGTGTTGGTTCATGACACGTTCCATGAGACAGTGTTGATTTTGAAAACATGCTACGGGAAAGCAGGCAGCCTTCATAATCTGCTCAATTTTAGCCAGTTTGCCTGCTGGCTCCTTGGCAGCCTGGACTTCCTGGCTCCCTGGCAGCCTGCCTGGAAGCCTTGAACAGTTGCCAGGTGCCTAGGAGCTCCCAGGCTCTTGTGAATTCCTCCTTTCTGGCAGCTCTAGAACAGCTCACTAGCTGGATTGTCCTGAAACCACTTTCCAGGGTGTCTCAGTTCTCCAGGGCGAAGGAGAAAATAGGAAACATTTTATGGCAGATTTCAAAACCTCAGTGCTTTTTTATTTAAACAAAATGACGATGCTCTAATTGTCAACCCCAAGAAACTTTGCTGGGARGGACTATCTTCTGTTGATGATCTCCTGTTGGATGCATCATCTCCATCCTGTCAGAAACTACCCTTGCACTGAATAGGGTCCCAGACTGTCCCGTTCTTTGGCATTTTTTACTTATTTCCTGGGTGATGCTTATTTTGCTGTTTCACTTAAGAATTGAAGCTTTGTAGCTCCTAAAGGCACCACAACGTTTAACTGCCAGATAGCTTAAGGAGATGTTTTTTCAGGTGTTGTTGGCCTTGTGTCTGTAGTTTTATCTCTTCTGGGCCATATGATAATGGAAAYGAGTGGAGACATGTTTTAGAATGGCTCCAAGAATTGCTCTTTAGTTGAGCTGTTGTAAATGCAGATTCTTATACGAGCTTTGCTGCCTCAATTCCCTTGCTAATCTTAAACATAGTTTGTGCTAGGTCACAGCTCTTTAGAGTGTGAAGAATATTTCCTGCCTTGCTGTGCATTAGTATGCTTTCAAAACTAGAGTATTTCCTGTGTAACCAGTTTTCTTTGCATAAATAGATTTTTTTTAATGTCACAAGTGCCCCTTGCTTAGTCTTGTCGCATGCTCTGTTTTCTTATTCCTGAAGCTTGAACTCTTAGAAAGAAAACAGAAGTGGTTCCTTGACAATGTGCAACCCAAAGGGTGTATAAGCCTTGTTAGCATAGGCACATTCAGCACTAAATGCTCAGCATTAAGTATTTCTAGGCTCCAGTCATTCATCGTTTATGTCATTACCTCCATACAGGTCTCAATAATCCATTGCTCTGCTCCCATCTAAGCTGTTTTTCCCCTTCCCAACAGGAATGACAACAACGCCAGCCCCGTCCCAGCAGCACCGTCAGCCGACCGTCAGCCCCCTGTCCTTGAGTGCAGACTCCCGGCGACCACAGTCACAGCAAATGTCTCCTACGCTTTCCCCCTTGTCACCAATTACTCAGGTAGGAACTGGCTTGGAGAAGGAAAATTTTAGACCACAGTTGATTTTGTTTCACTCTACCTAGGGAGAGGCTAGCTGTAACTTCATCTTTCTTGCTGTATAACTTCATTCCTTAAAGGTCTTCATTAATTCTGTGTCTTTATTTCTTTTTGTGCTTTAAAAAAAGGTTGTGTCCTTTAAAAATGGGTTGTAGAGGTTGTGGATTTTGCTTTTACTGTGGCAGATCCTTGGCAAACGCCACGAAGACACTCTTAGGGACACAGCCTCAAAGTCGGTCATGAAATTTGGAAGGCGTTTCTCTAGCTCGAGAGAACTCGAGTTCTCTCAGGTTCTGAGTGCAAAATGTAGAAGTTTTCCCGTATTTGATTTCATGACTGACTGGGTTGTCAGTTCCTGACGTTCAGCTGGGCTTTTGGACACAGTGGGTGTTTTTAGTACATTGAAAACGATACGAACTCCCTTGAAATGTGTTCTTGGCCGTTTTAAACGTGATTTGTAAATGCATTTTGTTTATTTACTTGAAAAAAATGTTTGCTATAAATACAAACGTGGTAACTTCTGGAATTGCTTAGTCCTATTTAACTGATTTCAGATAAATTAAGAGGAATTATCTGCCAGCCTCCCTTGTCTTGTTTCCTCTCTTSAAGGCCGTGGCTATGGATGCATTGTCTCTGGAACAGCAGCTTCCCCCATACCCGTTTTTCACCCAGACAACTTCACAGCAACAGCAGCAGCCCCAGGTGGCCAGTACCCTGCCTCAGAACACCCCCTTAATGCAGACCTCGGGTCTCCAGCGAGGGACCCAGCTCCCCCCTCTCTCTGTCACGGTACCTTCCACCATCCCGCAGTCGCCTCCGGGGAGCCAGAGCCAGCCCTCCATGGGAATAGACATCAACTCGGTAAGTTTGGGCACCCCTGAGATGGGTCAGCAAATGTGCCGTGGAGCATCAGCCCTCCTCATAATTCCAGAAGAGTCTCCAGTATGCATAGAATGGTTGCATTGAACCAATCTTTGTGTTTTAAGGACAAAAACTGATTTTATTATGTTCTTAGGGTGGCCATAGYTTCCAGCTGTGCCCCTTATAACCCCATACATCTGATTAGACTGAGATAGAAGCATTTTTCTTTTTCTTTTTTCATACCTTGCTGCTGCACAGATGCATTTTCAAGGCATTAAATGTAACGCACTTTCAACATGCTGCGTGTTACAGACTCAGGATAAGGAGTTAACAGGACTTAGGTAAATCTAACAATCTAACGTATTCAAAAAGCTGGAGGAAATCAGACACAGGATAGCGTTTCTATATTTAGAACACTTCCGTTTTAAGGAATTTGTAGCATACGTTATTATCCTCAAAAATTAGATTTGTGGTGCCTGCTTGCAGATCCCCCTAAGGAATGGAGTGTAATACATATTGTGATGATTTACGGACAGATTTTTTTTTTGCTTGCTTGTTTTACTGTGGTCTGTTGTGAATTGTTCTGCCTTTTTCCACATCTGAAAATCCCAAATGCAGACCAGGAGAGGATAACAGGGTAGCCAGGGAGGAAGTTCATGGCTCATTCTCTGGGCATTCTGCTCGGCATTAAAGGCTTTTACATGTCTGACCGGTTGTGTTGACCTGGCAGTGTTGCAGTGACACTAAGTGGTTTGGTCATSAGAAGAGTTCATTCTCTATTGATCTGATATTGAATCACAAATTTCATTTGGGGGTTGAGATTTTAAGTTTATGCTTCTTGAAAGAATCTGCTCTTCTCTCCATAGAAGGGAAAGAGGAAGGACAAATCTGGCAGTGGRAAGGATGTTTGACCCATTCAAACGTGTCTGAATATTTTGATTCTTATAGTTACCAAGAGTTACCAATACAGATTAATCTGATTTTCATTCTTTGCTTTCTATGTTGCTTTCCTCATTCTCAGCTTCTTTATGACCTTAGCTTTTCAGGGCCCTCCGTTTACCTTTTAAAGCAACTGAAATTGGACATGGGTAAACTTAAATCAGATTTTTCAGAAAGCCACTTGAGCTGTGGGACAGTCTCACAACTCTTACACAGCTGTTTTTCCTTAAAGCAATATTGAAGTACACTTTCCCCTACTTTGGATGTCTGTTTGGAGGGCAGAAATGCATATAAGAAATATTTTCTTGATATCCGTAGAATTCTGTGTCAAAAAGCCCTGGATTACAGGTTTTCCTCAATCATCTGTTGGTTTCTAAGGGCAATATAGCAGACAAAGAGCTCTACTTACTATTTATGTTAATTAGGATGACATTCTATTCAGATGCCAGTAAGATTATTCATTTGTTCAGATCCGGGGGTCTTTGCCAAAAAAACAAAGGAAAATCTTTGAAAATCTAGTCTSAGGAAGACTGAGAACAGTGTTAATGTAGCTAAAATAAACCTACAGGACAGTGTGGATTCTCAGACCACGTCTGTTTCATGTACTGGCCTAAAGTGCCAGATAATTCCCCKTAGCCTGGGTGTGAAATATAACAAGGATTTCCTAAGCAAGCCCTACAGAAATGGAGAATGTGGCCATGGCAGTTGAATTTCAAGTGAATTCCTTTTGGGTTATTCCCAGATTTGGAGACTACTTTTCCATTAAATTGTTGGCTGACCAGATTTTTTTTTTCCCCCTAACTAAACACAGCTGAAAACAGAGGAAAAAGAGATTTGGAGAGTTTTCCTTGTATGGCAGCCCTGCCCTGCTCTTAGGTGGGCAGTCAGACACRAGCCCCAGTGAGACCTTAACCCTTTCCTTTTAGCGACCTCATTCCCAGCACTAGGGCCTTCATAGCTACCCGGGATCGCTGAAGATGATGGTTCCTCAAGCTGTCCACCAGGAACGTGTAATTCTCCAGCTTTCCCTCACTGCCGTGCTCTTTAATTCTGTGTTGTTCTGTAGGCTTCACTCCAGCAGTACCGCAGTAATGCTGGATCCCCAGCCAACCAGTCTCCCACCTCTCCTGTCTCCAATCAAGGCTTCTCTCCTGGCAGCTCCCCTCAAGTAAGGGACTCTGTGCTTCCCCAGGCCTCGCTTCTCGTGTTCGCTTCCAGTCTCTCCATCACTGACCCATAGTCCTCWCGCTGTCACTGTGTGTGCCTCATGCATCACTGATGTCTCATCTCGTTGGCAGTTCCATTCAGAGCCAGAGGTTTTCAATAGCTGGTGAATTGCCTTTTTGGTGATCAAGGCTATTACGTGAACGCTATTAAAGTCCAGTTATTTTGGAGGGGAGCAGGGTGGACAAAAGCTCCAGGTGGATCCCTCTCCGTAACAGCATCGCTTAGGGTTGGACACATGAGGTTGGGAGGATAGGGACAGGAAGGAAACTTGCTGAGTGCCCCCAGCAGCAGAATAGCTTCTTGCTGCACTAAGTGCCACTTATGACCCAGTGCCTTTGAACCAAGGCCTTTTTTCASCTGGGAAAGAAAATGCAGCAAATATTCTTAAAATTAGCAACTGTGTCTCATGGCTTGAAAATAATGGGTTAGCAAACATGCCTTCTTGCATACTAGATGTTTTTTCATCCTKTGTATATATAAATTGCTCATTTTGCATCCTATATATACAAGTCAAATTGGATATATATGTAAAGCTGTGAAGGGAAACTTTTTATGTGCTATTTGCAAGATAGTTAAGAAACAGCAAGGCAGTTTTGGAGGTACCCCTTAAGTAAAGGAGCTTAATGCAGTTTTGGTACAAAAATCTAGCRTTGCAAGAAGGCAGCCAAAAGGCTTTTCCCAAATCCCACCTATAGTGACAAGGTGTAGGAAATTCTTACGGAGCATCACAACAGAGTCTGAAAATACATATTCTGTTTCATCATTTAATGTTGAAGGCTGTAAGAAGGATCCTATGTAAATAAGTGCTGCCCCTTCCTGGCTGCAAAGCAGAAGCTTCGTCTCTCCTTGCCATTAGCCAGAGACAGGTCGCTGGTAAGCTCAGTAACAGCCTGAGTGTCAGGATTGTCCGGATTTTTTTTAACCYGTGCTCAGTGGCTTCTTAACTTCTTTCCTCTGCTGCTTCTGCCACTTGTGCTGTGTCCTGTGTGTGGCCCAGGGACAACGAGCAATTTTACTTCTCTCGGCTGTCGTGTAGAGCAAAGCAGCTGCTGGCCCTGCTGCAGTTCTCAGGGTCCAGGTGGCACCTGGGCAGCCCATTTGATTTGATTCTGATTTTCTTCCCCCCTTGACTTCTCAATAACCCTTTCTCGACTTTATTTTTGCCCACAGGCTTGATGCCACCGCTCAGTGCAAAGTCCCAGAGCGCAGCAGGCTCTCTGCAGCGGAGCACAGAGCTTAGTGTGCAGCACTGCTGGCATGTGTGCTATCCTCTGAAAAGAAGCTTTACGCAAAAGCTGTAGGAAAGCACCAAAAATAGCTTTTTTTTTTGTTAATAAATTAAAGAAATTTTTGTTAATAAATTAAAAGAAAATAGCTTTTTTGTTCATAAATTAAAAGTAGCACAGTTTTCCTGCCTCTGTCAGGGAGCCCAAAGGTAGTAGTGTTGAGAGCTCTCTGTCGTAGTGGATCTTTTAAGATTGTAAATACTAAGCGTGGAGAGAAGCCATGGGCGAATTAAACCAGATTGGAAGTAAAATCTGGGTTATGATTATGGGGGCAGCGTGCAAACAGCAAGATCCCTTAGCCACCAGCATGATGTGCCAGCAGCAAAGGCAGGTTGGTTACAACCTCAGAGTACACCCGGTGGGGAACAGTCTGGCACCGGCTGAGAAGAGCAAAATAAAGTAGGGGTGACCGGGGAGGTGTCTTGCATTTGCTCCTGTTTCTCCCCTTCATTTTAGGTTAAATCACTCCCCTTCATTTTAGGTTAAATCACTTTGCAGTATCTCGATACGAGCGGCGCATTCTCAAACCCGAGATCTGTGGTTTGATTTTTTTATCACGTATCTCATTCACTAGAAGTTCCTTCTCATCTTTCCCCATCTCCAAACCTCCTTGCTCTTGTGTTTTAGATGGTCGTTGCCGCTCTACGAAGGCCTTCCTGTGAAAACCCGGCTTGAAAAGCTCTGCTTGTAGCCCCCAGCTTTGTGTTTGCATGGCTTTTCATTGCCGGCGGCTTGTTTATGACTACTTGGCTTTTCTCCTCTAACACCTGGCCTACTGTTCCAATTAGAGAGAAAATTGCTTTTTTAGTAGGATGGCTGAATACTGGATAATATGGTATGTATTTGCAGACCAGCAATTTAAGGCAGGGATTTTGTGGTTTGGGTTTTTCCTTTTTCCTTCCAGTCACCACATCATTAACCCGAGAAGATGTACTGTTGACAAAACAGACCTCATCTAGTGTTTTGTAGGCGCTGGTGTGAGCAAGGTGTTTTTCCCCGGAGTTGTTGATAAATTATTCCAGGACTCCGAAGTGTTGAAGTAATGTTGTTTCCAGCTGATTTCCTTGGGGAGCTGCAGTACTTACAACGGTAATAACCGAGACACTTTAGAGCAGAGGGAAAAATAGAGGCCTCTGCGTTTTGTTAAGGGTTATTAATACAGACTTGCACAAATGGATTTTGGCCTACTGTTCATTATTTTCCGTGTTACCCAACTTCTTAGAATGGGAACAACGTGTAGCGGAATACAGGAGTTTTCATGTGTACCCTACTTTGGGAAAGCTCCTGTAAAAATGAAATGGCTCAAATTAAAGGAAAAAAAATGCCACTTTGGTCCTGTTTGGAGCCCTGGTGGCRGTGCTGCTGCTGTGACCTGGCTTGGCTTCGCAGCGTGACGTCCCAAAGGACACATTTATCGTTGGAAAAGCTCTAAAAGCTCCCATGGTTTGGAGACCTTGCCTGCCGTATAGATGAGGATACGTTTGCCACGATAGAATTAGGCTACCCAGAGCTTTCCTGAGCCAGCTCTGTGGTCAACCTCCTTTTTTTTATTTTTTAAGTGGCATAAGTAACATCTTGAAGTAGCGCTGACGTGTAAATCAACATGTAATCATGCAGGAAGAGGCGAGTGGTTTAAAGAAGAAAAAAAGGTGTTTTATTATATGAAATATAAATTGGCAGTAGTGCTTTGCTTTTCTCTCATCAGGTACCGTGTTGGACTTCATGCTCGTAGGCCTATCTCGGGACAGGGCAGTCACAGTAACTGAGAGGAGTGGAGGATATATTGGAAAATAAGTTCCATTTTAGGAGAATCTTCCACTTTACTTGTTTCTCACCAGGCCATTCAATAGGGTATAAATGACAGGGAGACAATTCCTATTCTGTGGTCACAGTTCCGACAGTTCAGAAAGGCACAGTAAGGTGAATCCCATGAAGGAAATCTTTTTTGGTCCATAAAATCCTGGATTTGGCTCAGGCACTCGTCCCTGACAAGGATTCACAGGCTGGTGCCGGCCATTCCCAGTGTCCTGCTCCAAAATCCGGCACCAGGAAGCTGCTCACAGCCTCTTTTGGCTGTTGTGCCCTGATCCAGCAGCATTTGTCTTCCCAAAGTGTCTTCTGTCCTTCCACACACTAGGCTCTTGTTTAAATTCATGTGCTGCTTAGCTTTTCTATGGAGGAAGTTCGTAGCCTTAGTGTCTTAATGTGTAGACAAAACAGCTGGAAAATGCTATGCAAGGTATTTACATTTTTTTCCCCTAAGACTGATGCAAACTTTCCATGGAAATTGGCTTTTATGGACACCGGCTTTGCCGGAGGCTCTTTGCGAGTAGATTCTTTTGTTTATTTGTTTTCAGCTGGAATTTCAGAACTGTTTGTTGATAGTTTTACGTATGTGCTTTCCCGATCTGGCCTCAAATTCGTGGTCGCCTTCAAATAACGCACAAATGATGGAGAATAACCAAGAGAAGCTCGATGGGCTCGAGGGGGCTGCGGAGATCCACAGAGTTTCCAGCCTCGGAGCCACCCATTCCCAGGCTTTGCCCGTGCCGTATCCCAGCCCCGGCGTGCTGGCCATCCCCCGTGTCACCCAGCACCCTGTCTGCATCCATAATCCCAAGTTTTCCATGTCGTGCGTCCCCTGTGAGGCAGTTTGGTGGGCTCCCTGCCTGTTCCTTGTGCTSCTGCAGGGCAGCAGCCTGCCCGGGGCTCCGTGTTGCGGGCGATGATCCATGTGTGTGATGAGCTGGGTCGGGCGCCGGTGCCCGGCGGGCAGCTGGAGACGCTCGCACACCGTGGGGCCGCCTCTTGTCAGACACTTGCACCATAAAGACTCTGTTTTGTTTTCAGCATTCTTCCATTCTGGGCAGTGTATTTGGTGACTCCTATTATGATCAGCAGATGACAGCTAGGCAGGCTAATGCCCTATCCCATCAGGTGAGCAAATTCATCTCCRATTTTCAGCTCTGTCTCAGCCACGTTCAGCTTAAAATAGTATAATTCAACTTGGGATTAATTTCTGGGGGCTCACGTTTGGTTCATGTTTTCAGTTTGCAATACTCAGGTGCTCCCCTTGCTTTTCTTTTCTTCCTCCCCTCTCTTCCTCCCTCCTGGCCATTCGAGCAGATGTTTTTCAAGGTGTTCTGCCAAGTCTGTGGGATTAAAAATAATGAAAATAACAAAACCATTTCTGACAGTTGTTCCCTTTGGGAGGGTTTCACTTGTAGGTGGTAACAAAAATGTACTTCGGAAATTGGCCAACAAGCTGCATTTTGTACCCAAAGTGACCAGCAAAGRCGGCCTCATCTGGCCGGCCGGTTCACCTGATAAGTGTGCTCTTGTAGCAGGGGAAAAAATAGATGTTTTTGGAGAGATAAAGCTCTCTATGGGCAGATACCTGCTTCAGTAGCATGAATTGTTTGCCTTGCTTTGGTTTTCACTTTATTTTAAAACTATCTTTGCTTTTGTTCTTATGCTTTTGAAAGCGACAGTTTTGTTTTGGYATCCGCCCTTCCCTCCTCCTCTTGCCCTCTGAATTTGGCAGTGACCTATTCTGGAAAGCGAAGTGGAAAACGGACCATGTTTTGATGAGCAAAACTTAAAGATGAATTTGTTWGCCTGTGTTTTTCACTGTCGTTTCCCATCCGCGAGGCCTCTTAAGTTGTCGTGCTCTCTTTCCTGGTGAAGCAATAACTCGTTTGTACCTTGGTCTCTTCAGCTCGAGCAGTTTAACATGATCGAAAACGCCATCAGCTCCAACAGCCTGTACAGCCCGTGCTCCACGCTCAACTACTCGCAGGCGGCGATGATGGGGCTCACCGGCAGCCACGGCAGCTTGCAGGACTCGCAGCAGCTCAACTACTCCAGCCATGGAAACATCCCCAACATCATTCTCACAGGTAAGGCCGTCCCCGACGCCGCGGGCAACTTGGAGCCTTCCTGCTCGTGGGTTTAGTCCGCATGGCCTGACCATAGCAGTGCCTGGAGCCGAAGCGGGGATGCTCCTGTTGATGGCCGTGTTGCRTCCCGAAGGACTTTGTGGTGTTGTCTTTGGTGGCCAGTCTGGTCACGGCTGGATGTTGGAAACCATCTTTGCACTGAGCAAAGGGCTCAGTCCATATTTCAGCCTGTGCCTCTTGCTGATCATGGAAACCAGGGCTTTCGGTGCTGGGTTTACAGGGCAGAGGAGCCTGCAGCGACACCAGTTCGCAGGCCAGAATATATGAATTTTCCTTKGTACGTTATGTGTCGTTGTCATGGTTTGGAGATCTCTGACAAAGCTGTAATCCATCCAGATGGATGTAAGGTTAAGTTTTTCCCTTCTGAGCTTCAACCTCAGCTCGGAAAACTTATTCCAGGTTTTTTTGCAAGCTGTTTTATGGCTTTTACGCCGCCTCAAGAGGAGGTGTTTGCTCAGGGCCTCTCTCTTCCCCTTCCCTGCAGTGACAGGCGAGTCTCCTCCCAGCTTATCAAAGGAACTGACGAGCTCTTTGGCGGGCGTGGGGGACGTCAGCTTCGACACGGATTCCCAATTCCCCTTGGATGAACTCAAAATCGACCCTTTAACCCTGGATGGACTGCACATGCTCAACGACCCCGACATGGTCCTGGCCGACCCCGCCACGGAGGACACGTTCCGGATGGACCGGCTGTGAGGCCGCGCGCGCCCCGCGCTCCGCCTCGTCCCTTCCCTCCTTTGCACTAGAAGGGGCGTCCGGGGGCGCAGGGGGAGGCCGCGGCGCCGGCGCATCCCGCTCCCTCGCCCGGCCCCGCGGCAGCTTCGCCCTTCCCGGCGGCGCCGCTCGGTGACGGCCGCTCCGTAGAGCCCAGCGCTTGCCCCTGCCCGCGGCCACGTCCCTGCCCTGCCCCTCGGCCCGCCTGCTCTCATGCCCTGAGCAAACCCATGTCCTGGAAAAGCAGCCCGGCAGCCCAGCGGCCTCTGCAGCTCCTCCCAGCCAGAGAAAAAGGCAGAAAAACAACTGTAAAAACACTATTTCCAAACTTTTATATATATATATATATATATATATGTAATGGATATATTTATATATGTATACATATATATATAGCATTTCTGAGCACACAAAAAAGTAATATAATTCATTACTTGATTAGCGTGGAAGGAAGGATCAGAACCTTTTAAAGCAGCTAAGAGATGTAGGAGACTTAACCTGCAGAGCACATTTCTAATCTTTACTTTGTGAGAGATTCCTGGGCAACAGGAAGGGCATTTGCACAGCGATGCCTGGCTCAAATCATGAGGACTATTTTTTATTTTTTATTCTTATCATTACTTATTCTGTTACCATTATTTATGATTTTTTTTTTTWATTTAAGTATTTGGATATTAGACAAGTAGCTAAACTACATACCGCCAATTGAAGCACTCTACGTAATACTTGTACAGTACATCTTTTTGTGTTTTTATTCCAGAAATATATTATATATATTATATATATAGGTATTTTTAACTAACTGGAATTTTAAACAGATGCTGAGCAGAAGTAAGGAAGCCTAAGGCAAGTCTAAGTGTTTTTTCTTTTATATGGTCGAAATAGCGGGGCAGGGTCATAGAAATTCYGTCTCCCACCCTGGGGAAAAAGCAGCCTGCTCTACAGTGACCTAGTACTGTATCCTTGACCAGGTGGGGATTCTCTTAGGTTTAACTAGACTGGTTCTGTTAGTCCTTGTTAATACTCTGTGCTGCAGCGTGGCAGGATGGGGAGAGACACTTGATCAATGCAAATTAAGACCCCAGCCACCCGTAGCGAACCCAGGCTCGTTACTGGCATCTCCACAACAGGGGCACCTCTAAGGAAACGACCTTTCTATTATGCAGAAGCCCCAAATTAACTGATTTTTGAGTTATTTTGAGTTTCCATAGCAAAATACAAGGCACGTTTACGTTGGAAGGTGACCGAATCCCTTCCATAGAGGAAGGCAGTTGCACGCAGGAGGGCTTGGGCGTGGAGCTCTATTTGTATTTTATTTTAACTCTTCTCTCCAGTAAAAGAGCCGTGTTAGTTTCTCGTTGCAGGYGAGTTGTGGTTTGTTGCTGCCCCCGCTCCGGCCCGGCATTCCCAGCCTGCTCCCGTCTGCCGGCGCCCGCTTGTGTCCTAGCGCGGGATGYGCCACTTCTCCTCCAGGTCCTGGATGGATTTTAAGCATAAAACCCCCCCAACACTTTCCCTCCTCCCTGCACCCCCCTCAATAGCATCGCTCTTAAGGAGTTAGACCAGGCTTAATGAGCTCCCCTGGGCTTAATGAGTTATAGTATGTTTCTGTGTGCTTCCAGAAAGCTGCGGGACGCTGTCCTGAGAGTGGAGCAGCCGCTGCTGAGCAGAACCGCCCTTGGGACCCGTCCGCTCGGGGCGCGCGTTTGCTCTCCTTTGTGCCATTAGTTGACCATTTGCACTAAAAACCGCCCCGTTTTCCTCTCCGCTTGTGTTCGTCTCTTTTGTTCGTCCCTCCTCCCGATGGCAGCATCATCCCGCGTCCTTGTGCACGGCGTCCGTCCGGATGCGGGGCCGGCATTCCGCGTTCTCCCCATGTCTCCTGATTTCCGATTGCTAACGCTTTTTCAATCTAAAAGGTAAAAAAAGCAAGAAAAAAAAGTAGCTTCCAACAGGAAGATCCCCTGGAAGAGCACGAGGGCCCGGGACTCCTTTGCTTCGCACCGGTGCGAGCTGCATGTGCTGCGCGTGGTTCGCCTCCTTCCCTGGCAGTACTGTGAGTCCCCCGGGGGGGCTCGCTCCCCCCCGCTCAGATAACTTTTTCTGCATGTAAATTCTTGTTTGTGGGCTATTTTTTTCGAAGCAGAGTCACTTCAGAATGAAGCATCCGAGCGGGAATTGGCGTTCCTCGCTGCAGACTTTTACAGGGAGCTGTTGCTAAATGCTACCTTCCGATTTTCTTTTTTTTTTAAAAAAAAAAACCTCCGTGTGTATATAAGAGATYTTGTTTATTAGACTTGTAAGTAGACATTTAAAATGGCCTTAATTTAAAAATAATAATAATAATAATAAAAAAACCAACGCATCTGGATGCAACTGTCAAATTTAGGGACCATCTAATGGAAAGAAGTAACGGGGTTTGTTCCAGCGAGGCCGGGGCGGGTGTGAGGAAGGGGCTTCGAGCCGGCCCCCTCCACGGGCGCAGAGCTGCTTTTCCAGGAACCCTTTGGGAATCCGAGCGGTTCTTCCCACAGATCCTGCATTTTGCTTCCCCCGAGGCCAGTCCCGCGGGAGCAGCGCGGACCAGCTCTGCTCCAGAAAGGGGGGGTTTCTCTTCCACCCCCCCTATTTCTTTTAACATCCTTTGACTAAATCTAAAGCAAAATCAAGGTGTTAAATGCAAATGCATCCATCCACTGTAAATGCCGTCAAATGCAAAGCTGGGGCGAATCGCCGTGGTTCCAGAGCAAAGTGTTTTATTGTAAAAGCTGTTGGTGCTGTTTGCATTTTAACCCGTGCACAGTGGGGTGAGAGCTGCTGGCCCGTAGGCTGGAGAGCAAAGGAAAAAGCATCATTTGACCAAAAAAAAAAAAAAAAGGATTATTGGTAACTTCTTTCTCACTTAAAGACTTTTGAACTCATCTGGTGTCTCAAAGGGTTGCTGTCCCTGTGGACCTGCCAACTGAATCCCACCCTCTCCCTCCAGCACGTGTTTTTATATATATATATTACAAAAACAATGACAAAAAAGTAAGTTTCCGAGCTAGACTGTTGTATTTGCCAATATATTGGGGAAATAATAGGAATAAACCCTCGTTGTGTAAAATACTGTGATGCTCCAAGGAGAAGCGGCCTCGCGCTGCCCGGGGGCTCCTTCCTTGTGCGCAGCCGTCCCCGTCCCCTYGCCATGAATCTGCACAGGCCCCTGCCCCTCTCGCTGCTGCTTTTGCAGCCCTTTGCCTGCCATCTGGAACTGTGCAAAACCTCCCCGCACCCAGAACTTTGGGGTTGCTTTCCTTTTTCTTCCTTCTTTTTAAGAGACGAAAAAGGTTTCCAGGAAAGAGGCTTCAAATTCAAGTTATTAATCATTTGTACATTTTACAACTTTTTTTTTTTTTTATAAATTGCAATTAATTTAGTTTTCCAAAGCGTGCCCCAGCAMCATAGTGCAAACCACAAGAAGGGAAAAATCTGCCCCTCTGCACGTGCAGAAAAGCAGCGCCCGGGACCGCAGGGAATCCCAGGACCTCCCTGCAGCCCAGACCTTCCCTGTGTTCGTTTCTCCCAGCTCTTGTTTTCTGTGAGCCCAGGACCTAAAGCCCGAGCCCTCCCCGGGGACCTCTGCGTGCAGCGAGGAAGAGGAGGGGCCCCTTCGTGGCGCTGCGGGTCGGAGCGTGCGGGTGCCGAGCGCCGATTCCGCTGCGGACGGTCACTGTGATGGCAATGTGAAAGCGCAGGTAGCGGTTGTTACGTGTTTGTTCTTTCTAAAAAAACACCCAAAAAAGGCAAAAAAAAAAATATATATATTTGTAGTGTTCCTGTTCTTTGTATTTTTAGTTGCGTATTATTTATACTGCGCAGTGTAGGCATGGGTTGCATGTCGGGTTTCTATGCGGGCGCCGTGACGACATGAGAACTGTGTATTATAAATCATTTTTACCTTTTTAAACAGAATCATTGTGTGGACTTTCTATACTGCAAAACAAAGCACTACATGAAGTACTCTTATTCATTTGTGTTATTTATTTTATTATTTTGTGGGGGCGGCCGGGGTGGGTGGTTTGAACTGTGGTGTACATTGCCTTATGTGGGCTTGACCAGTTTTATCAAAATAAAGGCCTAACGGGGTAAAATGTGTTTACTGTTTTCTTGAGTTAAAGGACTCGGGGCTGCTGCAGGAAGGTGCGTGGTAGAAAGCAGAAATAGGAGGTAAATGCGAGCGGGGGCAGAGCTGGAAGGAGGAGGACGCAGCTGTGTGATGCAGTAAGTGCAGGGAGCGGGAGCGCCGCTCTGGGCATGATCCGGCTTCTCCGTGAGCGCTCGGTGGCAGGGCCGCTGTGATGGGAACCAGGAGCCTTGTCTCACCCTTTCCACTGCTTCTGCTCCCTAGTTTTCCCTTAAGGCAGTCAATAAATACCTGCTTCCATAGGACAAGCGGGAAGAAGCGCGCGGGGCTCCGGAGGAGACRGCAGCTCTCCGCCTGCTGCGGGATTCCCACCTCGGACCTGTGGGAGTTGGGAGCTTCTTGGCGTGAGTTCTGCTTTGCTGCTRTCGGTTCTGCAGTTTCCCGGGGTCAGGGGAAGCGGCTCTGATTCCTGTCTGGATTTCAGCTGTTCCCGGTGCATTCCTGGTGCAGGGAGCGGGCGCGTTGGGAAGCCCATCCCGGTTCAGCAGGACGCGGGCAGCGACGGGGCTGCTCTCCCGAGGTGACTGATCCTGTCTTGTCACTAAACAGCAGGCAGGGAAATGCCTAAATTACGGTTTCGTTTGGTTTAACTTGACTCTTTTTACTGAAATTTTTGAAGCGAACGCCACGCGTTGCATTTTTTGGTGCGTATTTTCTGCTCGCTAGAGAATCACAGTCCYCTAATCGCGGCATTTCCCGTGTGGACGGCTTTCCCATTTTGTGGATTGTGCTTGAGAAGTGGTTCGGCTTTAACAGAACATAATTCAGAGCAACTTAGGTTGCAAGATCTGTGTTTTTATAGATAAAAGGAAAAAATACTAATAGTTCTTAACCAGTATCCAGCCATTGGCTATTGCAATGGGCTTGTTCCACCTCCATGGCCAGATTTCCATGTTACTTAAGTCATTATTTGAGTTGGCCTCATCGTGGAAGTGGAGATGATGGTTCAGGCTCCGTATTCCTTAATCCTGCTTGTCCTCAGCCTATGGAACATCCAGAAGTTGCTGTTACCTCTTTAAATTTGCAAATAGGGCGGCCTCCTCATAGCTGTTAATGCTCAATGGAATAAAACTGATAAAATATCAGCAGAAAAATTAATGCCAGTGTTTGCRGGAGCTGTGTGGGGAGTGCACCGTGTTTAGGGAGGCACCACCGTCCCCATCCCTTGTAGGGACCTGGCTCTGTCGTTGCAGAGGGTCCGTTTAAAACAGTCCCTGCTGGCGCTTGGACACGTTGGCCTTTAGTCTGGCCTTAGCGCTCTGCAACTAACAACAGTTTGAGCAGTGGCTTGAAATACAAACACTGGGGAAATTTAATCCTGGGTTAATCTGTTTTAAGCAGTTTCACTGGCAACCAACAATAATATTGTGTAGAGGGGGCCTTTTATTCCGGAGCTGGGGCAGGGATTGGTGCTCTACACTTCCCTTCCGCTGCAGGGCTTTCCTTTGGATTTGGATTTCCGCTGCAGGGCTTTCCTTTGGATTTGGATTTCCGCTGCAGGGCTTTCCTTTGGATTTGGATTTCCACTGCAGGGCTTTCCTTTGGATTTGGATTTCCACTGCAGGGCTTTCCTTTGGATTTCCCCCTGGTTTTATGCTTGTGCAGGCTCCCTGTTTTGGGAATAACTTGGCGCGTGGCCGTGGGCAGTGGCAGGACTGGAGCTGCCTCTGGATGAGCTTGGGCACTGGGAGGTTGCAGCAAGGGCCGGAAGGGAGCTGCGTTTGAGTCCTAGGTTAATTAGCCGCTTAATGAGGAAGGCGCCGTGTCGCTCGGCGCGCAAGAGCGCGCCTGAAAATGAGACCAAACCCCAAAGAGTTGGGGTGCAAATAGGRGCAAATAGGAGGGGAATGATCCGTATCGTGTCGCTCAGAGGCTGCTGTGCTGTAAAATGCTCTCTAGTGGAACACTGTGTGACAGCACATACGTCAAGTACAGGTTTGCCTGAATCTAAGCTCTGTTTCCTATGATTTTTTTGTTTTTGTATTGCATATAGTTACAATCCCATACAGATAAAGCTTTAACGCGGTTGAAGGGCATCCTTTGCTGCAGGTAAGCGGGAACAATCTTCATGGCGGCGAGATTTTGAAATGGGAAAAGGCAGCGTTGAGGAAAGTGCATATTCTGCTCCCGAGAATGTTATTTCTACCACATTCCAATTCTGCCAAATCCTGATTTTAAGATTATTGAGACCTGTGCAGATTCATGGAGCCTTCGCTTCTTTCCTTAAAYGTGCAATAAAAATTCCTCCCCAAATAAGCTTAAATTGTCATAATTGAGTAATGGCTAAGGGAAGTCTCGGATAAGGCTTCAGCTGGTGCTAAGAGCTTTATCCTTGTAATGAATCTTGGCTAAATCCGTGCAAGTAGGGCAGGGGCTTGGGGAGGTGGGGGCAGCCTGAGCTAATACCATTTAAAAAGCAAAATACAAGGCGATATATTCCCCAAATGCTGCACACGCCGTTGGTTCCCATTGGAGACACCTGCTTCCCCAGTGCTGTGTCCTACTCCGCCTTTGGAACTGCTGTGTTTGTACAGGGAAACATAAAGTTCATTTGTACGTGTCCTGTGGATTATTCAATCCATGTGTTTTTATACCGTGGTTTAGAAGAAAAGGATTAAAAGGCCTCTGTTTATAACTCTAGTTTAAGGACTAGTAGCAGTGGAGTGTCAGTATTTCTTTCAGGAATTTTACAGGTTTAAACTTACCGAAATTGAGTTGAATTATACCATAAAAAGGGGCAGTTTTTTTATTAAACAGAATCTGCTCAGGCTGTTTGTGAGGAAGGGACAGCAGTGGGGAAGGGTCTTGGCTTACGTGCCATGATAGGAGCCTCCTGAGAAAGGACCAGCTGCAGCTTGGCTCACTTSGGAGACACTGAGCACAGGTAGAACCTTTGTGCTCGCAGGGTAAGCAATGGATATAAAAACAATATGTTAATATTATTATCAAATAATCAAAATATTGTTGGGGGATAAGAGACCTTAAATCTTTCTTTACTTCCTGGATCCTGAATATTCCTGGCATGAGCATCTRTACAGGCAGAAGACAGCTACGTATRTAAATGTATTCTATACATATCCACCCTTCTTTGGGCACCGTTATACAGCACAGTAATTAAAATATTGTATTTCGGTCAGCTACTAAGGTTATATTTGGGGAGAAACTGGTACTTTTGGAGACTTTTTACCTTAAAGAGATACTGCGTTCCCCTTTCCCTCCCCTTCTCCCCCGGCCGTGGAAGGATTCCTTTTAGAAATGGCAGTAAAATGTATTAATATGTGTGAAGGGCAAGTCTGATTTTAATAAAATTAACTACAGCTGCTTTGGGCAGCTCCTCTCATAGACTGGCAGCTAAAACCAACTTTATGTCGTTCATTGAGCTTGGGAAAAATGTCGGATTTATGCATTTTCAGAGACAGTATAATATACTGTTCTTTACAAGCTAAACTTTTTCTATTAAAATAATTTGTGGATTATTTCACTGATATATGCAATCCTCTATTCAGCTACAGCTTTGGTGGCACAGGAACTCTGGAAAAATTGTCCCTGCGACATAAAACTTCTATTTATTGTGCTTTTCTATAGGTAAAGTGGAAAACTGAAGTTGGCTTTAAGTGTTTGCAATCTGAGAAATGATGTGAAAAAAGCAGCTCAACTAAATGTACATTCTTTTCGATCTTTTCTTTTTTTGTGTGAAGGCTTTTGTCTTTGTATCTTTGCATTATTTGTAAATGAAATGTAATAAAAGTTGGACTGGTTTTGGCTCTGGTTGCTTAGCCGTTTCTTGCTGAGTTCTGCTCGTTGTTGGGTTTGGGTTTGTTTCGAGCGCAGCTTTTCAGCAGCGAGATAGGAAGGTGTTTTCCGGGCTCATGTTTAAAAGGAAAGCTCAAAATCAAATTATTTTGGCTGTGAAAGCTGAATTCTGTTTTCCCCTTTCAGAGGACACTGCAGGCTCATCTAGAAGACGCGTGTTGTGTTAAATGTTGAAAGGAAAGCTGCCGTCCYGTCAGGTTTTAGGGCTTGGTGGCAGTGCCAGGAGCATCTGCTTGCCTGAAATGAGAGGTTTTGTCGCGTTTTTGGACTGCTGCAGAGTTTGGGAGCGTTCTCAGGTAAGCAGCATTTCTCCCTGCCTGTGAACCAAGAGGAAAGGAGTGTGGAAATGCTCCGACTTGCCGAAACCAACGGTCGCCCCTGCAGCCGCGGCCCTTTGGAGCCGTTACCTGCGGGGAATGCTGCTGCACTTGCTGCTCCCAGGGCAGGGAAGCGGAGCCACCCCAGGGGACCTTTCSGGTTCATAAACTGCTGCTTCTCGTCACCTGGGACAGGATAACCGCCCCTCTCAGCTCTTCTGAATTAATCCTGCTTTTTCCTACCTCTTTATACGTGGCTGTGGGAAGGGGGCACCTGTATTTCAAGCTAAGGGGCAGGGAGCTGAGTAGCAAGCTGTCGGTCTGGATTAGTTTTTAGTCGAGTGTAACTGAATTGTGCTGCTCTAGCTGGGTGAGCGCTGCCTCTTTCATGTGCAAGCAGCTCTGTTTTCAGCTTCATAACAGTTCTGCTCATGCAGAAGCTGGAATTGGTTTCCTAGAAGCAGTGTTAGATCCCTGCCGTCCCCAAAGCTGCTTTGTGGAGGGGTTTCATGCTCTGCACGGAGGTGCATTTCTTCCTGTTAAGAGCAACCTAATGACTTTTTCCGGGGRGGTCTAGAACAGTAGCTGAGGATGCTCTGTGATCAGCCAGGTAGCAAGACTTGTGCAGCTCTTTGCTTAGGCCTTTGCCTCCAGCCTGTGACGCTCGCATGCAACGTGCTGGGCAGGCATGGGCCTGGTTTAAGTGCAGCTCTTGTTGCAAAGCAGCGTTCTGGGAGGAGAGGAGGAATCCTRTTCGCTCGTTACGTGTCTGGCAAAGCAGAAGGCAGGGCCTGGCCCCGCTCCCTGTACAGAATTTAACGTCATTTCATTGCAGAATGAGGCTCTAACAGAGCAGTTTGACCAGCAGCTCAGYGTTGAACAGGAGCTGCCTTTGTCACGAGGCGATGCCCAGGCTCCAGCATCCTGCAGCATCCTGCAGCGCGGGGCCGGGCTCTCCCTCAGGCCAAGGAGAGGCTGCTGCCTTTGCCTGTGTGGAAGAGCTGGGCAGCCGGCCAGCTTCCCGAGTACAGGAGCCCTCGTGGTGCCTCCGCGTTCAGCTCGCGCGAGCTCCGGGGCATTAACAACAACTGCAGCTTCCCCCCTTTCCTACCTGCCTTTTCTCCCAGCCTGGAGCCTTCATTTATCATTGTGAAAGCGGCTGCCGCAGGGTAGTAGGAGAAGGAGTTTCTTGAATGAACAATCCTGTGCATTTACCCTGCCTCTAGAGTTACTAATTCAGCTGAGGATGCTGCAGAAATACTATTGCTCTCAGCAGGTGAGGACTTCTCTGTTACATAGTCTTATGAGAAGTGTTTTGGAAGAGCAAAATGCATGGAACCAAGTAGAAGTATATTAGAGTATTTATTATCCACCCTTCCAGAACAAAGATCCTCTCCTTAAAGTGCTTTTTTTTAAATGTTTTGTGAGCAACTTGGACATAGGCTGCTCTTGCAACGTGCTTCTCCAACCAGCGCGGAGTTTGCTTCGCAGTAGGTCTTGAAAAGAATAATATACACTCTGAGAGCCTCCAAGGMAGGGAAAGATCCCTGGGAAACATCCATGCTAAACCTGCTTCAACAATTGCAGCTACTGCTCGTGGCTCCTCAGCACATCCCTTTTCTTCCACGGCGTGTAGAGAGCTAGWGTGTACAGCAGCATAGGCGTCTATTTACACTCGGTGTCTACACCTCTGCAATTGCACTTGGTTTTCATAGCGTTTAAAGGAGGTTGCTGCTTTAGGAAAGATGCCAGGTAATGCAGTGAATGTGCAGGGTGCAGTGGTACGTTACTTACAGTTCTTTATACAGTATACCAGAGGCAATAGTGGGGCAGCTGAGCACTTTTTTYCCTTAAAAAAAGCACTTTTTTTCTTTTAATAAAAAAAGAAGCAAGTGTTGTTGGACAGACATTTAAGGCAGAGGTTCGTCTTGCTGAACTCTATATGTTTCATAATCTTCTGGAATAGTATCTGAGGAAGAAGAGATTAAAGCAAACAGAGATCAGATGCAGAAAATCAGCATGAGCTAGCGCATGATTGTGTTGCAGTTGTGTMTGTGCTAACCGAGAAAAAGAAAGGGCAAAAGTTTCTGAACTTGACCTTCGAAGCCAACTCACCATTGCAGCGGTAACGCAGGTTCGACCAGATGATGTTCTCCTGGGAGAAGCAGAAGACTCCGAGCCGCCCTCCTCGCATGGTCGTATCAAGGACCACTCCAGTGTCTGCTACTACCTCAGGGCCTTCGTAGAAGCGAGCTCTGCAAGGGAACGGGCAACGGAGCGTGAGCAGGAGCCGAAGGAACCGCTTCCTACGCGGCTGTGTCAAAAAGTACACATTGTCCCTCTCCTTTACACTGCACCCAAGATGCTCCTTTTGTCGTTAAACTTCCAGCTCGGCCACAGCGAGGCACCCGAAGCCCTCACCTGATGTACCCAACTTGAGGCCGATGCTGCAGGAACCAGCGATAGGAAGTCTTGTCCTTCCAGCCGGAATTGCGCGGGTCTTTCCAGAGCAGCTTCACCTGGTCCGTGGTGTCTCCCGTGTGCCACAGGGAATTGCGGAGATACTCACCGGGGCCTGTCTTGGATTTCACTGCCTGATGTGGAGAAGAGACAGGCAAATTGTGTGAATAACAGCGTGATCCACCATCGCTGCTGTCCCCTGTATGGGGGAATGCAGCAYTAGGAGAAGGGCATGAATCCATTAGTGACTTCCAAGCACTCATTTCTTCACCTTCAGCTGGATTCCAGGCTCTGCGACTGCTCGGAAGGGGTTTGCCTGCCAGTAGGTCTGTTCCATCTGCTTCCACATGACCACGTAGAAGCTGGAACTGTCCTGGTAGCCGAATATGAAGCCGGCGTAATCGTCGTCTGTGGCCGTGTTCACGTGGAAGGTGCCCTCGAAGTCCACTCCGTTGAAGGCCGTGTAACCTTGAGCGTTAGGGAAACAAATAGTCTGTATTCAAGGTAAAATGCAGATTGTTCCCTCCAAAAACAGAGAGGGAGGGGGCTGTGCTAAACCAATCTGAGGATTCTGCTTTCTGCACAGAAAATATTCTCCTCCCAAACAGGGGGCAAATGGGTGAAATCATTAAGTGGTGACTGAAATATTCTTACAAGCTGCACTAGGAAGAAAGATACCCAGTTAATGATTCTTAATCTTGCAACAGAACAAAAATAAGAGCCTCACCTACAGCCAGACCAGGATCACTGTTCATSGTTTGAACTATTTCCATGCCCTGTGAAAGATGAGTGTTGACTTATTAGTTAATACGACAAATGTAAGGATTTACACGCCTTTTAAACAGTCAGGGGAGAGATACACAGGGGTGACACTGGAGGACTGGGCAGTAGCATTAAGCCCTGCCCTGGTTTTAGTGAAAACTGCATCCCCCTCAGTTCAGCCTTGGCACCAGCTGACTCACCAACCGGTTCTGAAAGTCACCTACCTGGTTGAGGACAATCCAGTTGGGGTCAATCTGTGCATCACCCTCAGGGTCCAAAACAACCGTCTGGAAAGCCCTGAAGTCTGTTAGTGTCACTTCTGCATTCTCTGGGCACACATCAATTCTGTCAATCACCATGTCCCTGTCGAAGTCCTCTTCACAAAGGTCTCCCACACCGTCACCTGAGAGAACACGTTACAAGTGACAAACTTCCATCAATATTCTGCTATCCTTGGCATGCAAGTTTTGCTCACAGTTGCAGATGACTCTGCCTGTGTCTGAGTGTGTGGGCTACAATTCTGCACCCTTTCTTTTCCTACGAGGCAGCTGTGAAGAAACCCTGACCCTCTCCCTCCTCCTTGCAGAAATGCTATGACTAGAAGAAACACCTTAAATCACACAATACTTGTCAAACACAATTCTTCTCAAATATTAATGTGATGCCAAGTTCCTGGAGMCCTGAAAAGGGCCCAGGACTATCTCAAGTCAGCACTGAGGAGATTAAACTGCCTGCCTGTCTTTGGTGGTCAAGCAGTCCATGCAAAGCTAACATAACAAGCATTTGTTCCTCTTACTGTCTGAGTCTTCTTGGCCGGGGTTAGGGACAAGGCGACAGTTGTCCGGTCCTGGCGGTTTCTCATCTGGAATCCCGTCATCGTCATCATCGTCATCGCATTCATCCCCTAGCCCGTCGTTGTCCGAGTCCAGCTGGGAGCTGTTAGGCACTGAGGGGCAGTTGTCCCGGGTGTCTTGGTGCCCATCCCCATCACTGGTGGGGAAAAAGAGAATGCAGGTAAAGATTCAATGCTGCTAGGGGCTTTTAAAGGAAGCAGGTAACTATTTTCTAGGAAGTGGAACGTAGCAAGAACAGGGAAAGCTGGTCATTTTTAGCCTTACGGAGTCTTATGCTATTGGAGTTGTACATAAAATAGATCAGAACTACTCCAGCTGTAGTTACAGAAGGTGCCCTCCCCATGCTCAAGGTTTCATGCAATTTAAGTAGAATTTGTGCAGGAAGCTCTCACCTGTCTTGGTTGGTATCACAGACATCTCCCACTAGATCATGATCAGCATCTTTCTAACAAAAGAAAGCAGTAAGCCTTTAATTTAACACAGATGAAACTCGGTAATTTGGAATAAAGGAGAGCTGTTAAAAGTGGATACCCTCACTGCCGCAGGGTTTTGATCAGAAAGAGCCCTCACACACATTTGCAAGTCACCCAGATGAACTGAAGCAGCAAGAAATGCAGGTGTGCAGGGCAAGAGGAGATACATCCAGAATGCTAAGATCCCTCCTTGTCATATTCCTCTGCACAAGGAGCTTTTTGATTTCTAGCTATTGCACYTCAGCATTACAGGATGGTGGCTGCAATTTGCAAGTGGCAATTTTGGCAAGTTACAAAGTGCACAGGCCACTAGCTGCGAGTACTGTCTTGAGCAAGAGAAATGGAGTGCCGGGACTGTGAACCTGGAGGCGGCTACTTACCTGGTCTGGGTTGCTAACTGTGGGGCAGCTGTCGCACACGTCGCCTACTCCATCTCCATCACCATCTTTTTGATCTGGATTAGGGACCTTTTTGCAGTTGTCTTTTGGGTTTTTGATTCCTGCAGAACACACAAAAAACGACCCATCCAGTCGGTAGTGCTGTTGGGATGCATGCAGTAAGAACCTTCTGGATGTAAAAGGATTGTTAATAAAACAACCATACTGCACTGATATGGGTCTCTAAGCACACTGCTGAAATAGGAAGTGACCCTAACTGCGTTCCTTAGGGAACACCAAGGAACTAAGGAATGTTGCTGCAACCTGGCACCGTATCCATGCAGGACAGAGAGACCCAAACCATGAAGCTGTCTGCAGTTCCCCAAACCATAACAGAGCCTGTTTCCTCCAAAGCAGACGGCTACATAATTCTGAAGTAAGTCAAGGTTACCTTTGGCTGTTTTACATGGAAGATTTCCACAGTGTCTTTTCAAAGCCTGAGACAGACAGGAACAATCTAATCAGCCACCTGGATGACTTCATTTCCTACTTTTCTGCATTTACCTACTACCCCAGCAAACCATGCCAGCAGGGAGCTACTTGGCAGGAAGCAGCAAGACCCAAACAGCACTAGATGCACTGGAAATAATCTGTAAATAAATACGTATGTGTCAGGCCAGCAGCAGTTGTGATTGCTGGCTTTGGACAGCAGGCTCTGTGTAAATAAAGCGTTACTAGTACATAGACTGTTTCCAAAACCAGCTACTTTCCTCTCCTTTCCCCCTCCCYGAAGGCAGCCCTGAGACACGCTGCCCTGCGATCCAGTAGCTTCTAACAACATGGATCTCCCTGCCCCTTTACAGGAGGTTAAATTGCAGCACAAAGCCGTGTCCTTGTCTGCGTTGAAGCCTGTCTGGTACGTGTTTCTTTCTGAAAGACACCACAGTACTCATTTCCGAATGCATATAAGAAGCATGCTAACAGAAACTAGCCTGGAAATAATGTGTGACAGAGCCTGAAACCCTGCGAGGGCTGCACTGTGAACGACCGTGGCTCGACTGTTGATCTTGGTATCTAAAACCTGAGCTCTGCTTTATCCTCGCAGAAACCAGCTCTGTTCCTGAGAGCACAAGCAGGCTGCCTGCCATCACGAGCCGTATCTGGGCACCAAGGAGCAGTGCAGGYGGCACCTCTTGCAGGAGGTGCCGCGGCTGCCCTTACCGTCACCGTCCATGTCATCGTCGCACTCGTCTCCTTTGCCGTCGCCGTCGATGTCCCGCTGATCGTCGTTCTTCACGAGGCGGCAGTTGTCGCAGGCGTCCCCGAAGTTATCCTTGTCCGCGTTGCGCTGGTCTGCATTGCGCGTGTACACGCAGTTGTCCTGCGGGACAGAGGCAGCGGCTGAACGGAAGCGTTTGGCACCGGGCACGAGATAGAGGCACGAGGGAGATGAGAATTAGGGGCTGTGCCAGCGCTGCCCCCAGTGCTGCATCTGCGGGTGGTCTTGGTTTCCTCTGTTTAGCCTCCCCCAGGCCCACCAGAGCTCAGGTAGGGCAGCCTGCACCAACTGGCATCTTCATATTATTCAGATAAGGAGGAAACGTCGTATTCTGTGACCTGCAGGCTTTCCAAATTCACAGTAAAGATGGGGGCAAGTGGTTTGCAGGACCTTTGGGTACATTTAGGCATCACAGGGTAAGGTATGTATTTAGGTATGTCAGGGTAAGCCTTGGAATCCAAACCTCAGCATTTAAGATCCCGTCTCCATCAGCATCGTCATCACAAGCATCTCCAATCCCATCCCTATCTGCATCTTCCTGGCCAGAGTTGGGGACAGTCACGCAGTTATCCTGAAAGAAAAGCAAGGATCAAGTGCCAGGGCCTGCTGGCAAGTCGTGCATATCCCAAAGCCTTTGGGTGGCACCCGGCAAGGGCAAAATCATCCCCTCAAAGGCGAACCAAGTCTCGGACACAGGAGTCTCAGAGCCAAGTCTCCAGCCCCTCTTACCTTGCGGCACTTCTTGTCAGCGCAGCGCAGCTTTTCATCGGGGACTCCGTCAATGTCCGTGTCCTTCCCGCAGATGTAGCCGTTCCCTGCCCACCCCACGAGGCACTGCAAGGTGGCAGATAAGCAAAGGGAGGCTGCTGTCAATTCCTCTGACAGACATTTGCCTCCAAAACTGACAGTCCTACATGATAACAGTGCAGACRGTTGCAAATCCAGGTATACAACTGTGCTGGAAAGATACTATCTGTAACAATTATGCTGTAAACAGTATTAAGCAGCTGAGATACAAACTCTCTGCTTATTCCTGAGTCTATAAAGACAGACACAGCAGCAAAACCTCGGCTCYAGGAGGATGCAACAGGACTTTCCCCGTCTCAGCTCTGTGCAGGGCCGGGGGGCCAGCGCGGAGCTCGGGAGGCTCCGTCTCCAGGAGAGGGCAGTGGCAGACCCAGCCGAGCGAGCACGAGGCAGGGGAAGGCGGCGGGCAGACCCCGGCGCAGGCCTTACCACGCAGGAGATGGAGCCATCGCGCTCCACGACGCACCGTGCCTTCTCGTGGCACGGGCTGGCTTCTCCGTTGGGGCAGCGTCTGGCTGTCTGGCTCTTGCACCCTGTCGTTTGGTCCCCAACAAAGCCGGGTTTACAAGCTCCACACTTGTAGGAACCCTGCAAGAAGCAGCAATAAGGAATTAACCTGAAGGTTAAGCCCCAGCAAACTGTTGCTGTAACCTGTCCTCAGCAGCTGGACAGCCCTATAGCCTAGAGAGAAGAAGTGAAAAAGAGACCAACACAAGGTTTTCCAGTAATATTTACCCGTGTATTGATGCAGATGGAGTTTGGGACACAATTTCTGGCAGCTCCTGTCTCACATTCATTGATGTCAGTGCAAACCTGTCCASAAAGAACAACAGAGACATTAACTTCATTCTTAAGTGGCTACCTTGCCAGGTTATAGAACTAGGACATTATTAGCTGCAGATATAAAGCCCTCAACATACCTTCCCGGGCCCCCATCTCAATGGTTTCCTTAAGTCAAGGATCCCAGCAAGACTCCTCACCCCAGGCAAGTTTTTCATCCTCTATAGAGTCATCAGTRATTTTAGCCTGGCAAAATAGCTTAGCTCTGAGCTGAGCTCTGAGCATCTCCTTAGCAGATAAAAGAGAGTCAATGGAGGAGGAAGGTCAAAGACTGTGTCCTAGGACCAGTGCTATGACTCTAAAAAACAGAGGCCACAGACTGTTCTGCCTTTTTATTTTTTCCCCAATATCTATGGAAAGCTTTTCCTAGYGCTGCATAGCAGCCTTCCCATTAACACAGTACAGTCACGTATCTCCCGCCCATATCTCCGAGGGCTCCACGATCCTTGGATTACAACTGAATATTTTTTTTTTGAAGAAAACAAGAATTAATGACTCCTSAAGGAGACAGAAGCATCCCTGGACCTTACCTGTTTGTTGGCCCTTGCATAAGCGAGTCCAACCCCTTCGACCGCTTGCCCAGTGAAGCCAGGAGGGCAGGGATCACAGTGGAAGCCGGGCACGGTGTTAATGCACTGGACCTTCGGGAAGCAGGGGTTTGCACTGCACTGTAAAACAGAAGGTGCAAACACAATATTCACTGCMTTCTTGTACGCCGTGCTGGGTGAAGCATCGATTAGTGCAGCAGATCCCACGTTTTGGGAGCTAACTAGAACGTTAGCTCCATCAACCCCACAAGCTCGCACGGATCCTTTAGCTTCGCTCTTTTTAAACTATAACTTGACAGAAGTGATGGGGCTTTGCGAAACACAACAGGCTGCTGGACTAGCCAAGTGTCACAAGACTGTGGTTTGAGAACAACACAGCTAAGGAATCCTATGGACACGCAAAACCAACAGCTGAGCACAGCTTTAGCCATGCAGAGAGCAAACTTGAGAGAAAAATCTCACTTTCTAAAGACAGTTATGAAAAACAACCCTCCTTCCCCCAAATCTACCTCGCTAGGTTTGATTTAAAGGTGCAAGTGAAGCAATCTAAACAGTGTGGTACTATTTACTGTATGCACACATCTCTCTTTGTGGAATGTTCGATTCTGTTCCACACATCATAAATCTCATCTCTAACAACTCATCAACTGTAAGCTCAGTAGATTGTAGGAGCAGAAGTTTTGGTTTTCCTAACTCACCTTCTCATGCAGAACAGCCTAAAGGGTTTATTTTGGTTGAAGCTATTGGAAGAAATCTTTTTCTTTTAGAAAGAAATGTTTCTTTTAGAAAGAAATAGATGTAAAGACCCCACTGAACAGAGCAGGAGGCAAGGTGAGAGATGCAGACCTCCTTCCAGGGAAATGTTCCTGTTCAAATGCTAAGGGAATTGCAGTGCTGGCATCAACCACGGGACAAACCCCAGCACTCCGAGCAAAGCCAGCCAACTCCATAACATCTCAGCTAGCTTGCCTGGCCGTTACCTCGTTGATATCTGTGCACTGGGAGCCGTTGCCGGAATAACCSGGGGGACAGGGTCCGCAGCGGAAGCCAGTGGCAGTCTCGGTGCAGGCCACTCCGGGGAAGCAGGGATTGGGGACACATCTGTTGAACTGTGTCACGGTGATGACCGGGCCTGTCACCTCGGTGTGCATACCTAGGGGACAACGGGGACATTAAGAGCGGTCACAGTCCATCCTCAGGTGGTCCCGTCATCTCAGGACGCTTCCCACGCAGGAGGCTTCCTTGCAGCCCTCCCCAAGGTTGGGCAGTCGTGTCTCTGTTTTATAAATGGAGCAAAATGAAGCCAAAGGCAGCAGTGTGACAGATTTCTGAGTCAGAGAAGACCAAGGCAGCCGACTCTCCTCATGCTTCTCCTTCAGGAAACAACAAAAAGGCAACACGACTGATGCAAGTCACATTATTCAATAAACGACTAAAAACAGTTCTCTGCAGTGAGCAGCACAGAAGAAAAATGTACATATAGCAGAAAAGAGACAGACAGAAAGTTTGAGAGAGTTTTATGAGCCACTTGTTTAGGCAACTGCAATGGGTGAATGTATTTCCGTGCCTCAGTGGGAGCAGGCCTAAGGGCATTGCTGTTTGATTTTTCTTGTTTTAATTACATTTAAATTGTTTTAGGTATTCCTAACATTTGTCTTAAGCAGTATTTTGCTATGTAGAAGGCACACCAAGTCAAACTGTATGGGATCTTGCCATGTATTCCCCTGAATATCCACTGAGCAGGAGTAGGGTGAGGGTAAAGAGTGATTTGGAGGTCTTCAAAATCCTCTTGGATGCCACCCTGTGTCCCAGGTGTCCCTGCTGGAGCAGGGGGATGGACTTGATGATCTCTAGAGRTCCCTTCCAACCTCAACCATTCTGTGATCCTGCGATTTACTACTTGTTTGGACAGAAACGTATGAAGCAGTTGGACGAGGCAGCTGGACACTGGGCATTTCAGCTCAGTAACTCACCACAGGCATCGCACTCCATGACCGTGTTCTTCAGGAATGTTATCTCCTTAATCTAGAAGGAAACAAGAACTGCCACTTAGCTAAAGGATGAGCTTTCCTCCCACGCAAACCYACTGCCCCACTGCCAAAAAGGCCCTTTCTCTGGAACTGCACAGCTACTTACAAGCAAATTAACTCTTATCCCAAAGCCTGTGTTACAGGCTGCCTGGCAGCTGGAATGGCTTGTTCCCCTGCTGTAGGTCACTCTTGTTGCAGTGTCCCTATAGTCTAATTAGGTAAAATATTATTCTGTGACAGATGCAGGAAGCACTAGATTTAAAAACATAGAAAATAAGTGCTACAAAGAATGAGGAATCTACTTTATTTGGGTCTTGTACCCTGGAAGATGCTGAACTAGCAGTGCTAGAGGTCTACTTCATCCATAGAGGTCTACTTCATCCATAGTGCAGGCACTGCAAAGGTAAAGCCAGGGAGACACAAATACATCTAAAGATCCCTCTCCAAGGCTCCTCTCTCCAGGCTTCCTCTGATCTCCAAGCTCTTCCTTCAAGTTTGCTTCAGCACACAGACAACCTGTAGCATCAGCAGTGAGGAGAGCCCGTTCCTTGGGTGGAAAGAGCATGGGAGAGGCTCAGAGAATCTGCATCAGGAAAATAGATCTGGCCTTTTGTTRCTCCTCCTTTTTGCCATCCTTAATGGCAAAAATATCATCCATTTTGCTTCCTTTGCCATTCAAAATGCTGATTCAAGAAAAAAATACATTTTAAAACATTTTTGCATGTATTAATAAATGATGATCTGCCACCTTGGCTCTCCAGTGATATATGCAAGTTTCTCCTCTGATTGGGCCTTTCCTTGAAAAAGGCCATTGAGAAAAAAAAAAAAAAAAAAAAAAAGAAAAAGAGGTGGCAAGAGCAAGAGCAAATATAAAACCTGTATGGAGAAGCAATGTTAAGCTGGAAGGGAACACTGGAAATCATTGCTGCAGGCTGCCAGGAACCATGTCTGACCTGATTCCTAGTAAACACTGGGTATTTATGCAGCAGCCTGAAATGTGAGAGCACCTCAATGCAACAGATGTTTTTGCAGATTAGAGGCCGCCCAGTTTGCCCTGGCACCGAGACCCGTCTGCCATTCCCATCATCTGGCAGGCAGAGGCTGCTGCCCTCAGCTCCCGCAGCGGAGAAAGGGAGAATGGAGCCTTTCTCTGTGCTTTCAAAGAGAGCTGACCAGACAAACCACCGGCTCCTCATTAAAAGGGGAAAAGATCTAAGCACCCAAGAAGCTCCAAAATCCCTTATAAACTGCTGGAGCCAGACAGGCTTAGGATTAAAGCAAAAAGAGAAAGGAGTGAATGCAGACCTTGTTTGGACTCCATAGGACTTTCCTTTCCAGGACCCTAATAGAGGGCTGAAAGGTCCCCTCCATCTCCCGGGTTTGGCCTCTCTTTCCCGATCTCCCAAGCCCACAAAACCAAGGAAAAAGTGACTTGTTTTTCCAGCAAAACATATGCCCACTGTATTCACATTTTTGTTCTTTTGCCACTTATGCTGGTTTTTGGCAGACATGCTTCCAAGGAACAAAATTTGCATTCAAATGAATCTGCTTTATCCCAGAATTACACATCTGACTGCAAGGCTGTCTTCTGATCCTCGTCTTCATAGCAAAATAATAATAATAATTTGACATGAAGCAAGAGGCCTCTGTGCTGCACAGCTTGGCACACAGGCAGAGGGCTCGGCGGTCACTCCTGCACCGTAGGAGACSGGCTCCCTTCCTCACTCACCTGCTGCTTTAACAAGTCTCGCACTTCCATCAGCACCCGGTTCGTTTGTCTCATCTCCTCCAGCATTTCAGGGCCAACTTCAACTCCTATCAGAAACACAGGGGTTGGAAGGGTTAAAAGCAAAACTAAACCCCCAACAGACAGATGAGCTATTAGCAGCACAAACCAACCAATATTAACTACCTCCGTTCAGTATTAGAGGTGAGGAATCCTCCACACCTACACCTCCCAATTCCCATTTTTTCTTGTTAAGGAAGCCCCCTTCCTACAGGTTTGCTGGAAGGAGCAGTCTTGCACATAGGCTGGCTTTGCTGTGGGCAGGACGGGGCAGGGCAATGAGCCCTGCCTGGCGCTCAGGTAGGCTCAGCCACCCCTCAGCAAACAAGCCGGCCTTGGCAGTGGTGGCTGCTCACCAGGCTGCCCACGAGGCTTTTCTGCCAAAGGAAGGCTTTTCTGCCAAAAGCAGCAAATTCAGAATTCAGGGCTGTGCAAGCTCCTGGAGGGAAGCTCTTTGCTGAGTCTAACGTGAGCGTGCTGCATGCGAGGAAGGAAAGGCACTCCAGCCATCGCCTGCGCTCATGTCAAATAAGCTATAGGAGACTTTTCTTCTCGCTGTGTGAAGGTGGGTCTTTTGTGGTAGCAGCAGCTTCTAATGGCCTTGCAGTGGCTTTGGGAACCATCTGCCTGTGAATGCAGCACTGAAAAAGCCTGTTTAAAGGTTGGACAGAGGATACAAGTCATCCTAAGAGGTCATCAGTTGCCTAGACCTTTGAGACATGCTGATAGTCTAGACTATATCCTTCAGCTTTGCTCAAGAATAACTGAATACAGCTCAGTAGGTTCTAGATATTTGCAAGTTTTAAGAACATCTGAACAGCTGAAAAGCAAAACAACCACCACCATAAATGGATGGAACAGGGTAGAGTTCAACTCTGATGTTAAAGACCACACGTCTTTGGAGCTCACATCTCTACAGCAGAACKAACTACAGTCCCCCTTGCTAGGGACAGGGGCAGGACACTGGCCCATACTACTGACTTGGTCCAGAAATTTAGGCATTCTTGGAAGATAAATGAGCCCCAAAGCCTGGTGGATCCTCTATGCACAGAACCAAAATGACTTGGGGAATATTTGTAACCTCTCAATACATTTTAGTTTGGGAACTAAACCAAAAGCAACACCGATGTGTCAGTCTGAGACAAAAATAATGAATGAAAGGACTTTTTATTTAAGACGAGGAGCATTCACATGATTTCTAGCTTCAGAGTTTTTGTATGAGCTCCGCATGAATGCTCCAGGCAGCCTCTGTTACACCTAGGAAGAATTTTCTATCCCTAGGAASAAGATGTATTTTAAAAATAAAGGATTTGGTTCTTTTCAGGTATTCAAATTCACAAAAAATATGGGTCATCCACTCAGAAACAAATTCCAGAAGCAATTTATGCACTTGCAGTCATCACTGTGCACCCTTCCCCTCGGGCTCATTCTCCCCACACCTGCTCTCTGATCTTTCCAGCCGGAGCCTGCGGGATCTCGGAGCTCCTCCTGGGTAAGAACAAGYCCCTCGCAGGCTCTCCAGGAAAGGAGAACCTAGAGGGAATCAGTTCCTAGAAGCTGGGTTTTCCCTAAGCTCTGTGTACACAAATAGAATAGCCAAGGATCCTGCCACAGGACGCTTGGGAGCTGCTGGGTGTCTAACTCAATCGCATGCAAAATGCAGATTAACATAAAATTACATTCTGTAATGACCTGCCAGRCAGACAAAATGTGCATTTGCCTTTTATTTTTTTCCCCCCTTAATTAAAAATCCTCCCTGTTTGGAAGGTGAGGTGGAAGGCAGAGAGCAGACTGAGCATTTACACACTTCAGCTTAGAATTTCATATGAAACTACAAMTCTGAATGCATTGTTTCCAGGCTTGGGCAGATGCAGTTGAAACATTATCATCTTCTTCCTTTCCCTGCGACAAAACAGAATTTACACAGCAGTACAGAAAGCATAGAGCTAATTAAAATTACTTACCTGCTCTTCTCTGCTGGCATGATGAAAAAGGACAAGAGAGGCAAAGGAGAAAAACTAAGGCTAGAGCTGAAGGCATCTTTGCATCTACAAGCAGTCTGGATGCCCGGGCTTCTCTTGCGATGAATTTTTAACCTGCAGGTTTGCTTCTGCTCCCCATTAGTGTCTGTGGTTTGCTATTTATGAAGTTGCATTCCTTCCTCTGAAGTTCTTATTCTCTGATGCTGGACGAGGGGTGGACGTCATTTCTGGCTGCTAGTCCACAGAGAACGTTACAAAAGTAAACAATATGAGAAAGTCATCAGCAGTAGTTTAATTTTTTTTTTTTTTTTTAGGCCAGCATGCACCAAAATAGGTCAGAAAATTCCAGAATTAAATCGATTCTTTTGGAATCGGAGTTTTATTTCTTCTTTATAGACATAGGATAGACAGATGATTCATAGACCTATCCCTCACAGTCTTTTCCTTCTAAAACTGCTCACAGAAGCCACGGGACATCTGGACTTCACTAGAATTTCAGAAAAGGCTCTTTAAACTCCCCAAAGACAACTCAAGCACTCATGCTCGGGGGGGAATTACTGAAACAACTTCTAACTCCAAACTCTTGCATCTCATTGCAGAAATGGATCAGCCAAAGGGACTAGCCCGTAGGGACAAATGTTCTTATTGTCCCTGCCGGGGTTTCCAGGGGCAGGACACAGCACAGCAGTGACTTTGCTGTCCCTTGTCGGAAGGAACGAGCCTCAGTCCGACACTTTCCAGTCAGTCGGTCTCAATCCAGCCCCTTCCATCGGGAGACACAGAGCGGATTGAGAAATCTGCTTAGAGCAGCCAAAGAAAACCTGTTCATACAAGAGTCTTAAGCTAGGACATCAAAGAAACTGCAAGTATAACCGTAACCTGCGAAAAGGTTAGTCTGAGGAAAGAAAGACCAGTGAAATATTCTCCTATTCTCACTGCTCAATTGTGAAATGTGCCAGCACGACGATCATACAACATCCTTGGGGACACCACAAACAGGAGAGTCACAGAGAACAGGAGATCAGTCTTTAAACCGTCACAGCAGCAGGATCCTTGCATATTTACATGACTTTTTTTCTAGCTTTGACCTCAGAGACCTCCCATGTTCAGAAGACGACTTTTCATCCCTGTGGCCATGCACAGTTTGAGGGTAACTGTGCAGTCTTGTACTCCCYGGTGAGCATGCATGTCCCCAGAGAAAGCCACCAAGCACTAGTTTCATATGGCAGGAATGCTGCAAGAGAGTTTACATTTCCTTGCACCAGCACAGGTTTATACTAAAATTAAAGCTAATTATCTGGGTGATCCTGCTTGTGTAGAACATGTCATCCATGTCACACACAGTGAGTGACTTCTTGCTGGCTCTTCTTGCCTGTTTGTTACTTGTGGTGAATGTAAGTGATTTAGCTGCAACTCACAACTGCATTGCACAGTTCTTAACATTCCCCGGTCCTTCTTGATAAATCAAAACCATGCCAACCCATTACTAAAGATATTTAGTATCTATTACTAAAGATATGACAATAATGCTTCTCCCAGTGATGCTCTGGGGAATATTATTTATAATTTATATTTTCTAGCAATAAATAGGGGAGGAATGAAAGCTGCTCCCATTCTACAGAGACCAAGCCGTGGCTCCCTCACCTTATGTTTGAAGATGTTGTTGTCAAACAGCACAGCTCTGCTCAGGTGTCTCCATACCTTGCTGAGGGCCTTAGCCAGGGCCTGCACAGTGACAGAATAATGCTCCTTATTGCTCACTTCATCTAAGCAAAATGAAACAAAGCATATTGGTCTGAATTACAGCAATTGTAAGTATTTGAACAATTAGGTCTTTTGCATATTAAGGCAATGATCATATGTCTTGGTGCTCTTTTTTTCCAGAAACCCAAGACCTTTCTCTTTGGTCTGCAACAGTTTCTGGAATCACTGCTACTCATTGATGGCAGCAAAATAACTGTACCAAGAAACACGCAGCTAGATTCCACACAGCCTTCTGGAGTTGAGCAAGACACGGTGTCTCCACAGGGTGAGGTCATTCCTACCCTTATTTTCCTTGGAATCATTCGACAGCTTTCTATATTCAGATCTGAAGACTAGAAATCCCTGTAAATCACTGCTCTTAAACACACAGTAGCAGATCAGTGTTCAGTCAGAGCTTGGACATCTTGGGGCCTGCATCCGTTTAGAAAGGACAAATTAAAAATAAACTAATATGTCTTGAACTTCTTATTATCTGGTGTGGAAAATATCTTCCAGATTTATTAATATTGCCTTTTTTAAGGATTACAGATACAAAAAAAAAAAAAAAAAAAGAAAAAAAGCAGTAGCTAGTGTTTATTTAGGCTTCAGTGTAACAATATTTTTGAACTCCGTACGGTGCCAGGACAGTTACACCTTTTTCCCTGGAGTTGACATCACAAGCGAAGCTAGCACACAAACAGACAACAAAAAGAAAAGCTCATGCTAATTTCAAGTTTAAATATTTTCCATTTCTGTGTTTTTAACTAATGTTTGCCAAGTGAAGGACAAAAGTCAGAAGGAAAAAGTGAATTTTTTTTTGCAATTTTGTAAGGTCAAATTCTAAAAATAAGTGGAAAACACCTACACCCTCTGAAGTAGTTTGCTGTTTTACAGTGTTTCATGCACACCTATGGCCATAGCAGAACAAATCATGCAACAAGTGACCAGAAGAGACTTCAAAAGCCATTTTCTCCATTTCTTCCCCATATAGGATCAATTCTATACTAAGGTTTCTCTACTCTGTTCTTAAAAGCCTCCTCCGATGGGAGAGAAGGCACAGAAGACACCTTACCTGTTCTGCTCAACTGCAATACTACATCTGAAGCTGTGCTAACCTTATATATTTACCCAATATTCACCTGTATTCCACTCATTATCAACTAGCTAATGAGTAAGAAGCCTAATACCTCAGAATTTTACAGCTCAGCAAAGAACACTTGCGAATTCCTAAGATCTCCATTGTGCAAAGGACTGGGCAGTGAGAAGCTTCATGTCCTACAGCCAACAGACACTTCAGTTTTGTCCTACCTTTCTACTGTGTGCTTCCAGCCAAAACAAACAAAAACCTATTATTTTCGTAACATTTTGAAAATCAAGATTTTACAGCTTGATCATGTACAACGCTTATTACATCCGTTGCTAAAACATAGTCTCAACAAACAGGATTCCTGAATGAYCTGTACTTACAACTATTTGTAATGCAGAGATAACAAAGTTTAGGTGTGACTTCTAAACAGTAGCACTAATACTTTGTGGAGGGCGGATGCATTATCTGACATAAACACCTAGAGCAAATGAGGTGATATAGGAACTCCACAGGTGCCAGTGTCCCCTCCTTGGCCAGCAAGCAAGACGCAGTGTCACAGAAAGGCTGTTCTTGGTTGTGTGTGTGTGAAGAGTTGCAGCTTGCTGCAGTCTGGTTCATGTCTCCAGCTTTCATTCCCTCCAAGAAACAAGATGCAAGGTCACGGAAGACCTATTAAAAGCATTTTTAATATTGCTTCCATTTAACCAGCGGCAAGTGCAACGACAGAGAATCAATCCTGCCTAACCGAGTGTCTGTGGCTTCGTTCTGCACCATGTTAACTTTACCACTCCTTTTAGTTGTTGTTTTCTATCAATTAATGGAATTTGACTATTATCTGTAAAGCCATTTACACAAGTTGCAAACACTGCTGAGTTATTGCAGTACCACATCCGTGAAAGACTCGAGTTCTAACTGCTGTTTTTTTCACGGAGCAGCAAGAGCAGGGCTACCCTGTTAGGGAAGACAAGCCAGGAATGAAGCAAGAGAGAGCAAAGTATCAGCAKGGCAGTGGCCTCACTCACCAGGACAGTCTCACAGCACTTGAGGATGGAGCAGGGGACCAAAAACAGGGTCCAGCAACAGTCCCACACAGAGAGGTGACAAATCAGGTCCAGTGTCTGTCCAGGGAACAAAGGCAGGAACAACAGGAGACGAAGCCAGAGACGGGGCTGCAAACAGCCACACTGCAAGTAACTCAGGGCAGGATTAAACACCTAGACTTAAGCTCAAGTGTAGTCCCAAGCTAAAGGGTAAGGGTGGTGGAGTGGGGGTGCCAGATGGGGCTGATCAGCACAATCAAGGCCAGTAGGGCCCTTAGGGCTGACTTGGTTAATGTGGGATCTTTCTCAGCTGCGCCCGCTGCGGCGCATTCCTTGCGGCGCATTCCTTGCAGCACACCTAGCACAAAAAGGAAACAAGAGGTGGATTTCCTCCTCCCSGAGTAGCCTCTGAGGAAGGCCTGGAGTTTTCTCTCTGCCCAGGATGAAAACCTGATGTTTTACRATAAACCTGGGATCACCTTGGATGCAATGCTCTATTTAAAATGCCTTCTACTGCTTCCAGGGCCTTGATGGATTCTGATACTGCAATTTCTTTGTCATCTGTGGAAAGATCACAGCGCTGTCAAACATGCTGCAATTCTGGGTCTCGCGCTGATAATCCTACAGTTTCCAGAATGCCTCAGACATGGTGTCAACCTAATCTGAAAATACCTCAAACTCCATTTAGACAACAGAGGGCAGGAGGCCAAGGGGCTTTTAGAAGCCCCCAAATTTCCTACCAGCCCTCATTGAGTTCTGCTTTGCCTCTCATTGAAGCTGCCAAAGAGAAACCGTGAGGCATCAGAAGCCCAAGGGGTGGGAAAGCAGYGGCATGCTCCGATCAAGGGCAGCTTCTTCCCTGCTTCTCCCTGTAATGAGGCCTGCAGATGGGGGTGTAAAATACTGCCAGAGCTCCTGCTCGCCATCGCCACCCTGCTCAAAACCATTCCCTCGCATGTTGTAATCATACACCCAGGAGGGTTGTTGCCTTACAGGAAACATCTCACATTTTTTCCCTTACTATTCATGCCATTTTCTATTAGGGACAATAAAGACTTCTAACACTGGATTAAACTCATTTGCAACAATGAGCTACTATTGCTCCAGGAGCCAGCGGGAGCTCAGACTCATTGAGGGAACTGGGAATAATTAACTGAATTGTACTGGAAAAAAAGGAGAAGACTGAAGGCTGTTTTGACCAAGAGAGATGCAAACTGATGCTATGGTTAAGCCATCATGTCTCCCTGGGAATTATTGTTGGGACTATCATTAATGCTTGGAGTATGCAGGGTTTTTTTCAGTAAAGCGGCTTTGGCTGTGGTCTCCTTTTTGGTTTTTGCTACTCAAAGACAGAGTCATAATGACAATAACACAGTTTTACTGATTGCTTTCGCTCGTTGCTCAGTACGTAACTAAGTCCCTTCCCAAAACTCTCAGGGATGGCAAAGCTTTATAACAAAGGCCGTTCTAAAGAGGCTGGCGTTTCTTTTCCCCTAAATGATGTATATAATCCATCCCTGTGGTCAGACCTGCTATTGTGTAATCTAGGGGTCTTCGGCAGCAGTGTAAACAGGAATTGTCTCATTACAGAAGGGACTGGAAGTGCTCACGGCTCTGAGATCACGCATGTAGGTGGGCAGACAGCACGTATGCTTTTTAATGGTCTATGGACCTCTCTTAGGGAGCGCCGAGGGGCTTTTGATCATTTACTAAACTGCTTAGCTCACGAGAAACATCTGCTATTGACCCATTCATAAGCAGGATATTGAACTGAAGGSACCCTGCAAATCTCCTCTGATATGTTGCTGGCACCATCTGCACATGGCTAGTTCAGTAGCTACACATAAATGCACATACTGTGTATAAATTATACTATTTCTGCACTGTACACACAAGTATTACACAAACCAGTGTTTGTTGTCCTCAAATTACTGCCTTGCACCCACAAGCTGGCACATGCCATTAGTCCCTGGCCACGCAGCTTCAAAAAAAGGAGGAGTTTCCATAGTGCCTTTCAGCAAGGAAGACCCCAATGAGCCTGACAATCTATTCATACCTAATACCACCCGAACACAGACACCTTTGGGACAGCTCGCGCTGCCAAATACATAACAGAGTGCAGAAGAGCAGAAAGAAGGAAACATTTTGCCTTGGGGCTCCAGAGCAAACCTTCCTTTTTATGGAGACAGCCAAGGAATGGTGAGCATCCACTCGCAGGAGACAGCACTGTGCTTTCTATGGTCAGATCCCAAAGACCCACAGAGAAAAGGTGAATTTCACAGTTTATTCTGCCTCAGAAGTGTGAAGTGGTAAGTTACCTTTTCCAACACGTTGGACGAGCAGTTCTGTTCACTGTGTTCACACAGAGCACAAAGCTGTCCTTTCTGTAGGTATCTCAAGGGAACATGGAGAAATTTTCCACGCCAGAAGTTATATTAAGGGAAGCAGTTGAGGTCTTCTTGGACACATTCAGCAAAAAGCTGTAGCTTTTTAATAAGTGTTGATTCAAGATTAACRATAGTTCTCTTGACGCTTCCGCTCTCACTGACTGTAACAGGAGCCATTTTCCTTCCTATTTGCTCCTTTTCACATAACCTCTCCATATCTTAGGAGAAGCAGCAGCAATGTGTCGCCTAAGGGCTATCAAAAGGGACTTTAGGGAATTGGGGCAGAAGATCAGGAACTCAGGTGTGTAGGTCGTATTCTCTTCCATTCTTCCCCGTGCTGGCAATATAGAAAGAAACAGGAGGATACAGTCCATCAACACGCGTATCCGTGGCTGGTGTCATCACCACAGCTTTGGGTTCTTTGGCAAGAGGAAGCCTTACATGGCACCAGGCGTGATGGCATCTCATGGGATCCATCTTTCTCAAAGMGGGAAGAGAGCCCTGGCCATGGGCTTCTGAAGGCCACGTAGTGAAGCTGCAGCTGCCCCAGCTAGAATGAGAGGCACATTGGGAACCCAAGAAGCTCATCACTAGATGCAATACTCCATACTTACAGATGAGACCACAGACTTAAATCCAGCTTTAACATGAGTAGTTTAATACTTACAAGCAGATATATGACTTTTCTTGCACGAGGGAAGTGGGGGGGAAATGTCTTTAGGAATTAATGATGAAAATTCTTCTGGTGTAGGTGCTGCCTTCAGTTGCCACGAAATCACAATGACTAGGAGCTTCGTGGAGGGCCCAAAGAATGGAGACATACATGAAGTGCTGACAGGTTGTCAAGGCTATACTCTAAAGTTATCTCATTATCCATATGTAAAATGAGAATCTTGAATATGAAAAACAAAGCTTTATTGTTTTAGCAAAGCCTTAATATTCCACACACAAAAAAACCATTCTTCCTCTTATGATGGTGGTAAAGAGGAACATTCTCTCTCAAAAATTTAAGCTGATAGCCCACTTCAACTCATTTGTGGCTTTTGTTAGAATTTGAGCAAAGAAGAATGAATATCCATCCTGGAAACTCGTTTTCAGGTCTCTGTCCCCCAAAATCTTGCCTACCAAAGGGCATCCACTCAAGGATGATAAACTCAGTGCCTTCAAGACAGACCCCATTATATCACAGCARATCTTCCACACTGCTGCCCCCTTCCAGGATTTGCCGGAGGCATTCCATAGGCAGTCTGTCAAAGATAATTACAGCTGTCATAGGAATGAATAGACAAAAAYGTTCACGGGCCCACGCTCCGGAGGTGGGGAAGGACACTTACCGTCCTCAGAAGCAGGAGCACTTTGTCTCTCTCCAAAGAGAAATCTCATCTGATGTAAAGGCGAGGTTTCAAACCGAAATGAGAGCACRGGCCCAGGCAGCTGAGCACTCGTTCACACTTGGTTAGATAACAACATTAAATACTCAGCTGCTCTCACGCTACAGGCCCCCACTCAGGCCTCACCGCAGACAGGTAACGCTCAGAAACCTCCCCGAGTTGCTGCTTTCCCCACGCTGAGGGGTATGTCTGTGCCACCTGGCCAAGACCTGCAGAAAATAATTAACAGGTAAAAGTCAAAGGATCATCTCAAAAGATCTATTAATATATAAGCAGTTTCATTTGTGAAACTGTTTGTTCCACCAACTGCTTGTTTCATTGCCTGTGGAAGCAAAGCAGCTACTGGCTACTAAATTCATGCTTTTCCTGGCACATCAATTGTCACTCTATCTTATCATACATCTCTTCTCACAAGCACATTCTATTTCCATAACCTTTGAGACATTACGGATTCTGTCTCTATTTCAAATCCGTGCTTCTTTGTACATCGTTTATAAACTCAGAGGAAAATTCAGCATCATCCAGACCATGGACTTTTTTTCCATCCCCCCCTAGAGAAATGGAAAAATGGCAGGGATGTGCACAGGCTCACAAGTGGTGGGAAGTTCTCCAGAAAGATGGAGTCTGGAGGCTGATCCAAACCTCCTGAGTTTTCAAGAAAAGATCAGACCAGAAATCTCAGAGGAATGAACTGGCTCTGGAGATTTCTGGCAATTCCTTTTCCTGGCCCCACCCAAAGCTGAAGAAACAGCCACAAAAGCAAAACTAATCTTTTTTTTTCACAATATTTTTTCAGTGCCATGGAATGGACAAAGATTCAGAGTTAGTCCTTATTTCATTTAAACTGCTCTTCCCATCGAAAGATCGCAAGGACACATATTCGGACTGGTTGCAGCAGTCACAGAATTACTCTTAATTTTAATTCCACATAGAAACCAGAAGTTTGGTCCTCTGTATTTTTGCAACGCTTCCTTCAGCAAAGGCCAATTGCTTTTGGCTAGCAGAGCACRCAGTTTCTTCCATTAACCTTTACTGAAGCCAAAACACTTTGGGTGTAAGCGACATCGAGTTCCTGAGACAATAACAGCCAGAGAAATACCTATCATGAGAGTGGAATCCGAGAGCTCTCCCTGCACTCCAGCTGCCTTGCCTCTCCTTGACATCGTTTCAGTCTTTGAATGCTCTCTGCACAAGTCATTACACCCTTCAACCCTTCTTCCAGGAAAGTGCACACAATTCCAGGAACCCCACGCCTCAGGTGAATAAATAGCAACCACAAAAAAGCAAATTTCTACTGGCAAAGCAGGAGACAACGTTGAAATTGCGAGGGTCTCTATGTACAAATGCAGCGGAGGTTACAGCAAAGGCCTACATTTCCCAAGGAAATCAAGTATCGATGCATGGCTCGGACAGGAGACCTTCTGGAAAGAGTAATGAACGTGTCTAACCCTGTATACTCAGCAAAATCTGATCTCACCGCCTGAGATCATTTGCTGGCTTCAAGTCACATCTGGGAGTTACTCCTCACATAGTGGGAAGGAACGTTCTAAGGAGATCCAAGTTTGACTTCTAAATCTCCCTATGAAACAGGAGCTTTGGCCATTGAGTCCTGCAGGTGCCTCCTCTCTTTTTTTCCCTTAAGATGAGGTTTTGTGGTGGCCTCTAGTGGAACATGGGAAGAACAGAATAAAAAAGGAGGAGGAGGGAGGCATGTGCAGCCTCCTGCAATGCTGACCAGACCTTCAGCTATTCATACGGACCACTTCTGAGTCACACTATACTGRAAAAGACCTATAATAACAGTCTTTAATGACATTTTTGATGTTTCCTGCTGGTTATCAAGTCCTGAGAACGCCCTGTGTTTTGCTTCAGCATTTCTGCTCCCACAGTACAGAGCATAAGCGAATGCACTATCTGACTAGAATTACAGTCTCCCTCCTCTCCATTTTCTATTAAGCCCTCAAATTCATAGAAATTAGTGTTATTCCTCCTGCTACAGAATTTTCTAATTGGGTTTTTCATCCTTGACTTTGGCTTGCTTTGGACTTTCCACAAGCTATTTATTACTCTGTGCACCTTCTCCCGCTGTAGAAGGTCTTCTGCATCTTGGCTAGTGGCCTTGCATTGCTCTTGATCCAAAGGAGTCCTTTGTTCAGTGTTTAATATTACTCTCTTTGTTTAAATGACATCATTACCAAAGTGCTATTTAGAATTATTGCTCTGCAGACCTTCGCATCCTTTTTACAATCATCTCTTCCATTAGGATCACACAGTAGCCTGGTGCCAGGAAGGTGGACTAATRTGAGTATCTTGCCTAAGATCTTGCCTGGTACACCACTTACTTGCCAGGAAGTTTCCCCATAGTATCTTTTATTTGCCTTCATACTATAGCTGAAATCGAGGCCATAGGATCTAGTTCAACAACACTTCATTTTCTTAGCAACATTTGCTAACAACTGCGTAAGATTTCTGTGTTCTGGCTTCTTCCAAATGACATACGGCTCGGGGATTTCTAGACCAGAACGGAGAAGCAGTTTGCAAGCTTTTCTTTGATCCTAAATCAAGGGCAGTAACTCATTTTGTAGTACATATGGCCCTGTTGCACAGTGTCTGGACCTCATGATGGGTTGTAGGCTTGCCATGGGCCTGCAGGAATCAGGGAGACTGCACTCCCATTTCAGCACTTGTAGCAGCTGCTGACACATTATGAATCTCAAAACCTCTGCAAATCTGGGAGCTCGCTGTCCTCTTGATCTTTTCATATGCCTGTTGATGAAATCCCGCCAGCGGCCTGGGTACATTCCCGAGGAGCTCCCGACTTCTGGGAAGGCGTTACRCAGCTACACTGTCACCATTCACGACCTGTGTTCAGTACTGGCTTGGTTCCTCCTCAAATCCACAGCATCCTGCAAGGAAAACATTCTTYGCACGTCAAGTAAACCTCTCCAACCTGAAACCAGTCTGGTTTAGGCACCCAATATCTTCTTGCCCTGCATTCACCCCAAGTCTGCAGAAATACAGGGCTTTTAAGAAGAAGGTTTCCATGCTGGCAAAGATACTTCAACACCTAATACCTTTGTTCTCCTTCAATTATAGATCTGCATTTTCTGAAGCAAGGAAAAGAGGAAAAACAAATTCTAATATTACTTGCTCTACCCTGGAGCAGCTACTACAGGATGTTACATTTACTGTTTTCTAAATTTTTAGTATATACAGTGCAAAAGCAAGCACTAGTTCATAGATTCTGTATTTCACATTAAAAGGAGCTGACACGTCAGTGAAAAAGCCAAAGAGAATAAATCTTGTGAGCTGGCAAGGAGAAAATTAGATGGTTGGTATTTCAGGACAAGGATCATCTTGGGTGCATATGTCATATTGCCACATTATATGGTTTAAAACAGATTCCTACATGTATAAATTTCAGAAAATTTTAGATTGGGATGCTAATAGGTATTAGCAAAACCCAGAAGGTAACATAGCTAATAACTGGATGGCTTGCATCATTTCATTTTTAAGACAAGTGCCAAACTAACAGACTTCTCCCACAGCAGGAGGAAGGATTTACTTGGAACATATGTTGAGAATGGAACCATATTATTCACTCAAACAACTAGCAAATAAAATGACAGGGTGGGTCTGAAAAAATACGGCTTTTCATGCAATTTGTTCTCTTAAGATACTGTTTGCAAAGAAATAGCCTCACATTTAACCCTGTTCAAGTTAATTCCTCACAGTTAAAAACATGTCCAGCAGTAGAGCTTGCAGAAGGTTGTTATTGCATTGGAAACTAAAGCTAAGACTTGAAGTATTTACAAACTCAAATGAGATACCAGAGATAACCTAAAAATTCAACACTCTCATATTTTAGTCACTGAAACAGAGGGACACACACCAGTCCACAGAACTCAAGCGCACACACCAAAACCATTTGTGAAGTACTGGGTTTTACATTATGCCAAAATAACCTCACTGCTTCTCCATCCASCTAGGATAACTGCCAGAAATCAAAACAAAGAAAGATGCACAGTCTTTGTAGTCAATCAAGAGCTTCAGATTATATTTTCAAGCTGAGATGAAACAACAGTTATTTTGAAGAAATCCTGTTTAAAGAACTGTTGATGCCCCTCTACAAACAGAATATTTTTAACAAGTCTGTTCCCTCCAGAATTCCTACAAAGAAAGTCTTAATAGGCAACAGTTGCTCTCAAGTATCTTCTTGAATATAGTCATCAATCCCAGCACTTTTTCTTGGATTTTAAAGATGATGCYTTTCGCTAGCAACATGGATTTTATGGCCCATTGCAGAGAAGTAGCTAGCTCACTTCATCTAGTATTTTTGTTACCAAAAATTGTGCACAAAGCCATAATTCCTGTTCTTAAAAGGGTTTWTTTCTCTACATTAGTTCTCTGAACTCAGATTCTGTGTTATTGTGGTATTGCTTATGATGAAAACGGTCTTCTGAAATTCATACTCATACAGCTATTTTCAAGGAGCTTTGAAAGATTTAAATATATTTGGGCAAAGGGGAAGGATTTCAATTTCTGTACTAAAACAAGGTGTTTTTAAGCATTGTGACTTGTGCAGATCCCCTAAACAAAGCAGTTCACCCAACTAGAGGTGCCTTTGTCTCATCAGGGCTGGAAGTAAAGCTCTACTGACATTAGGGATTCATAGATTGCATGTGCTTTAATATATGTGTTGCATTACCTTTGATCTAATGCGGATTAGGATTGTGTCTTTTAATTCCACCAGAGTCCAATAAACCTTTCAACATCTGCACAGGGTTTTTAAATGGTCCACTTATTTCATGAAGGCATTTATMGGAGATTTGTTCTTATGATATTTGCATCAGCCATTAGTTCCTAACAATCAAATACAAGTGAAAATCAAATGCAAGTGAACAAATCCAGAAAGGCCTCATAAATGCTCCAATATTTGTAGGCTCAACAGCTAGCAATGGAACAAAAATACAGCCAGCTCAACCACTCTGTGTCCCGACACCACTACATTCCAATAGGAAAAGGTCAGGAAAGATTATGAAGTTCTGGGAAAAGATCCATCTTAGCTCTTAATACTTATTAGCACATTTTATAAAGTCCATGAAGCTTTTTAGAGATTATTTGGGATGATGGAAGCTATCGAAATGTTATGATCCCACATGACCCTTCCAAACAAAAGAAAAATATATGTTGCTATGAATCTGCATAAAGCTGTTTGGATTCATTTTTTTCCAATGCCATGTTAGCTTTCCTTCTATGTCCCTCTTGTGGTGACTAAGCAGAAGTGTAACATCTGCAATGGAATGGCTAAACCACAATCCTCCAAATTTTGCTTTCTTGTGGCATTTTTTTCATTAAACGATCTTCTCTTTCAAGATTCTTGAAAGAGAATAGGTGCTAAAATGCAGGAGAAGTGACAAAACAGGCAATAAAATGACTAAATATGCAAAATAATTTTCCTGATTACAGTTATAGTCATATAATATTTTCATATAATATTTTCATGCATTGCAAAATCTGTATAGAGTTTTCCAATATGTGAGTATTTCTTATGAATTCTTTTGCTGAGAACATGCAATACCAACTTGCAAGATATCTGATAACACAAAAATCCGCTTTATACTTATTGTCCCGTAGCCAGAGATGTTTTATCCCAGGATAAACATCCCAGGATAAGAACACTTGATTTTTTTTTGGCCAACCCTGTCATGTAAAATAACAGCTCTGCAAAGATTTTTCACATGCAATTTGATTGGCTCTGAACCCTGCACGTCACCACAACACTTCCCAACACTATCTCCAAGGCTTGGAGTTTGCAGAGACCAATCACTTGGTTCTGTTTTTATAACAGCTTTTTTTTTTTTCTCTCTCTCCACACTTCTCTTGTGCAGTCGTGAATGAAGGATGTTAGCAAATCCCAGCACTAATTTCTCTTGGAATTGAAATGGGTTTCAAGGAAAACTCTTTGGCATTATTCTGAGACAGGATTTAATTATTTCTAACAGCTTACCTGCAGGACACATTATTTCTGCACTTACAGTACAGAGAAATCTTTATTATCACCTCTTCAAGATAAAGAGCTTAAACTTTCTTATTTATGGCAGCAAGCGAAGCATCCTCTTAAAACTCTTCTAGATCTGTTCTCTTGGACGTTTTTCAGAATTATGATTAAATAATTATGCTATGAGATAAAGACACAGCCTCCTCCAAAGTCATGCCTCTACACTGGTATAAATACATTAACCAGGAGCCCAATGGCCACAACTAATTGCCAGTTCAATCTAGCTTGCCCTTATCAAAACACATCAGAGTGAACTAAAGGTTTCCCACAGCCAACACAGGGAGGGTTTTCTTCTTACCTGTGTAAGAGGGAACGGAAGCTCCCGGAGGGTGGGGGATCCACAGAACCTCTTTGCAGCCCTCCAGCTTCAGCACCTTAGACAGCAGCRCGATTCCGACCGAGGACACGGCCCACGGCGCTGGTGCTTCCACACCTGGAGYTCTGCTTCTGATGACACTAGCAGCACCACACCTGCAGTTTTCCGTATGCTTGCCAGCTAACATCCCCCTGAAAACATTCGACAATTCTTATTTTCCATAATATGCAGAGGATAGGGGAAAAAATCCAGGCGACCATTAGCAACACATCAAAACTTTGATCACTGTCCTAAACTTTTGAGGATTTTGTAAACCAGCCGAAAGCTGATGTGTGATCTGTTAATTAATAAACAACTATCTATACCAAATGGCTACCGAGTTTTATAAATTTCCTCTTCRATTCTGTTTCATACTAATGTTGAGYTCATTTTATCACAGTTAAACTTTTCCSTGAACTATAAAACAATTAATTTCCAGTTTGCTTTATGGTAATASCCCCTGCATGCTTTCCAAATAAGAACCATCAGTTATAGGCGGTTCTTAATCTAATTGTGTCATTCAGGAATCAAAACAGCCTGAACATTCAGATTGTCCTGTACAACTGCTGAAGTTATATACGATTTATCTTGATGTGACCATGCTAAATTGCAGCARTCATGTAGAATCCAATTTTCATTTTACCTCTTGATTTTAGTGATTTGTTTGATTAATCTGCTTTAATCTTAATCTTGATTTAGCATGCTTTTATAGTAAATTTCTAGTGCAGTCCAGTTCTTCACAAGTAAATCTTTACCTTCTGAAGGCAAAGTGGAATTCAAATGGTTGGTGCGTGAAAATGGTAATACCTGTATTATCTATACTTGCTTTCCCCAACAAAATTTTGTACACAATATTGCCTAAGGGATGCATTTCAATCTTCAGATTGACAGCTGCAAATCCAGTACCACATACTATTCCAGTTCCAAACTTTACATTAACAGCAACAACAAAATTACAGCTGCTTTAAAAAGTACATACGTACAGCTCACAGCTGTCTATCAAAAGATTTCCATAGGGAAAAAGGATCGAATATCTASCTTTTCACAGCAGTGCTCTTCACAATACAAAGGTTATCTTAAAAAAAAGAGAAAGAAAAAAAAGAAAAAAAGGTTTTCTGAAATGAGGGCAGCCAGGTTTTCTCAGGAGCTGTGGGCTCAATCACCCACCTTCCTCACCTGGGGATTTTCCAGGGCATTACCCYCATCCTGTGGCCATTCAGCTGTTATACCGTTAAATTATGACCGCTGTAACGGGCGTTACCGCCGAAGTCCCAAGCTCCAGGCTGCTGGCTGGGATCGAAGGGCCCCACAGGGGCAGGATTCCCGTGGAGGGGACACAGGAGAAGGGGGAARCAGGGGCATCACCCTGGCGCCCCCCAGACCTACCGCCTCCACAGGGCCCCCGCCACCACCCCAGGCTCGCCCGCCACCGCCACGTCCCCGTTGTCGCCTCCACCAACCTCCCCCTCACAGGGCCCAACGGCCATCACGGGCCGCCCTTCCTCCTCARCTCGAGGGCCCATTGGCCGGCAGCGCCGTCAGTCACGTCGCAAGCCCCGCCCCCTACGCTGCATGCGGGGGCGGCAGCTCCCCCCACCCTCCCCCGGCAGGTGGCTCGTGTTGGGGGGGGAGGAAGGGGGCGGAGCGTCGCGAGCCTCTTCGCGCCTTCCGCGGAGGCCCCGCCCCGCGCCCGCCCCTCCCCAGGTGTGTGCGTGCTACGTCACCCCCCCCGCGCGCACGCGCCGTGCTGGCGTCGCCGCCGTTCCGTGCGCCGCGCGTCACCGCTCCTGGCCTGGCGCGCGCCGCGGCCGCCGGACGGTTCCGCTGCGGGCTCGCTGAGGCGGCGGCAGCGGCAGCTCGGCCGCCTCGCTCGCCCCTTCTCCCTCCCTCTCGCGCGCCCGCCTTCCGCCCTTGGCTCGGGCGGCGCAGCGGCGGCTTCGTCGGCGGGCGCGGCCTGGTGCGCGCCGCGGATCCAGCCGCTCGCGTAGGCGCCGCGCTGAGGTGAGGCCCGGCCGGCTCGGGCCTGCGCGGGGGGGGGCGGGGAAGCGCCGCCGCTCGCCGCCGCCATGAGCGTGGAGGCGTACGGGCCCAGCTCGCAGACGCTCACCTTCCTGGACACCGAGGAGGCCGAGCTGCTCGGCGCCGACACGCAGGGCTCCGAGTTCGAGTTCACCGACTTCACCCTCCCCAGCCAGACGCAGACGCCGCCCGGGCCCGGGCAGGCGGCGCCGGGGCAGGGCCAAGGCCCGGCCGGAGCGGGGCAGGGCCCGCCGGGAGCCATCGAGGCCCAGGTGAGAGCGCGGGTTCGGGGTGGGGGGGTCACCGCCACCGGGGAGGCGGCGCGGGGGGGTCCGGAAGGGGCGGGCGGGCGGCGGAGCCGCGTGGTGCCCGCGCGGGGCGGGGGGGGGCGGCGGCCCCGGCGCTTTTTGGCCGCGCGGGGAACGGAGAGAAGGGGCCGACCCCGGCGGAGCCCGCGGCCCCGCCGCCCGGTTCCCCCCGGAGGGCACCGGCAGCTCCGGGGAGGCCCTCCCCGCTCCAGAGCGCGCTGCAGGTGGCCCCCGCTTATCGCAGTCGCCCCCGTGGAAATCCCGCTCTTTCGTTATTGCTTCCTTTTTTTTGTTTACTTTCTAAACTCAAAAGGTTTAATCGTTGTTTGTTCTACTTTTTGAGTATGTTTTTGCCCTTATTCTCTGCTCCCTTTGCTCCTGCACAGTTGCTAAGCGGGTTTGTTTTGGTTTGGTACAGCAGCGACCAAAGTCACTCCCCCTAGTACGGGAGCAGCGTGGCTTTATACTCCCTTTGGAGGTCTCTTTTTTGCAGTAATTTCGAGAAATTTGCCTGTATTTTCTTAATGCAGTTGATGGTTGGTACCTTAGCGCTCATCTATCAAAATACATTTTTGTGGAAATGACTTTACAGAAGTGAAAGCAAAGAGGGAATTGGGGTGTTACACTCGCATGGTAGGAATTGTTTTTACATGRAGATGCTGCCTGTCTCTGTGCTTCATCTTGGATATGTTTGTAGAAAATAAATAAAATAAAAAAAAGCGAAACTGGGGTCTTCATTAAAAGGTGGTGGAATGTCCCGATAAGCTTCATTACATCCAGATAAGCAAACGCTTATGTAGAACTATTGTTAGCAATGGATTGATTGTAGATTATCCCTGTTTTAAGAYGAGTTTAAAGATGCGTTGAAATGCTGCAGGTAAGTTATGAGTCTTGCAAAGTGGCTGATTTGGTTCCATAAATGATATAGCTGTGGCTACACAAGTGGACAAAGTCAAACCAGGCCAAGCTGTYGAGGTGTTGAGAAGCTACAGGTGTGCAGAATAAGGCCAAGAGTGATATTAGGCTATTCTGGCCATAGCAGATATATCCCAGGGGATTTGGGGGACTTTCTCCTGCTTTAAGGTTCTTTATACACCTTGGGAGTAGCTGTTGGGATGTGCCTTGCCTCAGGTTAGTGGGTTTGTGTCTAGCTAAAGGAGGGGGTTACTGTTGTGTCCCCATGGACTGTTTGCTTTATTTTATATTCATTAGCAAGTTGACTTTAGATTTGGCAAGATAAATCTTGTTACTGTTTGGGCAGCAAAAGTATTAAATCTTAATAAAACGTATGTCTCAGTACAGTCAGTGTATGCATTAATTAGTTAAAAGGGTGGCTTTAATAAAATCTTAGTTCTTAATGCTAGAGTAGATTGTGATCTTTCCAGAACTCTTTGTAGAGAACTTTGAGCCAGGAGAACAAAAACCCAGCCCTGAAATAAGCTTAYACTGAAAGACCAGACTGGAGGATTATTTTTTTGTCTAAACGTGTTTGAAATGCCTTTGAAGTAAAAAGGGGGAAAAAAAAAAAAAAAAAGGGCTCACGCGGTTATTGAGAATTTTGTAACCATCCTGGCAAGGAGAAAAGGTTGAAGACTTTTTATTTATTCTACTGAATACTTTTAAGCTGTTTTTTTTTGCCAAATGTTCTTGATGCCAGAAATTGTATTTTAGGGAGAGGGGAATGGACCTATTAGAACAGTACCTCCCAGAAACCAAATCCCTTGATCTGTTCAGACTTGTGCATTTCAACAGACTCATCTCAGATAAGATCAGGAATTATGTATTTTTAAAGATTGAGGAGTACTGTATTACTTTGAGTGAAAATGTAAACCTGCCATGTATTCTTTKATAGTGAAGATGCTAAAAATGTAACTTGCAAGACCTGAAAATCGTTCACGTCCATTTTTCCATAGTTAATTTTTGTTACTGTAATTATAACTAAAGCTAATTAAATGTGTAATCCTTATTCAAAGCTGATAAACATTGGAGGCATGTCATCGTGCCCTGCTGCTCCATATTCTGATAGCTTCTTAGTGCCTGAAGTTTAAAAAGATGAGTTAAGCAAGACAGAGAACCTAATTTCTTAAGAAAATGTGCTTAACTATTCCATAAGAACTTTCTTCCCCTATATGTTTATATATACAGTTTAAGAGGATATTGTTGCAATAGATTAGTGCACAAGGGACAAAAGATAGTGAGAGGCTAATAGTGCAGAAGCAATCCTGCTATTTCTCTTTAGAAAAGCGTTTTTTTTTTTCACGTAGCATATTTAGCAAAACCAACTATTATGTTCAATTTCAATCCTTTTAAGAAACAAATCAATTTATCTTATTCCCCAGCCCTCTGGACAAGGACTTAGGATGTTAGGAAGCAGTCACGTGTTCTGGGTCGGTGACAGACAAGGCACCTTGTCTTAACGTGCACTAAGCTGTTTGAGCAAGTGATTGCGGGAAGACGGGTCAGYGATCAGATTTTGGGGACTCAGTTTATCTCTCAGCTCTACCAAAGACTTTTTCTCTTGTATCAGAATGACTTTCTGCTTGTCAGTTCCCCATCCAGAAAAGCAGCTTTTGTTTGCTGCCCTGGAGGCTCTGTGAGGTGAATATTCCCAGTAACACTTCCATATTTTGAAAAGAAGAACAAGTAATAGATAATATCAAAGCAAAATATTTTTTCTTTAGCTTTAATGTCTAGAATATCACAAACAACAAGTGATCAACGTAAAGCATAGGATACTGACCTGAATTAGGACAGCATGACTAGGTGCCCAGTGCCTGCTGTTCAGTGTTGGAATGTGTTGCCATGGCTGATTGGAGTGCAGTCTCATAAGTCTTTGAGGAAATTATGTATTTAACTACCCTTATTCCCGTCTGTTGAGCTGTACSTCTCCAAAATAGAACTGCACTGCTTGATTGTTGCCTTCTGGACAGTTATTTCTAGGGCTGAAAATGAGCAAGAGAGGGACTGGTGCCTTTGAGCTCCCAAGCTTTCCAGTTGCTCGATGTAGCTGCTAAACTTGCCTTGCCAGAGGTTTCAGCCCTGGCAAAGTCTCTTTAAAAGCAGAGTAGTGTGCCCCCTCCCCCAGCTCCTCCTAAAACAGTTGATGGTGCCAGATTTTTTAATAACCTGCACATAGACCCGCRCCGCAGCGAGGTTTAGAACAATAGTTGAGTCACTTCCTCGTTGTCTGCCCGCCAAGGCCTCGTGCGGGCGCCGGGCGCTTCGCGGTGGCAGGTGACGGCGCTGCTGCCCACGCCAGCTCGCGGGCTGCGACCGCTGCAAGCACCTGGGGTGCAGCACAGGGCGACCGGCAGGTCTTGTGGCAACCTGGCTTCCCATCCGTTCTTTTAAGGGCCATGCCGCTGTGTTACAAGCAACCACCTTCTAGGCCATCGGAGTGTCTCGTGAGCACCCAGGAACGGATGGAACTTGTCAGCTGCTGTGTGTGAGAATGTGTTTTGGGATAGAAAATGGAAGATGCACCTGTGAATGCACAGTATTCATACTTTAAGAAATTGAAATCGGCTTAAAGCTTCAGTATCCCCTGTGTTTCAGGACCAGTTAAATTGTCTTATCATGTTGTGAAGTGGCACTTTTTACTTAAAATGGATATTTATCTGCCAGCATCTGCAATGATGGTGTTATGCAATGAGCTTATCAGACTGGGGTTCATCATTCTGATGTATTTTATGTGCTGCTGTAGTTTTTTTTCCTTTATTTTCCTTCACTTTCCATGCAGAAGCTGCCYCTTGGTTGATTATTCTTGTTAAAAGCCTGTCCTTAGAGATAATAGCAATAAAAAGTCATACCAGTTAGATTGCACGTTTAGCAAACACATCTCATGCCTTTTCAAAGGCAGTAAAACAAAGCTTGTGTTGTAGAGTCTGATCCTCTGTTGCTGAAGGCAAATGTGAAGCATCATAAACTTTTTTAATTTAACTTGCATTAAAACTTAAGGTTCAAAAATGAAACTAATTAGTATAGAATCTAAATGGGACTCAGAGGATGCTTGGTTTGGATTGCATATTGAGTTTAGTTTTTCCCTGATAGCAGCATATGAACTTGCTGAAGCTTGCCTAAGATGTTAGTTTGTGGAAATATAGTAGCCAGTGGTGGAATTAAATTATGATACCTCTAATTGCGAAGGGGCAATGGCTGCTTTAGCCACACTAAAATCAAATATGTGATGCTTCTTCCCCTTTGAAAAGCATTGTATTTAAGAAGTTGAATTCTGTATTTCTCTGGAACTGTGTAGTTTTATGGTACCTGCTTTCTTTATACTTCCCCTTTGTGTTGAAAAGGAACATGCAAGGAAAAATATGTATTTTTACCATGACTAGGAATATGTATGTGTGTAAAGGCTGCTGACAGAGTACCAGATGTTGCATAACTCCTGGTTCTGGTAGCTAGTGTGTCATTAGTTAAAGGAGCAGCAACTTCCTTGCACTTTTGCTTTACTCTGAGAACTTGTAAGATATAATAACTRATTTTGATTTTGCGCTGTTCTTGGATAATTTATCATGACACTTTCTAATGGAAATCATAGCTAAATAAATATGAGAAAAATACACAGTAATTGAAAAAAATATTACATAATACCTGCATAGTAAATGGCCATACTTGATGTAGGTTTTAGACACCTGTGGAAGGCTTGAAAAATACTRTGCTGAAGAACAGCATCTGTTATTTCCTGCTAGGCTTATATGAGAGTAGGTTTCTTGTTAACCCTGTATCATGAAGGTGTGTTTCTGATATCCTGGAGAAGGGAAAAAATGTGATTTGGTAGATAAAGAACAGCAAAAGTAGATGAGGGAAGTCCTATACAATAAAGATGCTGTTTTAAGGTCAATTCCTATAGTAAAATATGAGGAATAAAAAAACTATCTGATGCTGCTAGAACTGTTTGAATGGTTTTTTTTTTTTTTTTTTTTGCTAGGTAAGACTAGAGAGAAATGTATTCTGCAGAAAACGCAATTGCCTGCATTATTAACTTTTTTCTACTTGGGGTTTAAATAGTCCAGTAAAATAGGAGTGAATGAAATAAGTGTTGATTATATAACTTATGTATTCCAGCTCTTGGAGAGCATACCTGGATTTTGTAACTTAACCACTGGCTTTGTGTTTCAGGTTAACGGACCWGATGGCATTCTGCAGAATGGAGCTGTAGATGATAACGTGGCTAAAACCAGCCAGCTTCTGGCAGAGCTGAATTTTGAAGAAGATGAGGAGGATACCTATTACACGAAGGACCTCCCTGTGCATGCCTGCAGGTAGCACTCAGGATTTACCCGGTTTAATATTTCCAGAGGGCAAGAGCACAGGTTTCTGAATTGAATAACAAGCTTGTATGAGTAAAAAGTATAAGCTTAGGGGTTTTCTGGAATTTGAGAATAACAGATCTGTGTACTGGCAGGAAAATAGTGCCCTCTGGTGAGCTGTTGCCTGCACTGACAGTTTCCACTTCAATAGATCTTTGACCTTTATAGAGGAGTATAAGGCAAAGCCAGATCGCGATGGTGAGAGTGCGAAGCGTTAAAGTATTTATAACTCAAAACCAAAGTTTAACTACTGCTTTTGCCAACACTCAGCTGCTCTGATTTTTAATTTCCTCTTGTTTTTGTACACTATTGGATACTTGAAATTTTGTATTTGAATTTTCCTAGAAGCAGTCACCCAGTCACTTCCTTTTTTTTCCTCTCTCTTTTCTCAATCCTAGCTACTGTGGGATCCATGACCCAGCTTGTGTGGTTTACTGCAACACCAGCAAAAAATGGTTCTGTAATGGGCGTGGAAATACTTCTGGCAGGTAAATAATGATGGCAGTGACAAAGTCTTGCACTAGGGCATGTTTCTTTCAAAGCGTTTCATTTGGTTCTGCTTTTCTCTTTAATGTCAACTGCTATATTGTCTTAAATGGGGCTAAATCTGGCTTGAGTATTAACCTCATAAAAATGTGTATCCTCTCTGGTTTCAGCCACATTGTTAATCACCTTGTGAGAGCGAAGTGCAAAGAGGTGACTCTCCACAAGGATGGGCCTCTGGGAGAGACTGTCTTGGAGTGCTATAACTGTGGATGTCGTAATGTGTTTCTCCTGGGCTTTATTCCAGCCAAAGCAGACTCTGTGGTGGTTTTGCTGTGCAGGTGAGAGAATGCCTTTATTGGCAGGCTTGTTATCAAGTCCGTTGCATCATCTTATTTCTAATGGGCAATTCSTGTTTTCATTTTGTACCTAATTGTATTTTATGTTCTAATTTGCTACTCTTTGGTTGGCTGTACAGACTTGAGGAGTTCTACACAAGTAGATAATACARTAAAAACATGTTTTGTTAGGCTATGCAGATGCCTTAGTAATACAAAAAGGATCTCTTACAAATGAAGCTGTCCTTGATGGAATAAATGTATTCCCAGAACAGTAATTGATAGTAGGTGTTGAAATAATGATTAGTTCTTCTACATGCTGAGTTGACACAGCAGGCTATAGGGTAGATTATTCCCTTTATACTTTAACTGAGATGTTTGCATCGTTGAAAAACGTGGTAACATGATTGTACATATTTCACACGTTAATCTTGTTCCTAGATTTGTCTAATTTAATAATTTTTTTCAAAATCTTGGTTGTGCAGGCAACCATGTGCCAGTCAGAGCAGCCTGAAGGATATTAACTGGGACAGTTCACAGTGGCAGCCTCTCATCCAGGACCGCTGTTTCCTTTCATGGCTGGTAAAGATTCCATCTGAACAGGAACAGCTGAGAGCGCGTCAGATCACAGCTCAGCAGATTAACAAACTGGAAGAACTTTGGAAGGTAGCAGCTTCTCTTTACATGTCAGTGGTGTTTAGCCAGGTGTTAATTTTGTATTTTTTTGCGAAAGAGGGGAAGGACAAGATTGTTTTAGCAACTGGGAATTTAGCAGAAAATTCAAAGGATTGGTTAAGCAGGAAAGCTGCATCCCTAGGATTTTCAGGTCATTCGGAACTGCACTRTTTGCCAAAAAACCTGCAGTTTGCCGAAACAATTTTCTTTCTCCTTTGTGTTAATAGCCCTTCAATCTAATAGTCCTTCAGTTTTYGAAAGGATGATTGGGTGAGTAAGGAACTGAAGTCTACACTGGGTTTTCAGTTATTACTTTTTGAGAACTTTGTTCTACATTAACAGAGGTAGAGGAAAACCCAACTGGATGTTTGTTGTAACAGGTTAGAATTGTGCCTTGTATAACCTTGGGGCAGTGATATGTAAACATGAAAACTGTCAGTGTCTAGCTTGAAAAGACAAATCTTAAATCTGAAATAAGTGAGGAACAACACTGTTACCTTTGTATCCTTTGTGAAAATAAGTCTATCGAATATATAATGTTTTTTCATGGAATTTATTACTGCCGTTGTAATAACAAGTAAGAACTTGCTGGTTTCTGTTCTTAGAACTTTTATTTAAAACAYTTATGCTTTAAATTCTAGGAAAATCCATCTGCAACCCTGGAGGATTTAGAAAAGCCAGGTGTTGATGAAGAACCACAGCATGTCCTTCTTAGATATGAAGATGCTTATCAATACCAAAATATATTTGGTCCTCTAGTCAAGCTTGAGGCAGACTATGACAAGAAACTCAAGGAGTCTCAGGTAGTGTTCAGATTTGAAGAGACTTCTGCTCAAATCCTTAAGGGCTCAATCCTTAAGAATAAATAGATATTTAACTGTTGGGTGGCAGTGTCATAGGAGTTTCGTTGGTCTCCACTGTTTGTTTATTTGGGGGAGAGGGAGAAATTTTTTTTAAAAAGTTGAGAACTGTGATAGTTAGCAGTTCTTTAAGAGCCTAATAGATGTCTGTCTTTGTCATTAGACTCAAGATAACATCACAGTCAGATGGGACTTGGGCTTGAACAAGAAAAGAATTGCTTATTTCACTTTGCCGAAGACTGATTCAGGTAATAGCAGCTTAGCTGTAGGTTTTGTGTGTTTTTTATTTGATGAATAAACTCAGTGTTTAAAGAACTGTGGTGATCTGGCCTGGGGTGTAAAATAGTTCTACAGAAATTGTCTCGTTGTTGGATTTTTCTGAGAACTTTTCTCTTGCTTTGTAGATATGCGCCTTATGCAAGGAGATGAGATCTGCTTGAGGTATAAAGGAGACCTGGCTCCTTTATGGAAGGGAATTGGTCATGTTATCAAAGTTCCTGATAGTATCCTTTACTTAAGCTTTTAAGGTGGAAGTTAAGTAGATCACAGGTAGTGACATTGCGAATTAAGGAGTTTTATCAGTTTGAATTTCAGGCGCGCTTCAGAAGAAACAGATTTCTCCTAGCTCTGCTTATTTCTACTTCCACCACTGTAAGCCAAATACACATGCCTGGAAAGTCCCCTTCTTAAAAGTTTCTTATCTGTAAAATGTGTGAACAGAAATTTAAATATTCACTGTGGAAAATTATTAAAAACTACAAAGCACGTCTGTACTCTTGACAGTGGGAGTATTAAAGACTTAATGAAAGGTTGAAGTCTCTTAAAAGAGTAAAAATGTGTAAAAGTAGTTTTTAACCCATTAGAAATTCTGCCAAACAGGGAGCTGCTAATAAATTGTAATAGGGAAAAATAAAATTCAGATGTTTGCTATAGATTACTACTTAACGAGGTTCTACAGATTATGGTGATGAGATAGCCATCGAGCTGAGAAGCAGCGTTGGAGCACCTGTGGAAGTTACTCATAACTTCCAAGTTGATTTTGTATGGAAGTCTACTTCATTTGACAGGTACTGGGAATACATCTTCTTTATGGTGCTAATTTAAAGGATGCTGTGGGGTTTTTTGGTTTTGTTTAAGCTTGATGTGCATTTTGCYTGGTTAACCTTTGTGCTGGGCAATTTGGGATTGTTATGTTTCTAATGCATACTGATTTTTCTGTCCTTTCCTCATTTCAGAATGCAGAGTGCTTTAAAAACATTTGCTGTGGATGAGACTTCAGTGTCTGGGTACATCTATCACAAGCTGTTAGGGCACGAGGTAGAAGATGTAATTATTAAATGCCAATTGCCAAAGCGCTTTACAGCACAAGGACTGCCTGATCTCAACCATTCTCAGGTAATGCCATTCCATTTTTACTACAAAGAATATGATGAAATACTTAAGAATAGAGCTTGAGCAACTTTGCTATTTTGTGTGTAGGTAGTTACAAACTTTTGGTTTTGAATCAGGTTTATGCTGTGAAGACTGTCCTGCAGCGTCCCCTGAGTCTCATTCAGGGTCCCCCTGGTACAGGAAAAACAGTGACGTCGGCCACAATTGTCTATCATCTGGCTAGACAGGGCAATGGGTAAGAACTCCTTTCTAATTTTTTTTATCTATTAAAGTTACTTTATTCATAGTCCTATAGCTGACTTATTCTTGAACGTTGAAATAAGTTGACACCTCAAACTGAAAAGATTTTCTAGATATATACTCTTCTAGCAAGATTTACACTTGTTTTGGAGAACATTCTTCTGTAGCCTATTTTTGGGGATACRTATGCCAAAAGTTCTGACTTTGTTGTAAGTCTTTCGGGGGGAAAGAAAGGCAATTTATATCTCACTGAGACTTATCTTGTCATTTTTTCTTCAATCTTTAAGGCCTGTATTGGTTTGTGCTCCAAGTAACATAGCTGTAGATCAGTTGACTGAGAAGATTCACCAAACTGGACTGAAAGTMGTTCGCCTGTGTGCTAAAAGTCGTGAGGCAATTGACTCTCCCGTGTCCTTCTTGGCGTTACACAACCAAATCAGAAACATGGATAGGTATGAAAATGTTGGAAGGGGAGAGGAAGGGGGAACAAAACGGACCTGAGATTTTTTTTCTTCCGTATGTGTGTGTCACTTCCAGCTTTGCACATCCGATCTCAGTTTGTGAGTGGCACAATAAAAAGCCTGAAAAAAATCTGAAGTTCTGTATTGTAAAAAGCTGTTAATGGGGCTTTAAAGCAAATTCCTTTGTTTTGCAGTATGCCAGAGCTTCAGAAACTGCAGCAACTTAAAGATGAAACTGGAGAACTGTCATCTGCTGATGAGAAACGTTACCGGGCACTGAAGCGAACAGCAGAGCGTGAATTACTTATGGTAATGTTCTCTTGCTTCTGGTATCTTCCATCCTTTCATCTTGTCACTTGAGGCTTAGTTACCATTTATTGGTCAAACTGAGAGTACAGGTTAACTTTGGGGGTGTTTCTGAAGTGGTATTAGATAATACTTCTGCATGGAAAAGTATATCCATTGTATTTCATTCTCCAGAATGCAGACGTGATCTGTTGCACGTGTGTGGGAGCTGGTGATCCAAGACTGGCAAAAATGCAGTTCCGCTCCATTCTGATTGATGAAAGCACACAGGCTACGGAGCCAGAGTGCATGGTGCCCGTTGTCCTGGGGGCAAAGCAGGTAGGAGCCATGGCATTTCATTAAAGAACTTAAAGTGATATTTTTCACAGTTATGGKTAAGTAGGAATACAGCAACCTTTTCTTTCTGGAAGACTTTCTCCTAACACAGCTATTCTTTCTTTGGTGTAATCTTGTTGGTCCCTCTAAAACAAACTGGAGACTGAATAAAATGTTAGTGTAAGATAACCAGTAATACAAGTGGATAATTCCCTTAAGATAGCCCTTAGGTTAGATTTGAAGTTTGTTACAAGATGAACCAATTAATTCCAAATATATTTTATATTAAGATATTACTATCATTTTCAGTTATAGGGCAGATTTCAGAATATCAGAACTTAGATATTTACGTTGTCATCAACGATGAGTCTTCCTTTTTTTTCCCAGCTAATTCTGGTGGGTGACCACTGCCAGCTTGGTCCTGTTGTGATGTGCAAGAAGGCTGCCAAGGCTGGTCTCTCCCAGTCTCTCTTCGAGAGACTTGTGGTGCTGGGGATCCGTCCCATTCGCCTCCAGGTGCAATATCGCATGCATCCTGCCCTCAGTGCTTTTCCATCCAATATCTTCTATGAGGGTTCACTCCAGAACGGTGTTACTGCAGGTAAACCTACAAGTTGCCTTCTCTGCTATTTTAAGGATTGTAGGGAGAATATCTTTAAATACATTCTTTTAAGGAAAACTGCTGCTGTACTTATTTACTGTAGGTACTGTAGTGTTTTTCCTTACTATTTGTTTTGTGTGTTCTTCAGCTGACCGTGTGAAAAAGGGATTTGATTTCCAGTGGCCACAGCCAGATAAACCAATGTTTTTCTATGTTACACAAGGACAGGAAGAAATCGCCAGTTCAGGCACCTCTTACTTAAACAGGTAAGCAAAATTCAGCACTGACATAGAGCCTCATTTAGAAATACCTCAATCTGCTGTATCTCACATGTAAAGAAGATTCATATATGAATCTATTAATGATTCTGGAACACTCCTAGGAGAGAAAGTCTGAATTAAGAAAACAGAAGGGGAGTGGAATACACCAATTCTGCTGCCTATAAAATATCTAGGCATTTCTTTATGCCACAGAATTAATTTTATTAGGGCCAATAGCTTGCCAGAGGTATGTTAGATTTGATGCCTTAATTCTCCTTAGATGAAACAAATCTCTTCTTGTAGGACGGAAGCGGCCAATGTGGAGAAGATAACAACCAAGTTATTGAAGGCTGGTGCCAAACCAGACCAGATTGGCATTATTACTCCCTACGAAGGTCAACGATCTTATCTGGTGCAGTACATGCAATTCAGTGGTTCCCTGCATACAAAACTCTACCAGGTATGGAGCAGCTGTGCAGGCTCGAGAGAACACTCACATGCAAAGAAGCTAAAAATTTCAGATATTGTGAGACTTCATAGAGTGGTTGTTTTAATCTGATAGTATGTGTGTATTTATGCTTCTCTGCAAATTTCTGTGAATTTTGGTTCATTTCARTTAAAGTTGACCAAGCAAAAGATTCTCAGACAGTTGTATGTTCAACATAGTCTCTTTTGCAGTATTGAAACCTTGGTGTTTTCACTGAAGGAAGACTTGGTGGAAATAACTTTCTTGTGCCAAGAATGATCTGTCCTTCTGATTCAGGTTTCTCAGCTGGGAGCAACAGGGCTCATTTGSAGCTGCCTTACTACATGACTTTGGAATAGTCAGAAATCATTTTGGCAACATACCTAGAAAAAGGATGCTCTCTTTGGTGCAAATGTCAGTTTGGGGRAAATGGGAGAGTCATAAAGCAGCGAATATAAAAGAAATTTGTCCTGAACCGAGACTCCCTGTTCTCCCTTAGGGGAAGCTAATGACTAGTGGAATTATCAAATCATTCAACGTGATAAATATAACATGTTTGTTAAATGAARGGTTCTGTTACTGTGCAGCCAAAGTGTTTTGTAATATTTGTTGGTAACACAACTGTTTAGCGCTATGCTTCCGTGATGTACATGGTTTTTCCTTCATTCCAGGAAGTGGAAATTGCGAGTGTGGATGCCTTCCAGGGACGAGAGAAGGACTTTATTATCCTTTCTTGTGTAAGGGCCAATGAACACCAAGGGATAGGATTTCTGAATGACCCTAGGCGTCTTAATGTGGCTCTTACAAGAGCAAGGTAGAGTAAAATTGAGAGTATTTCATGTGTATTTCAGAGACCTAATCCGATAAAGTATAACGCAGTCTGACTATTGAAAGATTTTTTTGTACTTTTTTGTATTTTCCCCCCTGCTTAAGGGGTTCTTGGATGATTTCCACATGTCCTTCAACTTACAGGAGCAATCTAAGATYAATCAGTGCTGATTTGATGTCACTAGCCTGTAGAAGCAGGCCTATCTTTTCCATGTTGGCAGGATGCAATGAACTCTGGTGTCTACCTGCTTCTCTAGCCCTTCCATCTTTACCACGACTTCTTTTAAATAGCTCTAATCACTGAAATCACAGGAAGTCGTAGAATGAGGTCGATACTGTTGGATTTCCTTGGCTCCTGCAAGCTGTTGTCACTGTAAAGTGGTGGATTAAGTTCACTGCCCGGCAGGAGTGTCAGAAGAAAGTCCATGGTTCCTGAGAAGCTGCAGCAGTCTCCTCCTTTCGAATATTTTGTTACACTACAAAAATATTTCCATGTAAACCTAACCTTTGCATCAGGGTGTCCCACAATGACCTCATGCACTTAAAGTACCTTGATTTACTGCAAAATAATCTGCTGAATCAGGCTGTTGTGATGGTAGTAGTACTTATTTTTAGTCAAAACTGACTTTGTTTTCTCTGGCTATTTGCCGTTCTACAGATACGGAGTGATTATTGTTGGGAACCCAAAAGCGCTGTCTAAGCAACCACTTTGGAATCACCTGCTGAACTACTACAAGGAGCAGAAGGTTCTGGTGGAGGGACCGCTGAACAACCTCCGGGAAAGCCTCATGCAGTTCAGCAAGCCCCGGAAACTTGTCAATACCATCAATCCTGTAGGTTGCTATTTTGTGTCTTTCAGATGCTTGTGGTATGAAACAATTTGGGGTTAGATAATCAGGGTGAAGTATGCAGTCAACCACCCACCTCACACACCCATGCCTTCCATGCCTTTTTTTGCTGCTTAGGTATTGGACTGTGTTCCAGTAAGTTGCTGCTTCAGCTGTTGAAGTCGAGCGCTTTCTAGAAAAGCCTTTTCTGTCCTTTATTTTGTAGTCAGTAAAAAAGTTCAYGTGGGAGGTAATCTGAGGTGAATAAAACATCAAGTCATTATTTTGTAGGCAAATAGCAAGGTTATTAGACATGAGTATTTGAGACTGAAATTTGTCAAATACTTCATAGTGCAAAATGGGTTCATAAAATCACAAGTGTTTATTTCTCTTGTTGTCCATGATAYGTGGGAAATATCACACTATATTAGAACTAGTTTGTTTTTCTCAGCAGTTTTAAAGTAGGCATTCTTATCCAAAAAGCTTATTTGGGTTGCATGACAAATGAGTTTTGTGCAGAGGCTTTGTCTAACTTCCTGTAATGCTTCCAGGGTGCCCGTTTCATGACTACTGCCATGTATGATGCACGTGAGGCTATTATTCCAGGATCTGTCTATGACCGGAGCAGTCAAGGTAGAAGCAGCTATCAAAATCAACATCTTTATASAGTTTTCAATTAGTCCTTGGGAGGGTAGTGTCTTACAGACTTCACACTTTTAAATGTCAAGTGTCACTACAGAAAAATACAGAATTTGAGAGCAAAGTTTCTCAGTTCTGAGCTAGTTAAAATAGATGACAAGGGTTTCCATAATGTCTGCAAGGCAAATATGAGGGACTTGTGTGTATTGCATATTTCAATATTCTTGAATAAAGGATATACGAAAGGTGAATGTGCGACAAACCTCTCTGAAATTTGGAAGTACAAGGTAAATAGTGAACTGAAATCACTGCGTCTTTTGTTTTACCTTCTCTGCCTTCCCTAGGGCGCCCATCCAACATGTACTTCCAAACCCATGACCAGATCGGGATGATTAGTGCTGGCCCCAGCCACGTCACTGCTATGAACATTCCCATCCCTTTCAACCTCGTGATGCCACCGATGCCACCACCGGGATACTTTGGCCAGGCCAATGGACCAGCTGCAGGTACACGGGGCACGGGTGTAAGAGGGCAGAAGCCTTGGAGTTGCTTTTGCTCCTCTTGCTCCTGGGTTGAAGCTAGATGACAATGTGCTTGAGTCTTAGTTGTTGAATGCAAATCATTCAACACAGTGAGTTGCTTTGCCCTGTCTACCCCAACACTTCTACTTCTTAATTCTCTGCACTTGCTACTCTGAATGCTTAGAAGTATTGCCTCTTGCTAATCACCACTCGAGTCTTTGTAGAAGTAGTTAATTCCTGCTCTTGTCTGTGTGTAAAAGCTCTCTCTGATGGCTGGGATAAACACTTTTCCAGGACGTGGGGCACCAAAAGGAAAGACCGGTCGTGGTGGGCGGCAGAAAAACCGTTTTGCGATTCCTGGAACTAGTCAGTCAAACCTTCCAAATAGTCAAGCAAGCCAAGATGTGGTGTCCCAGCCTTTCTCCCAGGGTCCCCTGACTCAGGGGTATATCTCCATGAGTCAGCCGTCGCAGATGAGTCAGCCTGGGCTCTCCCAACCAGAATTATCACAGGTAAGCAGAATTTTATCTGCATGCTGTGTTTTCAAAATGTTGGTTTTTAACTCCTTGCTGCTTCAGCAGCTGGTTATTGCAGAAAGCCTAATACTTTATTGTGAAATGCCTAATACTTACGGATTACAGTTTGATTTGTAGAAATTCTGCAGCAGGAAGGTAGATTTTTAAAGCCACTCTCATGTTTTATCCTTGACTTTGGCTGCTAGGCAGTACTTGGTGCTCTGCAAGGGAGCCCTTGAGCTTGATGACCCCTCGGAGGCCTAACACCTGCTCTCGTTTGCAGGACAGTTACCTTGGTGATGAGTTTAAATCTCAGATCGATGTGGCGCTGTCACAGGACTCTACTTACCAGGGTGAACGTGCATATCAACATGGCGGAGTGACGGGACTGTCACAGTATTAGAGTGTAAGGCATTTGTTCAGTCCTCTGCCACCTCCTCCCCGCTTTAACTTCAGTACCTGTCCCAAGAGTGGCACCCGTAACGCAAATGCTCTCTTGCTTGCTTGCCTTTCCAGGTTGAGGAAGAAGAGCTAAGCTTGTGTGGAGCTTAGTTCATCAGCATTTTATTCTGGGTAATAAAAAAAATAAAATAAAATGGATACCTGTTTTCCACTGCTAAAACTGAAGCACCACTGTGTGAGAGCAACAGGAGAAAGAAACCAACCAACGGAGAGGAGAGAAAGAGAGAGAGAGAAAGGAGCGCGCGCGAGAGAGCCCACTGCTAGCTCACTGAGACAAGGAGACTGACCGGAGAGGAGAGAGAGCACCGACGGACTGGCTGGCGCCTCACGGGGAAGGCAACTCACCCCCAAATTGAGTGGTCAGCTGAGTCCCTGCTCCCCCAGTCAAACATGCTCGAGAGAAGGGCCTTCCGCAGGTGTCACTTCATTCCATCCTTCTCTCTGCGAGCAGGGCATTACTTTTCAGAGCAGACGGGGAGAGGAAAACCCTCATCTCAGAGTTGTTCTCGTTTTAAAGGGGTACTATATTTTAGCAGTAACTGTTTACACTTTTTAGAAGCAGAGTATCTTGAGAGAGAGTTCCCGAGGAAGCGACAGCAAGCCAAGCAGAAATCCGGCAGGTCACAGCTGATGCTCAACTCTGAGATGCAGGTTTTGTTGTCCAGCACTGGCTCTGAAATCCTAGTGTCATCGTGTCGCCCACATTCTGAACGGGTCTTTGTGACAAGGTGGTTTTAAAGAGATTCTTTCCAAGGAGCACTGAATTTCTAGAAGTTTGTCTCTGAATCCTTAGTGGTGGACCTGGGAGATCCTTGTTCTGAGAAGCTTAAAAGTTTAAAACCAAACCAAATTAGAGCACCAACCTTGAGAACTTTGTGTGATTTAAAGTTGCAGCAATCAGCCTCTTCTTCCTACATTGGATAGCAGTTAGAGTGAAAGGAGCCTGCGCGCTTGAGCAGGAGGAGGGTTTCCAAGTGTTTTCTGTATGCTTTAATTGGCTACTGTCTGGACTCTACTCTGTGAAAAACAAGCCTTTCTGTAAGATGAACTGTGCGCTTAAAAGGGGATGGGTTCCTGTGCCCTTCGGCCCTGGAGGAAACGATGCTACTAGGCCTGCTTTGTTCACTCCCACCGATCTGGGGAAGAAGTAGTGGAAACTGGGGATTATATTGGTTTTGAAGTAAAGCCTCTACAATGTTAGCGAAGCAGGTTTAGGGGAAAAAAAAATGGAAAAAGCAGGCAGTTGTTGGAAGGTGGCCTCTGATAGGTGGGTATAATTAGAGATAATGGGTTAGGCTTTTGTGTGGCTTCTTCAGGGATTAATGCAGAGAGCTGAACGATTCAGGTGTTTAAAAACCAACCCGGAGCCTATTTTTCAGGTAGTGGCCACGGCTGTGCCATCAATGCTGGCTTGAGAAATAGCTGGAAGTCAAAGCGGAGAACAGCACATAAAAGAAGCCATCCAATTTCTAAGTTGTACCCATGTCTTAAGTCATATGGGAACACTGGGAGCATTTTATTTGTGTCTAAACCTTTTTAGAAACAGCGCAGAGACCTGAAATTCCTACAAACCCATTTTTACCAGCCCCCTAAATTAGTCTAACCTCTACCTCCTAATTGGCTCAGATCAGTAGAGTGTGAATTAGTAACCTAGGTGTTTTTAAAGTTGGAATTAAGTTAGCTTTATACTCAAAGGGCTCCAAGTGTTTCTAGTCTTTTTTTTKGGGGGGGACGGGGGGAATTCAAAAATACCTCTCATATGAATGTACTTAAAACGATGTAAACCCCACTTTTTGTAACTTGGGGGGGTGGTGGGGAGGGAACCCCTTTCATTACTGTCCTTTCTGTAGATTGTTGACCCGCTTTCATCCCCTGTATTTGCTGTAGTTTTTCGGAGTGTCTCTCCCCCAGCACGGACGCGGTGTCGCGTGCCCCCCAGCCGGGAGTCGTGTGCACGTAAAACCAGAGCAGTTTGGATAGTTTTCCCAGTCCTGCAGTGAACGTAGTTCGAGAACTGCATCCGAAATGAAACGTTCCACAAATATTAAAAAAAAAGAAAAAACCAAAATTCTTGTTTCAGAAAAAGCCTCCAGAGTTTAGACTTCCAAAATGTGAAAGAATGGAGACACAGGCCACCTTCCTTCCTTGTGAGATGGACTGTTTTATTTATTAACATTGCCGAAGGGCTTTTAATTTTTTTTTCCTTCTGGTTAGGCTGCGTAGTTGCATAGTTTTGAGCTAGGTTGAAGCTGTAGCCCCCCTTGTGCAAGGCAATCCATTGAGTAATGTAACCCCTGCTCTCCCCCAGCCCTTTCTTTCACGGATTGGCATGCTTGCCTCTGCTTCGTGCTGTTTTTCTTTTCCTTTGTAGCAGTTAACTCTGAGTTTTATAAATCCAGACATCAGTGCTAGCACGGTGTTACTCTTTTGATTTTGTCTCAGTTTGTTTTAAACCTGTTTGTCATCAATAAAATATTAATAAACAGCTCTTGCATTCAAGGTGGCCCTTCCCTTTCAATGATGAGCCCGCGAAGCAACCGTTGAAGCGGAGTCTGATTGTATAAACTTCAAGTTTATTACTTTTTTTTAAACACAGGCTAGTACAAAAGTGTGGTGTGTGCATAGCAGACATGGATAAGCAACTGAACGGTGAGAAGTCTGTTAAGGGTCCTACCCGTGTTGCCTCCTYGGGCTCCTGCCCCTGGGTCCCTGAGCCTTGGGAAGCGGCTCCGATGGGACTAGAGATGCAGGAGCAGCCTGGAAGGGCTCCTGCCTGCTCCGTGCAAAGCTTGAACTTGCAGTGGCTCTTTCTGGAGTGGTTGACTGGCCCAGGTAGCTCAACCTGAGGCCACCCTGTGCGGCCCAAAGGGCCCTTCAAACACGGCTCAGCTGCTGCAACCAGCGCTGGGCTTCGGGGCTGCTTTTGGCACTGACCTGCGGGCTCAGATAGCAGGTAAGAAGCAGCAGGGAGTATTTAGGCTGCGCCTACCTTTGATTTAATACTGGCCAAAGACGGTCTCCGTTTCTAATTGCTCTTTCCCTGTTCTTGTTGGGTGCTGTGAGCAGAGGGGCCAGTGACCCTTGTGCTCAGGAGTCTTCCTACTCCCCCAGCACCCTTGCACCAACTAGTGCACTGTTTTTAATGCTGTGCAGCTTCAGTGGGAGACGGGGAGAAAGCTCTGATGAGCTGGGGTGAAGGGCTAAGTCCTTGCAGCTGCTCCTGTCTCAGTTCCAGTGCTCCCTGCTCATCCCTGCCCAAGGACTAGGCTCGGACCTGCCCCTGTGGGTCTGTGTCAGCCCTCGGGTACCAAAGCTGCGCCCAAGCTGGTCATTAGCCCCAGCTTGGGGTGTTGGCCAAACGCCCTGGGCTGGCTGCAAAGGAGGATTCAACCTTTAGTGCYTCCCTATGCGCTTGTTAACTGGATGGTTAAGACGGGACAACGTAGCTACGCTAAAGCTCGCGCTAAAGAACAGAACAAAAAGCTTCAAGTCTAGTTCAGATTTCTTTTCTCCACAAGGCCCTGAGCTCCAGCTGCTGCCAGTGCCTTCCCAGCCCAAAGCTGGGAAGAGGGAAGGAAGGAGGTGGCTCCACAGCTGCTGGGGAGCCCAGGCTGCAGCGCTGGGATTTGGGAGCCGGAGCTGCTGGCAGGTCCCCAGCACCGGCCCAGCTGCGAGGGGGAAACTGCCAACAGCTGCAGGCTGGACCTCGAGGCTAAAAAATACCAAAAAAAAGGAAAAATAACAAGCTCAACAACAAGAATCCTTAAAAAGCGCCCTGTAGAGCTGCAGAGCCCCATGAACACGGTGCCTGAGTTCACAGCGGCGGCTGCTGCAGGGGACCMTGGGCCCGGATTGTGGTGTCACCACCAAGGGACAGGGACGCCCACRCAGCTCCCACAGCCCAGCAGGGAGGCGGGTGTCACTGCCCCATGGGTCTGAGCATAGGCCGTGCCCCCCATCAGTGCACAGGCCCCTGTGAGCATCGGCCCTCAGCTCGCAGCCAGGCCGCCCCATTGGTGGTTAGCCGAAAAATGGAGCTGTAAACCAGGCCTCAAACCAGGCTGCGGACTGGGCCTCAAACCAGGCCTCAAACCAAGCTGCAGACTGGGCCTCAAGACTACAGACCGGGTCTTAAAGCAGGCTACAGACCAGGCTGCAACCAGGCCTTAAGCCAGACTGCGGACTGGGCCTCAAACTAGGCTGCAGGTTGAGCCACAGGTTGCAACCAGCCTTAAATCAGGCCCTAGACCAGGCCTCAAACTAGGCCGCAGACCAGGTCTTGCTCCGGCCATGGGGAACTTGCTCCCCGCAGCGTCGGGGCTCGCGAAGCGCTGCCGCCGGTGCCATGCAGCAGCCGCCTTGGTCACCACCCCGACACAGCCAGSCTGTCCACGGCCTCCAGCTCCGATGGAACCACACGCGGGACACCGGGAGCGACACCTCAGCGGGCAGCCTGGAGATGGAGGGGTGGAATCTACCCCAGGAGCCCAGTCCCTAAGGAGCAGCACGGAGGGGACGCAACACATTGGGGTTTATTCCATCACTCGTTCCACGGCGCCCCACGCAGACCCCGCCACCCGCGCGCGGCCGCCCGCCCCAGGCCTCCGCTAGCGGCAGCCGCACTCGTCCACCACCATGTCCTCGTAGTGCCGCAGCACCACGTTGTCGTGGTTGTCGTAGTAGAGGATGGAGATGGGCGAGAGGCGGACGGGGACGCAGCAGGGCTGCGGCGTGCCCGCGGGGTCCAGCGAGTGCACCATGGTCTGCAGGATGGCGTGGTTGGTGCTGTTGAGCTCGGCCGTGAGCGGGAAGGGGCACTCGCCCAGGCAGTAGTTGGCCAGGTAGCCCTGCGGGGCGATGATCCAGTTCTCCCAGCCCACGTCGCTGAAGCTGACGTAGAGGCGCCGCGGCTTGCACAGGCTGCTGGGCGTCAGCGGCGCGGCGGCCGCGCTCCGCCGGCGTCTCACGGCGCCGCCGCACGCCCGCCGCGCCAGGCTCACCACCAGCAGCGACGCGTCCACGAAGGCGTCGCAGGCGCCGGGCCGCCCGCCGGCGCCGCCATCGCCCGCCGCCAGCTCCAGCGTCAAGCCCAGGTTCCGGCGGGGCTGCCGCCACTCCCTGGCCACCGCGCTGAGGTTGAAGAGCAGCGACTTGTGCAGCTGCGCCAGGGACTGCTGCAGCAGCAGCGCCCGCGCGGGCGCCGGCCCCTCGCGCAAGGCCGGCGCGGCGCCGCGCAGGAGCCGCAGCCGCAACGCGGCGCCCCGGCCCGCGGCGTGGTACGAGTTGTGGCTGAAGCGGAGCTCCAGGCGCGCCAGCGTCAAGCGCTCGCCCGCCTCCAGCGCGGAGAGGTTGAAGAAGAGCCGCTTCTGCAGGCACAGGGGCGGCGCGTGGGGAACGAAGCGGCCTGGCGGGGAAGGGGGGAGAGAGGCGGAGGTGCCGGAGCTGCACGCGGAGCGGGAAGCACCCGCAGGCTCCTGGTCAGGGCAYGACAGGAGCGGACGGAGCGGCCACAGGCGCCGGGAGCCGCTGGCCACGAGGGCAGCGGTGCAGGGGGGACCTGGAGTGCATGGGGGCCCCACTGCCAGGCTGGGCTCTGACCCGCTCACCAAAATATCATCCCCCCGGCCAAGTGGTTGTTATGGGAGGGGAGCAAGGGCAAACTGCAGCAAGCTAAAGCGGGGGAGCAGCCCTTTATGAGCCAGGCCTCCATTTCCATCAGAAACCTCAAATCACAAGCGGGGTGAGCCCGGCAGCGGCTCGAGAAGTGGGGGACACTGAGCCCCTCGCYGGGGACAGCTTAGAGATGCCACCGGCTGGAAGAGCCGCACACAAGGGGAGCCAAAGGACGAGGGGGCCCGGCTGAGCGGCCCCCRTCCCCATTCCGAGCTGGGCGCCCAGGAGATCCCAGTTCTCCTCCCTCCAAGGTAACGCAGCAGCAGCGTCTAATGGGGACCCCCAGCGTCTCTCCTCCTGCCATCCCCCCGATGGGACAGGAGGGGATCAGAGGGGCTCCCAAGGCAGGACCCGGGCCATGGCATTTCTGTACCTTGGTCAGCGAAGACGCGGATGATGTTGCCAGGGACATTGAATTCCTCCACCCTACACGCGTCCTCGGGGCCTTTGCTGCTCAACGGGGACATCTTTCTCCTCTGGAAGATCCGCCAGAGCACGGACGGCACCGGCCCGGGGCTCTTGGGGCTGGGCTTGGCGCTCAGCCCCAGCGATTTCAGCAGCAAACTTTCCTGCGGACTTAACTCCATGGCCAGGAGGGCGGAAAGGAGGGTGCAGGCCAGGGCGGCTCGGAAGGCGGCGCGTCCGGAGCGGGGCCGCATTGCTCCGCTTCCCTCAGCAGACAAAGAGCAGGGGATGGGGACAGCGTGTTGGAGGACAGGCCGGGGGGGTGTTGATTGCCTGATTGGAGCCTTTGATGAGGTTAGTGCTCAATTAGCACAGAGGGATTCCCAGGATTGGGCAGGGGGTGCGAACTGCCCTTCCCGGCGCCCGTTAACCCTTTGAGGCCGCGGTGCCGAGGAGGGCAGCTCCCCTCCTCCCCGGCGAGCTCTCCCATCGTCTCCATTGAGGTCCAGTGTCGGGGAGAAGGCGGCTCCGTCCTTCCCTTCGCCCAGCTGGGCCCGAGGGAGCGGCGGGGACGTCGTGGATGTGTCACCGGGATAGAGCCGTGGCCAGTGGCCCCATCTCAGGCCTCGCTGCCTCCTTGGGCGCTTCCAAACCTACTCCTTGTGCCCTGGTCTTTGACCATTCCCTAAATGCTGCCGCCCTCCAGCTCTTCACRGCTCCAAGCTCCGCTCTCCAGCTCACAGCCTGGCACTCCGTCCCGGCCATGGCAGCAAAGCCGGAGGTGACACCATGACACGAATGCACCGCGGACCGGCCAGGCCCCCTCCAGGCAAGAAGGTGACAGCAGGAAAGCCAGGTTATCCATGGATAAAGCGAGGAGCTCCCGCCTCTGCTCCATCCTGCCCCTGYGCTGAAAGAGCCCCGGGCAGATGGGCCTCTGGCCTCATCCCTCCTGCAAATCCATCTGGAGAGTCAAGGAACCAAAGCACTGAGAGAGCCCAACACGCCCGGCCTCCTTGGRACACCCCGCTCTGGGGTGATGAGCACGAAGGTGACAGATCCTGTCACAGCTTGGGACCTTTTCCATCAGCCAAAGTGACACTTTGATTTCTGTTTACTGAGAAACATCCCCTACGGTTGYCAGGGTCACATCAGCACGAGAGACCAAAGAGTAAAACCACCGGCCACCCTCTAATCCTTGGAATTAATGTCCTCCATTCCCCCTCTGCGGGCTATCACCTCCGCTTCCCGGGGAGCAAGGGGAGCCACGGGACTGACCCCACAAGGAAGGACATGGGATGAGCGCCGTCTGCAGGGCTGTGACGTCCTCGGGGACCTCACAGGCCTCAGGGCTGGAAAATCAACTCACGGAGACGCTACTTTAGCGAGMGGAAACTGCTGAGCGAGACTCGGGTGGCCCCTCACTAGGGGACCCGCAGGAGTTGTCCCTAGCACTGGCTTTTCAAGCAGCTATAAGACTTAGAAGGAGTARAAGCAAACGAATGTCCCAGCCCTCATCCTGGAGGGCAAGAGGCTGGAATGCTGCTCCGGGGCTGGGTTTCCAGCAGGGCCCTGCACGTGGTGGCCGTGCCATGCTCTGGGCTCCAGGTACATGTGGTAGCTCCGTATCAGTGTCCCAGTGTCYCCTCCTGAGCCGTGTGGCTCCGGCGTGAATGGATCCCGTCTCCTTCAGCCCCAGCCTCGCAGTGGGAGCAGAGCTGGCTTTGGGCTCCCCTTGCCAACGGAGGGGAGGACATTTCCCTCCCCAGTTTGACGGTAGGGTCACAGGAACCCCCAGGACTGCTCAGACGGCGTCCATGGGGAAAGCCAACAAAGATGGGGGATATCACAGGGGACTGAGAAGAGCCGCGGGATGGTAGAGGAAAGGCCAGGGGACCTAAAGCCAGCTCCAAATCCTACCTGGACCGTGTTAGCAAAGCCCCCAGGCTCCCTGCTGAACCAGCTCCGACTGGTGACGGAAGCACGGGAGCATCGGGCGAAGCCTGGTCACGGACAGGCCCCAGCGGGGCCCGTGCCCGGCAGGGGCATCTCCTCCCCGGCCCGGGCAGGGGCTGCAGGGGTCAGGGCATGTCCTCCTTGTGCCTTCCGCTTGCTGGGTTTGGGTGTCGGGGCCCGGGTCAGTGCCCAGATCCTGCCAGGCTGCCCAGGCTGCAGTGGTGACGCTTCCCTTATAACCGCTTGTCTTTTATCAGTCCGTTCTTCAGGTGTATCCTGTGGAAAAGAGCACARCGGAACGTGAGCGCTGGTCTCTGCGCTGCCTCTCCCTTCATTCCTCCTAAATTCACTCCTGACATCGCGTGTGTCCTAAACCCCACAGATTTGGGAAGACGATTCGAGCCCAGTCCCCAGCCAGCCACCTCCCAGCCGCCTGTGGGATCCCTCATCTCRCCCATCACATGAAACACGGGTGCTGCCCAGAGAGACGAGCACCCAGAGCCAGGGGACAGGACACATAAGAGCTCAGGGGACATAAAGGAGGACAGAACCACCAGAATGCCTAAGGAGTGGGAGATACAAGGTTCTTCCTGAGCCCTGCAACGACCATCTACACCCTGTGCCAAAGGACCCCGTGGTTTCCCAGGAGCTCTGGCCTTGCCCCAGCACCCATGGGTGCTGCAGGTGCTTCCTCTCCACCCAACTCACCCKTCTTTCACAGCATTGAGCAGCTGCACTTCACCGGCTTTCTTCTTGCCCACGGTTTTCTTGCTGTCCACCACGTCGTACTCACGCACGTCGTTCACCTCTTGCATCTGCCCCATCAGCACCTTGGCCACGAACTGGACGATATACTGGAGGGAGAGGAGAATCGGTCCCAAGCCCCAGAGCCGTTTTAAGCACCCTGCTCACTCCCCTTTGCTCATCCGAGCCTCTCTTTGCTGTCCGCAGCCCCGATAAGGGCAATCTTTGAGTTACGGATTGCCCGTCTTTGGCACCCATGGGTGCAAAGAGACATCATCTCCTGCCCTGGGATGTAGTTGCCCTTGGCCAATGCGAGGGGATGGGTTCGGCCCTGCTCCCGGCCGAGCCTGCTGCGTGCAGCCTCCGCACCTTCCTCCCAGGGCTCAGGGGGATGCCGGAGCGTTTATGCCCTCATCCGAGGATCCCCCCGGGGATGGCATTCCCGCCCGCCGTTATCGCTCGCTACTCGCGGATCCCCGGGGTGCCAAACTGCCTGAATTGCAGCCCCGAGGCCCTGACACCGGCCTCCCTCCTCTGCCCCCATCCCGCCAGACCTCCCCATCCCGGCGCAGCCTCCGCAGGGCGGGAATGCCGCGGGAACGAGGCAGTAGCAGCCGAGCGGGGCAGCGGGCAGCGCAGGGGCTGCCGGGCACCTCTGCACTCACCAGGAACCAGTAGATGTTCATCAGAGTGAGGATGAAGAGCAGCACATTGAAGAAGAAGTAGAAGGGGATGTTAGGGACCACCTGGAGGCTCGAGTGGCTCGTGGCGTAGAGCACCTTGAGGGGGAACCAGTAGAGACGGAACCAGAACCTGCCAGGGCAGAGGGAGCACCCTGGGGTTAAGGGTGCCCAGGGTCCGCGGGGGACCCGGCGTGGCTTCACCCGGCCCAGCCTCGTGTCTCCAGCAGCCCCTGCTCTTGGCGCCCAGCCTGCCTTTCAAAGCCTGGTTTAGACAGGGCTTTGTCTGGGGCCCAAGAAAAGGTGGTTAATGAAGGGAAAATCTTTTACTAATGGGCAGCAAGGACTTGGCACCAGCGGCAGGACAGAGAGAGGACCTTCACAGGGGAGAGACGGGTTTATAGAGCAGAGAGGGCCACRCTCAGCCTCCGTATGCCCCATGTACCACGGAAAGCCTTCCCTGCTGTCCTCCCCCTCAGACCTGCGGTTCTTGTTGCCCCCCTACTCTTCCGAGAGGAAAGGAAGGCAAAGGGACACATTGGGAGTGACAACCTGCATGGAATTCATCCCTGTTCTTCATCGGTCTCTCTGTTGCCCCAGGAGGGAGAGCAAGGCTGGAATCTGGGACAGAGCCCTGTCCTGTTTCCTTCTCGCCGAAATGCTTCTTAGCGCTAAAATCGAGCGAGTGGGAAAACGGGGAGAGCTCCTCCTCCCCTGGGGTCATTTGTCATGCTGCAAGCGAGATTTCACAGGCACTTCTGTGGTGACAGACGGCAAAGTGACTACAGAAGGATTCCAAGCCCAGCATGGGGGCAGGCTCTGCAGGAACTTCTTCCCGAGCAGTTTGCAGCAAGGGCCGTTCCCATGCACGCAAACCCAGCAGGCTGCGCCCCGGGGCACCCGGGCGACGGCAAAAGCCGGCGGGAACGGTTGGAAGCGGGATGGGGGCCGGGCCGGCGGCCAAACTCACCAGCTGACGCTGAAGGTGAGGCAGCCGATGTTGGAGATGACGTCGTTGAGCCGGTGATAAACGCCCCCCCGGTGCTTGAAGTAGACGTTGAGCTTGGTGAATTCCAGCTGCACGTCGTTGATGTCGTGCAGGAAGAGCACAAGGATGCCCACGTTGTGGTACCTGCGGGGCCAAGGGGGGAGATGTGTGAGACGGGGGGTCCTGTTAGCCCCTRAGGTGCACGGAGCTCATCGGGGACGGACAGGTTCCGATTAATGCAGATATGAGACAAGCCCGCGTGGCAACATGCTGCAGGATGGGGCTCACACCGTGCAGGAGCTCCAGAGCGGCCACCGAGCCCCAAGCAGCGGAGAAGCTGCTCCAGCTGATAGGAATCCTCCTGGCAAAGGCCAGGATATGGACATGGAAGGGCTGCTGCCTTCACTGCCCACATCTGGCCCCGGCACGGGGGCCGTTTCAGAGGCAGGACCCTCACCTGAACGCGTAGGAGAAGGCGATGAGCGTCAGCGTGACCACGTGGTGGAGGAGCATGACCACCGAGTCCTTGCGCCACGTGTCCATGTAGGCGGTGGCGTAGATGGAGTGTCCGTAGAAGCTGCACTGCAGCAGGTAGGCGACGGCGATGTCCGTGGGCACCTCCATGCCCTTGTGCCAGCCTGCGGGCGACAGGGAGCGCCGGGTGAGGGGAGCCCCGGGCGGCATCGGAGCTCGGAGGGGCAAAGAGCACAGGGCAAGCGGCCACCAGCGCGGGGGCTCCCGCTCGACACCTCGTAGATGAAAAGGAGGCAAAAACTGAGTGAGAACCGCGAGTCCTGGCTCCCAGCCCTGCCCTTGGCGCCAGCCMCGCTCCTGCATCTGGGAACCTTGGCTTGCGTCCCCCTCGCTTGAGCTGCTGGCTGCGGATGCCCTCTGCGGTCCAAGGCAGTGCCGGGTGTCCCCGTGCCTGCCTGCACTAACCGCTAGGTGCCACCCTGCCTGCAGGGATGTGACCGCGCGGGGCCTCCACGGGCACCCCGCTTTGGTCCCTCCTGCAGCTCGGGTCCCCAGCATCCCCATCGCAGCCCCTTCTCCCGCAGYGTACCGTAGAAGACAGAGGGAGGGTCGTGGAAGAAGGTATAGTCCGTGAAGAAGAGCAGGTAGATGCCGTAGGACCAGGATAACGTGTAGAAAAAGAGCTTCCAGGCGCTCTCGGGCATCTTGGCAGCATCTTTGGGCTGCAGGTTGCACCACTCCGCAAAGGGCTGCAAGGAGAAGGGAGCAGAACCGTCAGCCGGGGTGGGAGCCGGGGTAGCCCAAAGACCCCCGAGGGCATCGGGCACACGGGCTGCCCAACACAGCATCTCCTATGGGTCGGGACTCCCAGGAATAGGAGGCTGAGCCTCCTTGGACACGCTGGAGGAGGGAAAGGAGCACGAGCGCTTCTGCAGACCGCTCACCCCGGCAGCAAAGCTCCCGCAGCCCCAATTCCCTGTGCTCCCGAGCGCCAGGAATAACAGGGAGCTCTTCCAGTGCTCGCGCTGTGCGACGGCAAGGACCCCAGGCCACCATGGCCAGGGCCACCTTAGGGATCCCAGCAAAAACGACAGAGCAGCGAAGGCTCCTTTGCAGCCCCAGGCAGGTCCACGCGCTCGCCCTGAGCTCAGCGGGCAGCACGTGGCAGCTCAAGGTCCGGCGCGAAGCGTCACTGCCCGGAACGCAGATAAGGGCCCAGGGCCACGGGCAAGCCCGAGCGCCGGCGGATAAGCGGGACACGACAGCAAAATGCCTCCGAAGTAACCCCAGCCCGGGCAGGTCAGCGCTTCGCCCGCAGCGCCCGGCCCCGCGCCGCTCCAAGGCTATATTAAGGCCCCAGCTGTCCCCAGGCTGCGGCTGGCCTGGTTTTTAGCTCCTCTCCGTGTCACACTGGCCAAGGGCTCCCCCGCCGGAGCTGTCCCAGCCTAAAAGGGCTTTGTTCCCAGCTCGGAGTTCCCAACCCACCGTCCCAGCGGCCCCATAAATCCTGGCAAGCGCCGGAGGTCCCTGCGGCCAGCGAGGAGCATCCCGTGTTGGGAGCGCGGCAGCTCCGGCTGGGAACGCGCCGCTGGCAGCGGAAGCCGCAGCAGGAAGGAGAGGAGGAAGCTCGAAGCGGGAATGAATAATGCAGAGGCACCAAGTCCCAAGCCCGGGAGCCATGAATTATTTGTGCCTCCATAAACCGGAGCGCAGAAGCSGCTCGGGTATGGGAAGGGCTCCCAGAAGGAGCAAGCTGGAGAGCCCCAGGGGYGGCTCCTCAGTCCCTTTGGTGCCTTGGGTTGGGGCTGCTGCGCTCAGCCCACCTCTCGTCCCCAGCCCAGTCACTTGTCACCTCCCCATGCCGCAGCTCCCTAGGTGCAAAGGAGAGGGGCACCCTGTTTGTACCCCCGTGAGGGAGAGCTGGTGACAGAGACGGTCACGCGCGGGGTGGCCAGGTCCAGAGAGGGCCACCCCATTCGCCACCGAAGATGCCAGCAACTGTGGGGCTCCCTGCAYGGTCTGGGGGCGCTGGAAGGGCTCCAAGCCGCCCCCGTGCCCCCCGCGGCGGGGGATGCAGTGACGGGGATGTCCTCCCGCCACCTGGCTGCGTTCCCATGGCAATGGCGCGGAGATGCCTGTTGCTACGGGCGACGGGGGCTGCGCGGAGCAGCGGGGCCGGCTCCGGCTCCGGCTCCGGCTCTGGCTGGAAGAGCCCAGGGCGCCTGGCGAGTGATGTCATGGGGCTCTGCTTAAAGGAGCCGGCTCCTTCCCTTCCCGCTGTCCAGGCGCCTCTTCCAATTCCCTCTGGGGATTCCCAGYGTGCAGGAAGGAGGCCGTTCCCGCGCAGGGCTGGCCGAGGGAACGGGGCAGGCGCTGGCTGAGCATTCCCGGCAGGAGCTGCCTCGGAAAGGGAAACCAAAGGGAAGCCGCCGCTGCCCGAGCGTCACAGAAACCCCGCAGCAAAAAGCCAGTGCCCGCTCCCTTTTTGCAGCCTGCGGCACCAAGGGGAGGCCGTTTGTCCTCTTGGATCCGCACGTTCTTCCCGTGCCCATGGTGTCGGGGTATGAATTGGGGCTCGTTACGGAGCGCCGACATCCGCCAGGTCGGCCCCTTGGTCGCCTGCCGCGCGCAGGGAGCAGCCCAACGCTGTCCGTGCTGCCCACAGGGAGGATTGAAGGCGGCGTCCGCGGGCCCGGGAGCTTCACACGAGCTTCTCCTCGCTGCAGAGGATGAGGATGAGGAAGCAGAGCTCTAACCCAGCCGGGTGGCTGTGGTCCCTCCACATCCAGCCCGGCCTCCGCTCCCCGCCCCGCTGCACCGGGGCAGGGCCAAAGGCTGGCGATGGGTGGACCCAGTCGAATGTCACCGTCTCTAACCCTAAAAGAGTCTCCCGTCCCAAGGACAGGAGCTGTCACCCCTATAGAGAATAGGAACGAGCTGAGCAGGCCGTGAAAGCCYCCCGCTCTCCACGGCTCCATCCCAGCACCAGGCACGGAGCCTCCCGCTGCCTCAGCTGCTCCAGGCCTCGTTAGGCTCCGAGGAGCGATTTCTAGATAACCACCGTGCAAACCAGACGTCACGGCACTTGCCACAGACTTGATTCTTCTCTCCGTTGGTGTCTCTGAGCTCAGATTTACCCCTGGGAGGAAAGGGCGCTGCGGGGGCTCGATAACCTTCTCCTGCCTGAATGGCGACACGTGGGCGCAGGGAAGCAGCCCCTGCTCCGAGACGTGGCAGCCTCATTCCCRGGGGAATAAAGGGGCCCTTGTTGTGGCTTTGGCCCCTGCGCGGTCGGGGATTGCGCCTCGAAGGCCGGCGGAGCAGAGCCAGGYGGGATGGGGCACGATGGAGCCTTGATAATCCCGTAGGATGGGGCAAATTTGGGCAGGGCACTGAAAGGGGCAACAGGGCTTTCCAGCTTCAGCGCCTTTCCCGGGGCTGTGCTGCCACCCGCTGCAAAGCCTGCCTTGAGATTCCTTCACGTGCCAGTTCTCACCGCGTTTTTCCTTGTGGGAAACACAGCCATCAAGGACAGAAGTGACACCTGGCAAAGCACCATCAGGTTGGGAGGCAGAAGTCCCCAGCACGAGGACCTGAACTGCGGGCTGCACCATGGCCACGGGGTGTCCTGGTCTCCTGGGCCACCCTTGTGCACGAACCCGGCGGCGTTCCCGCTTTTACCCATCCAATTTCACTGCTCTGGTCCTGCTCGGAAAGCAGCCGGACGGCACGGGCTTGCTGAGCTCCAGGTTTGCCCGGTCCTTCCCAAGGAGAGATGCGCTCAGAAGGCGATGGGACAAAGAGCAGAGGCACAAAGAGAAGACCCCAAAAGACTCCATGTCCCTTGGACCTGCATGGGGATGTCCCGGCTGCCTCCGGGGATGTTCCCTACCTGGCAATTCCCATGCACTCAGCCAAGCGGGATCTTCCCTGAGCAGAAACCATCCCTGCCTGTGCTCGCAGCAAGGGAGCACAGATACAAACCCGGCACTTGGAAGAGACCATGTCCACGGTGCAAATCCTGGGCAAAACATTCCCGTGACGCACACAGGCTCTCCCCGAATCCGYGGCGGTTTTGGACAGCAATGCCGCAGGGTGAACGCGGCTGCACCGACCCCAAGGAAAATGAGTGAACATCCTGAGCTCTGTCCTCCCACTCCCTCCAAGAAAACTGGGATGATGCAGATAACGCGGGAAGAGGTACATTGCTTTATGGCCCTTGTTTTACCGAGAAGCTAAGTAAGGTGCACGTTACGTTCCCAGCCTCAAGGTCTTGTGGTGAGAGTCACTTCCTCTTGAGATGCACAGAATTACAATCCAAGCAGCGAGATCTATTATTTATAGCTAACACGCAGGGAGGCGGCATTCGCAGGGCRCTGAATTAATTCACTTTGGGAGCGTGAGCGCCTCGCTGCTTGCCAAAACGTTAAGGATGCCACGTGAGGAAGGGCCCCCTCTGCATCCGGGGGTCCTCAGTGGGGCAGAAAGTCTGCTCTCAGGTTTAAACAAGAGGTTTTTCTTTCCATYTCCCTCCTGCTCAAGTGATGGAAACTTTTACTCTGCTGCTGAATGACCCACTCCTCTCCTACCTGCCCGGCGCTCATGCAATAAAAAAACGATTTCTCAAGAAACACTAGAGCTTTGAGGGGAAAGCCACAACCCCCAGCTTTCCCCACAGCGGGTCAGCAGAATAAATGGAAATTTTCAGGTGTTTAGTGATAATAACGGCAATAAAGCAGGCTCCTCTTGCTGCTGCTCCCCCTGCACCTATGTGYTGGAGGAAACCGATGCTATCGCGCATCCCTTAGCATCTCATCACCGCACGCAGCCACAGGAACCCGCTCCCATCAACGCTCCTCGTTCTTCTGCAATTCCAGTTGTGACCCATTTCCCAAGGGAATCGTACACCGGGTCGGCAGGAGCCCCGCGGGCGCCGCGCGGCCTCCCGAGAGCTGCTTCCCRCTCCGATCGCCAGCGCTCCGCCAAGCCGAACCCTGGCCCGCGCTCGGGAAAACCGGAGGCACCTCCGGCCTCATTCAGAGGCGTTTCCAGGTGCCCACACAGGTACCGAGGGCAACGCAGTCCTCTATCCAACACGAAACRTCGGCTCCCGGCCCGCGTGCCACCTTAGCGGCTTCAGACGGGACCTTTGTGCAGGATGAGCATCGTCCCAAGCCAGATTTGTCCTTGCTAACCTGGCACCAGCCAAGGCAGAGCCATTTTAAGCCACCAACGGGGCAGAGAAAGGGAAGTGGGAATTTCTAACGGCTAATAAATACAACGGGGAAGGGGAAGCTCCCAGTGGCTTCTTTTTCGACCTGTGAAAGAGCCTCTGAAGGGAGCAGCATCTCCAGGGAACAAGGCTGCCCCGTTCAGCCGCAGGGAGCCACGCGCTGCTCGGGGCCACGTGCCACCGCACACGGGTCTCCAGCATCGTCACCTGGCCCCCAGTGCAGCCCTTCCTTTGCCTTGGCCCTGCAAGGCCGGCGGAAATCGCAAGGTCTGCAGCAGTTCTCCGGGAAGGTAACGTGGGAGAACCGCCCCCACCAGGATGGTGCCACCGGGAGGAAAGGGAAGGATTCGTCTCGCTGCGGACGGGCTCTGCTGCAGGGTATTAAAGGAGGCTGCTCCTTGTCGCAGGCAACGCTGCCCAAGCAGCGGCCTCGCGGGGAGGGGACCAGCGACCCCGGCACTGCGGCACCGGCCCCGCCGACCGCAACGGCCAAGGACGTTTCTCCCGCATCCCGCCGCGCGCGGCGCAACGCGACCCCGCGCGAGGAACAGCCCCCGAGGGCGCGGGGAAGGGCCCCCCCGGGACGCAGCCCCGCGGCAGCCTCCACGCGCGGCGGGACGCGCGGGGCCCCGCG